>NC_090245.1:24853295-24903295 GCF_037325665.1 Littorina saxatilis | reverse complement strand
ATTTTGATCTTTTTACAAAAAAGGGCTTTGTTTTTGACTAATTGTAAGACAGTGTTATGGCATATATTTGTAAATGGAAATATTGACACAAGGTATAACCGAGGATATTGAAACCTTTTCTTCTCTCCCAAATTCTTTTATGAAATGAGAGGGGGAGAGAGAGAGAGGGGGGGATTGACAGACAGAAAAAGCGCGAGAAAGCGGAAGAGAGAGACAGTTAAAAGGGATGGAGGGTGCTTTTTATTTTATGGTTGGTTGGTTTTAGTTCTTAATGCACTGTTTTTGACAATAGTTTTCATTCGGTAAAAGCCAAATTCAATTACCGCTCTCTCTCTCTCTCTCTCTCTCTCTCTCTCTCTCTCTCTCTCTCTCTCTCTCTCTCTCTCTCTCTCTCTCTTCATTACACACACACACACACACACACACACACTTACACACACACACACACACACTTACGCACACACACACACACACACACGCACACGTACACACGGTATCGTACACACAAACTCACACACAGAAAAACATCCGTGTATGTATATACGGTATCATGCGAGAGAGAGAGAGAGAGAGAGAGGTAGAGAGTGGGGAGGGGGAAATCCAAGATTAAGGGTGGGTACGAAGTCAACGTAGTTGGCATCGCTGATAGCCGTGCCATTGCCAGACACGAAGTGACTCGAGCAGACTTTTCAATGGCACGACAAACCCCTGTCGTCGGATTGCTTGCACCCATCGCGTCCTTCGCTGTTGCGCCTTCGCACTTGCACCCATCGGAAAGCCATACAATGACAAATTCTGTCCACCGTATTTCTCTTTCTTCATTCCACTGTTGCACTTGCAGTTGCAAACACAACAGTTTGCCTCGTCGTCTCCGCACTTGACTTTGCACCAAGCCTCGTTGTCGATTTTCCCTGTTGCCCCCTAGTTCCGGTAGATCTGACAATAAACTTCACAGCGCATGCGCCAAAATTTAAGTGAAAAAGGTCTATTCGTTTTCTATCCCCTCCTCCCCGCTCCCTCCCCCTTCACCCCAAAAAATCTCATTACTTGTTCGAAAGTATGTTTTCGCAGAATCAATTTACGGTAATTTAATCAAATGTAATTCATTGTTCTAGAGAGACAGTGTGTGTGTGTGTGTGTGTGTGTGTGTGTGTGTGTGTGTGTGTGTGTGTGTGTGTGTGTGTGTGTGTGTGTGTGTGTGTGACGGTGTGTGTGCCGGTGTGTGTGTGTGTGTGTGTGGAGGTGTGGAGGTGTGGAGGTCAGTCTCTGTGTGTGTGTGTGTGTGTAGGTGTGTGTGTGTGTGTAGGTGTGTGTGTGTGTGTCTGTGTGTGTGTGTGTTTGTGTGGAGGTGTGTATGTGAGTCTCTGTGTGTGTGTGTGTGTGTGTGTGTGTGTGTGTGTGTACATGCGTTTGAAAAAGAGATGACACCGATATGAACACAAGACACACAAAAGACACCGATATAAACACAAGACACACACAAGACACCGATATGAACACAAGACACACACAAGACACCGATATGAACACAAGACACACACAAGACACAGATATGAACACAAGACACACAAAAGACACCAGTAAGAACACAAGACACACACAAAAACATCAATATGAACTCAAGACACACAAAAGACACCGATATGAACACTTGACACACACAAAAACACCGACTCGTATGAACACAAGACACACACAAGACACCGATATGAACACAAGACACACAAAAGACACCGATATGAACACAGGACACACAAAAGACACCGATATGAACACAAGACACGCAAAAGACACAAATATGAACACAAGACACACACAAGACACAGATATGAACACAAGACGCACACAAGACACCGATATGGACACAAGACACACACACAAACACCAATATGAACTCAAGACACACAAAAGACACCGATATGAACACTTGACACACACACAAAAACACCGATATGAACACAAGACACACACAATACACCGATATGAACACAAGACACACAAAAGAAACCGATATGAACACAAGACACGCAAAAAACACCAATATGAACACAAGAAACAAAACAAAAGAAACCAATATGAACACAAGACACACACAAGACACCGATATGAACACAAGACACGCAAAAAACACCAATATGAACACAAGAAACAAAACAAAAGAAACCAATATGAACACAAGACACACACAAGACACCGATATGAACACAAGACACACACAAGACACCGATATGAACACAAGACACACAAAAGACACTGATATGAACACAAGACACACACAAGACACCGATAATGATGAACACAAGAAGGGAGACAAGAAAGAGCTGTTGAACCGGAAACGAGCCGTGTTATCAACAGGACACGAACTGCGCATGTCTTGTAAATCAGCACAGAAGATTTGCATAAAAATCTACGCGAGCGTCCTCGGTGATTTCAAGATTATAAAGACCGGGAATTTCTGAATCACGGACAATGATAATTATCTTTATTTACATAATTGCGGTCTGGTTCAGAACAGGCCGTGGGACGTGATAAGACATGCAATAAGATCTGTGGCAATAATCGTAGGAACTTTTTTCCGCGCAGCCCGGCGGTGAAATCGCTTTATATTTAATAAATGTGGCGCTGATATGTTAAAATATTCTTTATGAATATCAACAATTCATAAGTTATACCTAAATTTCACCACCAAAACATAAAGAACACTGAGCTGCGAGTGAAAATGGACATTAAAATCCTAATTCAAGTGAGGGACAGTTGAAAGGGGTGGAGTTTTAAGGTGAACAGCGCTCATCTGACAGGCCGGGTTTTAAGGTGTGGTTCTTTTTAAATATGTATTTGTTTTTAAGAAATAGAACAGAAAAAAACAATCCTTCAAACAGATTCTCGCAGCACATGTTCCATGAAGACATATAAACGTGACACCAGGACATCTGAAACTTGCGCGTTCTTATTTCTGGGTTGAAAGTTGTATATATAAAAGATCAGATCTCTGGTCGCACGGTGGTGGGTTTTTTTCCAGCAGAAACTGAGCTTAGGGGGAAGAGATAGTCATCAAGATGGCTGGAGACGATTCACTAAATCTTGAACTCGAGCTGCTGCCAGAAAGCCTATTACCTATGTTGATAAATGATGCGTTAAAATCAAATGCACGGTCACACAGTGCGATCCCTGGGAACTGCAATCTCCTCCATCCATCTGTGGAAGGCACAGGCATTACCGCGGGATCACTGACATCTAGATCTATGATAGCACCCGTGTGTATGTGTGTGTATATATATACAACTACGTGTATCCGCCCTGTCCTCTCTCCTGGAACTATACTATGTACTCTGTTTAGTGGGTGTATGTCCGTGCCACTTTGCAGGCACTCACATCTAGATCTATGATAGTACCCGTGTGTATGTGTGTGTATATATATGCAACTACGTGTATCCGCCCTGTCCTCTCTCCTGGAACTATACCGTACGTACTCTGTTTAATGGGTGTATGTCCGTGCCACTTTCAGTGCAGGCACTCACATCTAGATCTATGAATATGATAGCCCACGTATTTGTATGTTTATGTGTAAGTGTATCCCTGTCCTCTTTCCAGGAACTATACTATGCCCATACCCTGGAAGTGTACTGTATATATTCTGCGTATGTACTTGCCACTTTCAGTTGCAGGCACCCACAGCCTCTCCCCCCTCAGCAGACAAATCGACTCGACACGGCAGCCCCGGGACCCGCCCGAGATGGAAGAGTCGATAAAGGGCGCCGGGGAGATGAGAGTGATAAGATCTCAGGGGCGATAAGCGGCCCAGATTGCGCAGGGCCCAGCACTCTGCTATCCCGCTGTAAATGAAAGATGGCGCGATAGGCGGCGCTGTCGACTACGTCAGCTAGCGATCGATGATGATTGCGATCGGTTGCAGGCGGTCGTCATTGTTGGGGAGATGGTGGAGCTGGCGGTTGGGCAGGAGAGAGGAGAGAAAGGGGGAATGTGGATTGAGATTTGGGGACCAGATCGTACTTCTGTGTCTCTTGAAACACCATCCGCGATCTCGGTTCTCAGACCGACTGTGGTCACTTTTTGCTCATCCGCCATCTAATTCTGAGGTTGTTGTAACCAATGATGAACTAGGGGAGTGGGGCGTAGCAAGAGGGGGCAAGGGGTGGGGGGAGAAGGGGGATGCGGATTTATTATTTTGGGACGAGATCTTACTCCTATGTCTCGCGAAACACGTCCGCCATCTTCTGAGATTGTGGTAACGTTTCGTCCAGTGACTGAGAAGAACCGATTCTGAGGTGGATAGGAGGTGGGGGTGTCTAAGGGGGAGGGGGGGTACAGAGGCAATATCGATGAGGATTGAGATTTGGGAAGGGGTCTTACTCCTGTTTCACTTGAAACACTATTCCGCCATCTTCCGTGGAAACTGTTCAAACTGTGACCTGAGGCCGAGAACCAATGATGATGAGCTGGAACGGTTCCAAATTTGAGGAAGAAAATTTCATTCACAGAAAGACGGAGCAGGACAGGATACTTGTCGACTTTTTTTGCCACACCAGCAACAGGAGACTTTTGCGACATTCTGCGACAAGCTATGTTAATGCTACTGCAAGTGAATACACGTGCGACATGTACTTACTGTCTGCCCAAAGTTGGGAAGTCACAGTTTCTATCATTCATCGACAAAAAGAAATCAGCGTTGAAAAGTCTCAGGTAAACCTTATGACGTCCACGACGTGGCTCCACGATGATACTTTTCTTGGTAGAATATTTCATTGTTTTTCTCCGTAAGCAACACCATGTGGACTCACAACATTGATCCGAAAAATTATTTTCTTTCAAGAGTGTTTTTCCAGTTTTCTCCAAAAAATAAAACACTGTGGGCTCACACGACTCCCCCCCCCCCCCCCCCCCCCCCCCCCCCTTCCAACAATATGAGGACGGTACGGATATGTCCCCGATATAACCCGTAGAAGAGAGACAGAGAGGAGGAGATCTAGTCCTATCTCAGTCTGAGAACGCCATCCCGCCACCACTATCTCTCCTCAGCTATAGATGCCTCTCTGTTGGCAGTGAATCCAACACATAAAGCTGCTTCCCGAGTTGCGTCCACCCAAACCCCTTCTCATCTTGTCCAAGTTGGCAGTATTTCTCCACAGACATGATCGACATCTCTGCTGTCTTTGCTGCGTTCACTGGCTGACTTCGTCGTTCGCTTTTTTATAAACACGCTTTACTTCTTTGTCGTTTTGGCTGCAAAGATTGAGGTGGTAGTGGTTGTGTTGATGGTGGATTTTCCGTCCACATTTTTTTGATCATGGCTGTTCTTTGGCTCTTGTATAATGACAAATCAACGATTGTGTTGTCCATCTGAAACCGTTTCATGTTCTAGGCTTCGATTTCCTGCGATATGGAAAAGATATCCTTTACCATTATTTGGCCAGGATACTTGTGTGTGTGTGTGGGTGTGTGTATGTGTATGTGTGTGTGTGTGTGTGTGTTTATTGGTGTGTTTATGTATGTCAGTGCGTGCGTGTGTGTGGTGGTGTCCGTCCGTCCGTCCGTCCGTCCGTCCGTCTGGTTGGATTTCTATGTACTGTTATTTTTATTCAGTACACCCCAAGCGAGCACACCGGTCCTACTCTCACTGATCCGCTAATCAAATTTCCCTGAGTCGAAGGACTCAGGTGGTTTTGTCTTATCCAAATACCGTTAACCCGATAAACTCTTCGCATAAACATAAACACGCCCTCAAGTATGTAAAGTGATTGTACCCTCAGATATCGAAGACTGCTTTATCTGAGGCATTTCAAGAGGGACTATACGTAAGCCAGTTCAGTGAGTTGAGTGTTATCTGAATAAAGTACTGCACATAACATCCGTTTGATTTTGTCATCTCCTTGGTGACAGGAATGTCGCCGATGTTAAGTGATTTAGACTCGGTTGTTTGTCAGTGTTACAATTGTTCAGTGAAAAGTCTTTTGCGTCGATTATAGCGATGTATCCCTGGCTATCTTCAACCTCACGATGAAACATTCATATTATCTGTTTGATGGTCATCAGTCACTACGAAAGACTGAGAGATACGGTATGGGTGTATTAGCCAAATAGTACGAACAATGTTTTCGTCCAATGTTGGTTGGTTGGAAGGTGGGTTTTTTCATGTAGCCTATCTTCAATATATCGTCCAATGAAACATGCACACTAAAATGCACTGATGAGATCATGTAGTAAGGTCGTAGAGACAAAGAGATTCATTGTCAGGTTGTACACAACCGTCGAACGCTGAAGAAGAAGAAGAAAATTCGCAAGGTCTTGCTATAAAGTCGAATGTATGTAATCTTGCGATCTGTCTTCAAAGATGTAAACACCACTGTAAGGTGTTGGCTGCTTGTGTTCTAATATATTGACGATTGTTTAATAAATAAAACATTTTTTTTTAAATGCAAGGAAATATGGACAAGCAGGCTCTACAAGTAAGGAACATAGCTTTTAGACAACATTGTTATCGGAGAAGAAAAGCATGCGAATGCGTAAGCATTGGTGACTCTGCATGACTGCCTGCCTGCATGTCTGGCAATATGTTGTCAGTTTTTCTACCCTCCAGTTAGTCTACTAGGGGAAGGGCTCCTAATATGGACCACTTTTTGTTTCATGCTGATAACTAGCTTGTTTTCTTGCGAAGAAGTTTCATTTTGTGTTTGGTAGTCCTTCTCTCTTAGGTTAACCGTTAGGCCTAATTAGAGTGAAATAGCTTTGATAGACATTCAGCAAAAATTAAATACAGAAAAAATCACAAAGGGTCCATATTAGGAGCCTGGGCGCCTAATATGGACCAGTGAAGCGGCCTTCACGAATCACTGTAAAAAGCCCCCTATATTTCAAAATAACATGATACAACTTAGTGTACAAGTCAGCCTAATTAAAATGTGCTCTAGATTTATCTGTTTCGGGTTGATGAGAGCATTATTTGAAGCACACCAGGAAACTAAAGAAGCTTATCAAAAACAGAGTCAAAATAAGTGAAATTATCAACTTCCACGAAAAGATGACTTTTTGTTGCATTTTTTTTTAAATCTCGAGGGCTAGTTATAGGTTATTTCCAGCAAGCTTCTTAATGAATTAATGAAAATAGCCTTTAGCTTTTATTTTCTTCGATTTGTTGAAGGTGGTCCATATTAGGAGACTCGCACATACTTTGAGATTTTGCTATTATTTTTTGTTTGCAGTAGAAACTCGGGGTCAACACTGCTAAAATGTAACAAATACGGTTTTAGCTGTCATATATAGCAATTTTTGTGTGATAAAAGCTTTGGCTGTGGACAGAAACGAGTCCGTTTTAGGCGGCAAATTTAGAGTGAACGATGCCAAAAGTGAAAAAAAGAGAAAAAGCCTCACAGGTCTGAGATTTCTGTTTCTGCAACTGTTTTGACATGTGCAAGTTATCAAGAGAGGGTGAATACAGCGAATATAACTATTTTGAGCGCTCTAGCGCCGCTAGTTTGTCAGAACAGAAGGTGGTCCATATTAGGAGCCGGTCCATATTAGGAGCCCTTCCCCTACTAGCCTGCCTGTCTGCCTGTCTGTCTGTGACGCAGATTGCAGAAAACGATCCAGTATACGTCGAATAATATTAACTTGTCATCATTTTCACGAGTTTTCATTCACAAACACCTGGGAAATAAATCTCATGTTCCCCATGCAATAACTCGAGGTGGTGAATGGGTTTGAGCTTTCAGGTGAAACGTGGATTGTCAAAGTAAAAGCCAATCAGGCTGATTGTTTGATGTGTGGAACCATCGCGGCTTTGGATTTGTGTTTCCGAGGACAACGATTGTAAGCATTCACTCTCAAAGACCCAATCAATGTTGATAATTACCGCGGCGACTCATGGTAAATTTGCAACTTATCTCTGTAATCGCAAAATCCACAACGAAAAGTCATAAACACTTAAAAAGAAAAGAAATATGCTCAACACTTACTGAACTCACACGTATGATCTCAGCTCTGTACATTTTCAGACTGGAAGAAAAGCGTCAACAAGCTACGTTTGACGTCACATACAAGGTTGACGTGTTATCTCGCGCTACTGTGACGATGCTTTGTGGCCCGGAGTTGGATTCTAAAAATTCGTCTCCCTGTGGGTTATTGTGCATTTTGTTGCACAACCAAAATGATGACAAAAACGATGTTTGGTGGCTTGTCGTCAGACCAGCATTTTGTTGTTGGTCCTCGGGGAGCATATCGCCTTTTGTCTCATATTTATCAACCGCGGCCTTCGGCCTTGGTCGATAAAGATGAAACAAAAGACGATATGGTCCCCTTGGACCAACAAAAAAGCTGGTCTGTCAACAAGCCACCAAACATCTTATATTGTCATCATTTTCACGAGTTTTCATTCACAAACACCTGGGAAATAAATCTCATGTTCCCCATGCAATAACTCGAGGTGGTGAATGGGTTTGAGCTTTCATGTGAAACGTGGATTGTCAAAGTAAAAGCCAATCAGGCTGATTGTTTGATGTGTGGAACCATCGTGGCTTTGGATTTGTGTTTCCGAGGACAACGATTGTAAGCATTCACTCTCAAAGACCCAATCAATGTTGATAATAAACCGCGGCGACTCATGGTTAATTTGCAACTTATCTCTGTAATCGCAAAATCCACAACGAAAAGTCATAAACACTTAAAAGAAAAGAAATATGCTCAACACTTACTGAATTCACAGGTATGATCGCAGCTCTGTACATTTTCAGACTGGAAGAAAAGCGTCAACAAGCTACGTTTGACGTCACATACACGTTTGACGTGTTATCTCGCGCTACTGTGACGATGCTTTGTGGCCCGGAGTTGGATTCTAAAAATTCGTCTCCCTGTGGGTTATTGTGCATTTTGTTGCACAACCAAAATGATGACAAAAACGATGTTTGGTAGCTTGTTGTCAGACCAGCACTTTGTTGTTGGTCCTCGGGAAGCATATCGCCTTTTGTCTCATATTTATCAACCGCGGCCTTCGGCCTTGGTCGATAAAGATGAAACAAAAGACGATATGGTCCCCTTGGACCAACAAAAAAGCTGGTCTGTCAACAAGCCACCAAACATCTTATAATGTACTGATGCAGCGAGACCTATACAAATGTACATTATTTATAAAGCACTGAACAAATCTTGTTATTATGAACTCAAAAACTTTAGAATCTCTGTGTGTCAGTGTCTGGCACGTCTCGTCTCTGTCACGTGTGTGCTAGTGATGTGATTTTTACATTTAGTCAAGTTTTGACTAAATGTTTTAACATAGAGGGGGAATCGAGACGAGGGTCGTGGTGTATGTATGTGTGTGTGTGTGTGTGTGTGTGTGTGTGTGTCTGTGTGTCTGTGTGTCTGTGTGTGTCTGTCTGTGCGTGTGTGTCTGTCTGTGCGTGTGTGTGTGTAGAGCGATTCAGAGTAAACTACTGGACCGATCTTTATGTGAAATTTTGGCAAAGCAATCTTCGACGAAGGCCGGACTTTGGTATTGCATTTCAGCTTGGTGGCTTAAAAACGAATTGATGAGTTTGGTCATTAAAATTCAGAAACTTGTAATTAAAATTAAAAAATCTTTAAACGATCCAAAAATAATTTCATCTTATTCTTTGTCATTTTCTGATTCCAAAAACATAGACATATGTTATATTTGGATTAAAAACAAGCTCTGAAAATAAAAAATATGAAAATTATGATTAAAATTAATTTTTCGAAATCGATTTAAAAACAATTTCATCTTATTCCTTGTCGGTTCCTGATTCCAAAAACATATAGATATGATATGTTTGGATTAAAAACAAACTCAGTAAGCTAAAAAGAATAGACATACAGAAAAGCGTGTTATCCTGCTCAGCGCGACCACTACTGCACTATTCTGCATGGCTTGTCGATTTCACTGCCTTTGCCACGAGCGGTGGACTGACGAAACTACGAGTATGTGGTCTTGGTGAAAAAAGCAGTGCGTTCAGTTTCATTCTGTGAGTTCGACAGGTTGACTAAATGTTGTTATTTCGCCTTACGCGACTTATTATATTGTGAGTGTGTGTGTATATGTGTGTGTGTGTGTGTGTGTGTGTGTGTGTGTGTGTGTGTGTGTGTGTGTGTGTGTGTATGTGTGTGTGTGTGTGTGTGTGTGTGTGTGTGTGTGTGTGTGTGTGTGTGTGTGTGTGTGTGTGTTTATTGGAATTGTAAAGCTCTTAGAGCTGTGAATCAAGATTTGCGCAATAGAAAAGTGAATTTTTATTATGATTGGTAGTAGTAGTAGTACGTGATATGTCTCAGTTGTTTGGAAACTATTGTGTTTTTCATTGGCAGATCTTGCAGAACTGTTTTTCTCTCAAAAAGTCGTACTTCACATTAACTTCACACCCTATATATAGTATACTGTATCAACAATCCATGCATGTCTACATGTACATAGACACCTGTAGTTCCCCTTGCCGAGGGAGGAAAAGCTGAACTAACAGATAGAGAGAGCTACAGACTGAGGCCCAATAACTTATCCCTCCCTATCAGACAGGACGCAGTGACGGAATCCTTCACGTCTGATGTCGCGATATCATTCGATATGTCTTATCGTTTGTCCGATATGACTTTCAAAAAAAGGTGCTCGCTCGCCCGATATGACGTTCAAAATTTTATCAGCCATTCGATGGGACTTATCATTCTTATCGTTCTTCTTATCCGCTGCCTCAGGTTCCTCGCAGTATTAGCTACACGTCTACTAAATTGGATAAAAAAAATTAAACAAAAAAATACAATCTTTTATCAGAGACGCCAGTGGTTCTATCGTATATCTATTTTGGAAACCTGTGCAATATTTCCCTGCTGGGATGATGCACAAGACAAAAAAGTGTTTAGGGGGTTGTGTGTGGGCTTGATCCTGTTTGTCTCTCTGCATGTATCTGTCTGTGTGTCTCTCCGTGTATCTGTGTGTCTCTCTATGTCTCTGTCTGTGTGTCTTTTCGTCTCTCTCTCTCTCTCTCTCTGTCTCTCTCTCTCTCTCTCTCTCTCTCTCTCTCTCCCTCTCTCTCTCAGCCTCTCTCTCTCAGCCTCAAGCTCTCTCTCTCAGTCTCTCTCTCTCTCTCTCTCTCTCTCTCTCTCTCTCTCTCTCTCTCTCTCTCTCTCTCTCTCTCTCTCTGTCTCTCTCTCTCTTTCTGGAAAAAGTTCAAAAATATGTGCATCCATGGATGCATGTGTGTCTGTAAATGCTGCCCTGCTCTTTTGAGTGCCTTAAAACGTTTGTGTGCCTTCGTTTGGCGCGTGTGAGTGGATGAAATAAGTTGACATTACGCGAAACTATAGAGATACGCACACAATCAGACAGACGAATTAAACTTGAAGATTTTTTTTCTGCATGTAAAAACCATTCTGAATCATGGTGATCCGGAGAATACAAATGATTTCATTTCCGTTATCACTGCCATCTGCAACTCAATGTCAGTGTCACTTTTACCTTGTTTTTTTTAGTTCAGTGACCTTTTTCATTTTTCGTTAAGAATGGAAAGTTAATAAGGTGTTTTCCCAGTTTCATTATGGCGCCGATAGTTTTATTTCATCAGCTCGTGGAGCACTACTCGGACTTCTGATCCGCGGGTAACAGGTTCGAATACGGGGCGGGCCGTATATATACGCGTCAATCTTATTTGATGACTCGAAGACGGCATCCATGTCCAACCTGCGTGTCACTGTCGTGGCACGTAAATGACCTCGCTTGTTCTGCAGTGCGCGCGCGCGCGTTTATGTGTGTCTTGTTTATTTTTATGTTGTTGTTGTTGTTGTTGTTAATGTTGTTGTTAATGTTGTTGTTAATGTTGTTGTTGTTAATCTTGTTGTTGTTGTTGTTGTTGTTGTTGTTGTTGTTGTTGTTGTTGTTGTTGTTGTTGTTGTAGCTAAGCGCTATTACTCGACTTTCGGATCAAGCCACACGGATGTTTTAGTTTATCGTAACATCTGCACAATCGTATGCAGTCCTTTCTTTGTTCAAGTTTTATTCAGACATCATCCGCCAATAGGTTACAAGGGTCATTCTGACACGCGGCACACGTACCCTAAATATCGAGAGAGAGATTAGCAACAAACACAACAATAGATTAACAGCAAATGAATAAACTATTGTAAATTATCAACAAACACACAATATAAACAAACTATAACAGGTTATAAACAAACACTCGCTCCGTCGACTAGCAGAAGACCGGGAGCAAAGTTGGAGCTGGGGAGAAGTCATTGACCCCGTGTATAGTCGGTCAGAGCGGTTTCACTGACTAAACAGACTCCCCATACTGTGCATTCTCTAATCAGCTGCGGCCATCAACCACGGAGTGTGAATAAGTCAGTGGCAGTCCCGCTCTCTACGCACCACGCTTCCCGGCATGCTCTCACTTCTACGAGGTCATGGGGGTCAGTCGAGGTCAAAGGTGGGTGGGTCATAATTCTGAATATCCGACGGCGATGAGATCGGCTTGGCACCTCTTGCTTTATCGTATCGACAAGATGCATCCGAAATCTATCGTGACGCCTTACCTATCTGGTTCAGCAGCTGGCCGGCCATGCGCGCCCTTCCAAAGCGGAAGTCACGTGACGCTCCAGATTTCCCGCCGCTTATCTTGATCAACGACGACTGACTCAAGATTGCATGGATGGGGCGAAATACTTGACTTGAACTGAGTATTGGAGCAGAAGCACAAATACTGCAACAACAACAACAAATATTAATAATAAGCAAAGACGAATGGCGATGATTCAGGAGAAAGATACAAAATTGTTGTAATTAATTTGAAGTCAAATCCCTTTCCGTCCTCATTTACCTCCTCTGATTCTTGTGTTGTGTTCTTTACTTTGTCTTATCTTCCTAATAAGGGTATAAGCAATTGTCTGACCTTGACATAACATTAAAAACAATCCCTTTCTGGATGTACATAATGTATAATCACACTTAGTATAAGCTTAGCTTGTTGTGTGGTCACAAATGTTTATATCGTACTATACATGCCACCCTGTATTTTGGGAATAAAATCTTGTTTAAACCAAAGATACAAAAGAATGACGGGGAAAGAAAGGTCCCCTCTTACTTCCCACACCAGCAACCTCCATCCCTAAACGGTCCTGCTTCTCCTTCTCCGCCCCATGGCAACCGCCACTACCCCCCCCCCCCCCCTCCAAAATAAGTCTATGCAATCAAGAAAGAGATTTTTTTAAATCAATATTAAAAAAATGGACAGAAATCTCTCTCTCTCTCTCTCCCTCTCTATCTCTCTCTCTCTCTCTCTCTCTCTCTCTCTCTCTCTCTCTCTCTCTCTCTCTCTCTCTCTCTCTCTCTCTCTATATCTCTTGTCTCAAAAGTGGTAAAAGTGCAGCTTGGCGTGTGTTGTTATCTTTTTTTCTATGCCACAAAGGCTCCAAGAAAGACAGTGAAGCAAAGGGTGTTTTTTGCACAGAGCAGTCTACCTTTGTACCCAATTCCTCCCCCTACCCCACCACAACCCCAACCCCATTTCGATCCATCATTAATCACCGGCACGGTTGGCCTAGTGGTAAGGCGTCCGCCCCGTGATCGGGAGGTCGTGGGCGGTTCGAACCCCGGCCAGGTCATACCTAAGACTTTATAATTGGCAATCTAGTGGCTGCTCCGCCTGGCGTCTGGCATTATGGGGTAAGTGCTAGGACTGGTTGGTCCGGTGTCAGAATAATGTGACTGGGTGAGACATGAAGCCTGTGCTGCGACTTCTGTCTTGTGTGTGGCGCACGTTATATGTCAAAGGAGCACCGCCCTGATATGGCCCTTCGTGGTCGGCTGGGCGTTAAGCAAACAAACCAACAACAACAACAAAATCCATCATTAATCGACCGTTCATACGACGCAATTTTGCACATCCAAGCGCAATTGATCTGGTTTTAGTGCAACGTCAGGTTAGTTATAACTATAACTATAAGGCGTAACTCCACAGAAATAAGATATAAAAATCTACGTTTGCCCAATGAAAATGTTGTATCTTTGTGGCTATCATCAGTGTGTACCTGGGACGTATTCCATCGATTTTACAGGGTAATACATGATGTCATTTGCCAAAGAGAGCGGTACAGGTGGGGTAAGAGAAAGAAAGGGAGAAAAGTGACGTGAAATATTTATGATGAGATTGGATACCATAGATCCTTGTTTTCTTGGAGGGGCTGCACACATTAGTGAGTGTGAGTGTGTATGTGTGTGCGTGCGTGAATGCGCGCGTGCAAGCGTGTTAGTGCGTGAATGCGCGTGTGCGAGCGTGTTAGTGTGCGTTCGTGCGTGCGTGCGTTCGTATTGTGCGAACAGACTGTGTTACCTCTGGATTGCATATATGCATGCTTTGAAGATATTGTAGGGTAAAAAAAACACAGACCAGGGAAGCGAGAAATTTGCCAAGCACTCTTAACACGCATAGAACGTGACTGATGCAATAAAACGAATATTGCAAGAACGAAGATCTATAGCTATACATAACACCTACACGCAGGTATATGAATAACTTCATCACATCCACACATAATGATAATACGGAAAATGGAGAAAGGGTTACTGAGGGAATAGAGAAAACCAACATTTTGTCCTCATACATACACACACACACACACACACACACACACACACACACACACACAAACACACAACTCACACACACACACACACACACACACACACACACACACACACATTCACCGCAAACACCCCCCCCCCCCCCTGTCCCAAACACCACCCCCAAAGATTGACACATACCCCATACCATATACCCATATACATCAGAAAAATAAACTCTTATCTTCGCCCTACCTAGGGCCTGAGCACACATCTCTATAGCTCTTAGACCCCCACTTCTCATCTTATCTTTCTCTCTTATCTGAGGTGTGTCCAAATTCGTGGACATTATCGGAGAGCAGGGGGAGATTATTCGGCCTCTTTATCGAGCAGATTAGAGACGAAATCCAACTCCACTTTGTGCGGCACCTCCCAGTTGTGTAAAGCCCTGCCGCGAAATCATGATAGGAAGGTGGTGATGGTGGGGGCTTTCATGGAATGAATTCAGGTGCTTGAAGATTCCACCTTATATTTTGAGAGTGAGAAAAACATTATTGTGTGTATTTTTAGACGGTAGAGATGGTGGGGTGGCGTTAAGCTGAAGACTGCAGGGATGGATGGGGGGAGGTGTGAAGGTGGGATTGAAGATAGATTTGCTATTTGAGAAATGTATTAAAACGAGTGTGAGGGGGTGCGGAAAGAAGGGGGGAGGCGCAGGTGATTTGGGCCTGTTTAGGGGTCTGCAGGTGTGCATGTTAGACACTTGTACAAATAAAATTGGGGTTGGGATTGCTTGAAGGGAGAAAGGTAAGTGCAGCAATTTATGGATGAATAAAACTTATAAAATGAGAATTTGGAGAAAAAAAATCCGTCGTTGTATGTGTGTGTGGGGGGGGAGATTTTGGTGTTTTTTTCTTCTAATTAGCCGGGACTGGCACAAAAATCGTAAGGCCACAAAAGAAAATAGGTGTGGTTAAGGTAACATAGCCCAAAAAAATAGGGTAGGAAGGTAGGCAATCACTTTTTTTTATTTTTACTTTTTTTTCTAATGTGAACAAATTAAACCTACTTGACAGGAAAATAAGTGTGCGACTCGAGCGCTTTCGCTTTCATTGCGTTTTCCGCACTCGTTTTTTTTATTATTATTTTTTTTTTTTTTTTTTTTATTTTTTTTTTTTTTTACAAATGTAATAAAAAGTTATAGAGTCGGCCCCTAAAAATAGGTTAGGTCGGGTTACCGTAACCACACCTATTTTTTTTTTAGGCCTAAGGTCTACAAGAGTCAACGTGGGTTTGAGATGCTGACAGGTGGGTGTACACACAGACAAACAGGTGAGAAAACCGCGCAATGGGTAATTGAAAGACGATTGATATTCAAAGATGCAGTCATTCCCGTGTAAACTAAAGTGTAAACAATCAGAGATCTGTACGTGTAGGGTTGCACGTGCGATAAGTGCATCCTTCCACTTGGACACGTACCAAAGATCAACATTGTGATTGTTTTCTGTGCAGAGTGCAGACTTTGTGTTGAATTAGGCCTACTTCGATCCGTGAAATGACACCAGTGTCGACGAGATCTTTCTCCTGCTGTCCACGGTGCGCTCGAGACGTTTATCAGGCGTCGGTTACTTCAAAAGGTGTCCTGCCGACTGACCGAATGCCTACTGACCGAATGCCTACTGACCGAATGCCTACTAACCGAATGCCTACTTGCTGAATGCCTACTGACCAAAAACCTACATAATTATGAAGATATTGCGTGTCAGTGTGTGTGTGTGTGTATGTGTGTGTGTGTGTGTGTGTGTATGTGTGTGTGTGTGTTAGTATGTGTGTGTGCCGTGTGTGTGTGTGGGTGATGAATCTGAGCGTTGATAGACACGGGTAGCTAGGACTAATACACGGAAGTTACAATTGTAGGCTGGTGACGGGAAAATCGGTACGAACATCTCCAGAATGCGAGAAGGGGAAGGGGAGTGTGGGGGAGGGGGGGTACTGCCGTTCAGGATGCCGAGAAAAAAACTAGCGGTGAGAGCAGGCTCAAGATCACACAACGTATGCAGGACTGAGGCCGGCTCCCCTCCAGAGTTGCATTGTGTTGTTACCACTCATGGCTTATCTCGGGTGCCACATTTATCTCAGCTGACATCTGACCAAACCTACCACTGGTGACTGAGAGTCTGCTATATCAGCCAACCCTGGAAGCATAGAGCTGAAAGCCAAGCCTGGAAAACTATACGAGTTTTTACGTCTTTTTAGGAACAAGGGAAATAAGAGGGGGGGGGGGGGGCCTTCCTACAGACTGACCTTAATCGTAGACCACAAAACCTTAGGCCCTTAGTTTTCATCCGCAGTTTGTCGGTTTTTGGACATGCAGAATATAATATCTTGGTGGAACAGAGATACTTATTTTGGGGGACTTTTTTCATGGGGAGGGGGGGGGGGGGGGGGGGAGGGGGTGGGGGAGGGGGTGGGGGAGGGGGTGGAGGAGTAGGGGATGGGAGGGGGTGGACCAGCTTTAAAAAACAAATTTTTTCAAAAAAATGTCCAGCTTTTCCTGACATTGTATTCGCCTTTCTGGAACTGACAACCAAACAACAACAACAACAACAACAACAACACAACAACAACAACAACAACAACAACAACAACAACAACAACAACAACAACGATGCAAACGTCGTCGTCATAACCAGTGGAAGGTCATCACTATTTTATTTAGGGGTTTAAGCCTGACGTCGTTCATCGCTCGCGGCATGAAAAGATTAGAAATACCGACATTCTGTTGTGGTCAGAAGTGGTGAGTAATGCATGAATTTCTATCTATTCGTTTTTAAAGTGACCTACATACGTTATGAAGTACCAGTCTGCGGCCATATCTTCTCTTTGCAATGATCTAATCCGTGTTGTTATTGCCATGGTTTCCAACATTCCAAAATAGGATATGAGTTTTATCCCATTAATTATTTTAATTACCCACTAAGTGTATGATGAATACGTCCAGAGGCCTACCTATCTTCTGTCTCTGGTGTAGTAATCCCGGTAACTTGCACTATTTACATCATTTAAAGAAAGGAAACGAGTTTTTATTCATGAATTTGGTGTACGACGCACAGATTTTGGGATGAATCGATCTTCTGATTCTGATCTAATTCCCGTTATGGGTATAATAAATCAGTGTTGTTTACCGCCCACACGGTTCAATCATTATGGGTATGCAGTGATGTGTAACACAAATGTCCGTTACATCGTGAATGGGTCATGCCGTTATCTGGACCACTGGAATCATTTTAAAATAGGACAATGAGCACTAACTGTTTGAAGATAAGATAAGAATCAAAGTGAAAAGTAGCGTGATCAAAAATTATTCACTGGTTTACTTTCTCTCAGTCAGGAATTCAAAAAATTGTACAGGTATTGTGTTCTCCATTAATAAATAGTGAAGTTAACAGTCAACGCATCATACAAGGGATCGACAATGACCTGCACTGACTTTCTTCGCACGTTTAAAACAACGCATTTCAATCACATGTTATTTTGTGATCAATAACGGAATAATCCTTGAACAACCTTGCATGAGCGTGGGCGTTCTTTGTGCGCACGGTGTAGCATGGTTTGAAAGCTGTGGCGGAATAACAACGTCGCAGTTATCTGTGTGTCCGATCGTCAAATGCATGTGATTAAAACAATAGTTTGCATCGGTATCTTTAGCTGATCTGAAAAGGGAACCTCATGCGCGTCTATCTAGTGTTTGACTAGGTTATACATCTGTCCATTTTGTGTTCCCGAGCACAGGCACGAGAAAGAAATTAGTATTTTCACTTGCTTCTCTGTTTACAGAAAACTCATGCAAAATCACCTGCGTTTAATGATAATCGCACCTGTTCCTCATGAAAACAACATACCTAATCTTTTACCGTGAGTGGGTTTTAAAAGTGTTTTACTTGCAACAGGCATATTTGGCACTAGCTTCCTGGCATGTATGCTCAATATACGTTTGGAATCTGGCCTAGGCTAGATTCCGAATCTAGCTAGATATAGCCTAATGAAAGTTCTAATCTCAGTAGACTGAGATCAGATTGCCGACCTCAGCTGGATGAAATGAGAATCTTTGACAATAAAACACTGATTCTAATTTCATCTGGCTGAGATCGGAATCAAGTTCCGATTCTATGAAAAAGGTCACTGGGTAGAATCAGAAATCTGATTCTATCGAGCCTTAATTAGAATCAAAGCCGCGAAACAGCAGGATGAGATAGGAAATCGGATTTCGTCCCGCTGTGCCGCCGGTTTGATTCCAAGGCTGGATAGAATCGGAATTCTGATTCTATTCAGTGATCTTTTGGATAGAATCGGAATTCTGATCTCAGCCAAATTAAAATAGAATCATGTGATGTTCTTTTACCAAAGATTCTCATTTCATCGAGCTGAGATCGGAATTCTGATCACAGCGAGATGAAATAATATCTAGAATCAGTGGGGTTTTGTTCTGAAGATTCTCACTTCATCCAGATGAAATCAGAATTCTGATCTCAGCAAATGAGATCAGAATTCTGATTCTATCCACTGATTCGGAATCTGGCCATGTTCCAATCTCAGCCATTACTTACAATGCGTTCATACGATGCTTGTTATTTTTATGAGGCAAAGATATGTTTACCCATTCTACTGAACTGTAGTGACGGTAGGTAAAACCTCCTCCTCCAGTAGTGAAGGTAGATAACACTCTTCTTCAAATGTCCTCTGTATGTCAGTGATTATTTCAGGCATTGAACTGTAGTCAAAACAATGTAATGTTCGCACCGATGAAAGTCTAATGATCGAAGAACCTGTGGCTGCTGATAATACGATTAGTGTCGTGAGTGTAATATTTTCATAAAAAAACATTGCACACAAGCACTCATGCAAACAAGCTCAGTTAGGCGCATATATTGCACACACAACCGCTCTGTGTCTCATTTCTCTCTCTGTCAGTCTGTCTGTCTGTCTGTCTGTATTTTTCTGTTTGCCTGTCTGTCTCTCGTTCTCTCTTGCTCTCTCTCTCTCTATCACACACGCGCACCAACGCACGAACTGAACGCACACACACACACACACACACACACGCACACGCAAGCACGCACGCACGCACAACACACACGCACACACACACACACACACACATACATACACACACACACACACACACACACACACACACACACACACACACACACACACACACACACACACACACACAGACACGGCGATCTTATCGTCATTATTGATCAAGACGACAAATCAGTTGTCGCTGTTGTTCCCACGACCTGAGTCCCCCATGTCTCCCCTTAATTAGCATTCTAGTGATAACGGTAAGAACAGATAACTGTTATTCCGAATTAATTGTTTTCTGTTGAATACGAATTAAGTAAACTGAGCAACACCTGTCTGAAAGATACACCTTCATTCTCGTGTACATCATAATGTATATTTATTACCACAATTATCTGTTGCATCGGATGATAGCATCCTTCCATGTGAACGTGACACATACCACAAGTAGACAGCCTGCATGGCTGCTTTCTGTGACGAGCGGGATTGCACACTGAATTAATTGTGTAGCTGAAACCGGCCTTTGTCAATCTTGTTCATTCTTCGCTAGGTTCAGGAGAAGATAAGATCATTTAAGTTATGACAAGGCTGATAAGATGATAAGGGAGTGATAAGATAAGGGAATGATAAGATAAGGGAATGACGGGAGTAGATAAGATTAGTTAACACAACACAACGCCACTGGCCAACACACACACACACACACACACACACACACACACACACACACACACACACACACACACACATTATTTAGGAGAGAAAAAGAGAGAAAAAGGGGGGGGGCAGGGACAGAGAGAGAGAGAGAGAGAGAGAGAGAGAGAGAGAGAGAGAGAGAGAGAGACAGACACTGAGACAGACAAACAGGCAGACAGACAGACACAGCCGGACAGAGTGAGACATAGAGACAGATTCAGATAAGGTTTTTTTTTAAACAGTATTATAAAGGGAGGAATAAACATGTATGTCTGTAGTAGAGACTAGAGCTGAGAGAAAGCGGGTGGTGGGGGGGGGGGGGGGGGGAGGAGGACATACTGATCTGGTTAAACTGACAGGCTTTTCCAGTATAGCCTGCTGTTATTCCAAATATAAAAAAATAGGCTCCTGCCATGTTTACTTGATTACAAACAAACAAAAACAACAACTTGGGTACAGAAACAAAACTTACATTTGACATGCGGTTAATTAAACACACCGTAAAGAGCGAGAGAGAGAGAGAGAGAGAGAGAGAGAGAGAGAGAGAGAGAGAGAGAGAGAGAGAGAGAGAGAGAGAGAGGGAGGGACAATGACAATGACAATGACAATGACAATTCTTTATTTTACGAGGGTAACAGAATAAGCATTGGAATACTTTTTTGCATCTGGCCCTCGCCCTAAAGAGGGACTAAATCTACTATAATAACTACTACTACATAGGGAGAGAGAGAGAGAGAGAGAGAGAGAGAGAGAGAGAGAGAGAGAGAGAGAGAGAGAGAGAGAGAGAGAGAGAGAGAGAGAGAGAGAGAGAGCAGAGCCGAAAGAGATTGGAGACTGGAAGATAAAAACACTTGTCTACCAATACCGTTGTAAAATTTCAATGTTTTTTTAATGATTGAACAATGGACAAACAACGTTCACAGATGAAAAACCACGAATCGTGTCAGCACTTAATACCAAGCCTTTTCTTCCCGTCACTATTCACGTGGCACAAACGCGCACACACACATACACACACACACACACAAAGGGGGAGAGAAAGAACTGAGATGGATCGCGAGATGGGAGACGGCGATAAGATAACATCGTCGAGATAAGCTGATAACAGCCTGCATACATAATTTGAGTCATTGGCCCACAGAGCGCCCGGGCATGGAGATGTTGGCAAGCGATAACAAAGGCAAAAGCAAGCACTCGCACAGTCACACTGCGCTCTTGTTCAGTAAAGACGCCCGCGCTTTCGCATTGAATTGTTTGGTGGGCTGTTGTGTTGTTGTTCAGCTCTGCGGCGTTTTATTTCGCTTGGTGTTCTCGTTCAGACACTTGCGAGTGCCAGAAGAACCACTGGAGTACCGATGAGAGGTTGGTTATTGCTTGGAGCACCGATCGAGGATTATCAATCGTATTTCAACAGCAGAGGTGTTCGCGGTGTGCGTCGGCGTGCGCGTGTGTTTCCCCTGGAGGTTTTGTACTCCACGCGCAGCGTGTGAAACCAGAAGTGAATTTGCATCTTGACCCGAGAGGGGTCACCGCGCAGCCAAAAAATGGAGGCGCCGTCAGGTCAGCGCGCATTGTGACCTTCATATTTTGCATGTTGTTGTAGCAGCCGACAAGAAAAAGGATCCGGAGTGGAGTAGAAGTGGCGTAACATTCTCTCACACTAAAGATGTCTCGAAGGAAACAGTCGAACCCCAAGTCGATCAAAGGTGAGTGACACGTTTGAACACTTTACCACTGATTTTCCTTGTTTATCGTTTAACGGATTTGAGATTTACTTCATAACCTGTGTCACTTTCTCAAAAAAACTGGCATGCATACAAAGTATGTAAACAGTATCGTTGCATGTGTATCGCTGGAAAGGTCTCTGCCGGTTCGAGTCAAGTTTAGTGATACTATGTTTTCAGTCAACAGAGGGTATTTATAAGTACATATAGTGTATTGTTTTTTACGTACAACTTTAGTTTGTTTGTCAATTGCATGATCAACATTGGACTATATCGCTGAAAACTTAGTGTTCGAATTCAGTGATACTTTCTGTTTCCATTTCAAAGCACGGTGTTACTGTTACGGGGTACAACAGTAGTGAGTTTTGTTCCTATGTTGTGACATACCAAATTACTGAAACATCACCGGAAAGCTGTGTCTGTTCGGGTTCAGTTCTGCTTCAAGTTCTGCCGTTTACATCTCAGAGGTTAAGCCGGAGTACAAACGTCTTTTTGGTACCACCGGCGTTAAAATGAGTTTTTTTTCTCCCCCATGTTGTCCCATTAAATTGTTGATTAAAGCCGTGTGCTCATCACTGAGTACTGATTTCATGCCGCTCTGCTTATCCTGAGATTTAATAGATCGTGGCGAAAGTACAACGATGCGTGTACATCAACTGAGTGTTCAGTGATCTGTATCGCCATGCGTTCTTCCATTATTTGATTTTAGTTCATTATTCTTTTTTTAATGTTTTAATTTTTTTATTTATATTTCTAACTGTATCCATTCCGAGTCACTCGAGTCTCGTATAGTGTGTGTCAGAATGATCGTGTGTGTGTACGTGTGTGTGTGTGTGTGTGTGTGTGTGTGTGTGTGTGTGTGTGTGTGTGTGTGTGTGTGTGTGTGTCTCTCTCTCTCTCTCTCTCTCTCTGTCTCTCTCTCTCTCTCTGTACGTGTGTATGTGTGTGTGTACATCTCTCTTCTCTTCTCTCTCTCTCTCTCTCTCTCTCTCTCTCTCTCTCTCTCTCTCTCTAGCTCTCTCTCTCTCACACTCTGCGTGTGTGTAGAGTCGGCTTAAATCAATTGACATAGATTCTTTGCCCGTGCATGTACTCTCAGCGTATTGCCGACTTTAGTCAGGAAGCAAGAATGTTTCTATTAAACCTTGTTGTTATAATGCCCTTCAGGACCACTGATCTCTGAACGTTCATAGAGCTCAGTTTGTTGTTATAATGCCCTTCAGGACCACTGATCTCTGAGCGTTCATAGAGCTCAGTGATCAGGTATGACTGCCAACAGTACTTTTTACTGTACACTTTGTTGTGCTAGAATTGTTATCCCCCTTTCATGATTGATAAACCGAGTGTTTGCTCTTCTTGTCGCTTTGTCGGTTACAGTTCAGGTACACCAACTCTAATTTCGGACTTTGAGTAATGAATGGGGTATATTATGCTGATATTCTCTCAGACACAGATAGGTGTAAATTATCTCATTCGGCATTAATTACCGCCTACTGTAAGTCTTTGTATGGACGACTGTGCAACCCATGCCAGCTTGCACGGCGCGTGCAAACACAGAGAGAGAGAGAGAGACTCTGAGAGAGAGAGAGAGAGAGAGAGAGAGAGAGAGAGAGAGAGAGAGAGAGAGAGAGAGAGAGAGAGAGAACACATGCACACGCTGTCACACACACACACACACATACACACATACACACACACCCTCTCACTCACTCACATACACCCTCTCACTCACACACGCACACACACACACACACACACACACACACACACACACACACACACACTGATAGTCGCCTGTCTTTGTGTTTTTCGTCTTCTTTTATAAAATGACCGCCCGGCAAACTGAAATATACAGTGAGGGCACTGTTCAATAAGTTTCGTGGGGACATCCGGCAATGAATCATGCACAAATCTTATCGACTTTTAGATTATGGATACATGTATTTCGTTTGCAATAATCGCAATGAAGCTCCGATAAAGCTACCATACTGGATAACATTAATCTTTCATTATATCAGTAATAAAATAGCATCGTTCGAATCCCATTCTACGTAAATTGTCACTGGACTGAGTGACTGACTGTCACTGACTCGTACGACAGAGATACAGCACTTTCAGCCTTTATGACAAAACTCTTCACATACGACAGCATACGTATCAAGCCGCAAGATAGCCGACCCCCCCTCCACACACACACACACACACACACACACACACACACACACACACACACACACACACACACACACACCTCCCCCGAAAACTGAGTATGAATGGCGGGGGGAAACGGTCATACACGTACATTATACAGGATTGAACGTGGGAGTTGCAGTCCATGGACACAGAAGAAGAAGCACAAGGAGACGTTCAAGAGACAATGTGCATAATTATGGTAAAAACCCAGATAACAAATAACATTGGAACTGGTTAATTTCAAAAATCAGGAATTTGATTTTAATGTGTCACTGTCAGTGCAACGGTGACATCCACGCTTCAGTAGTTGTAACAGGTAAGCCTCTGTAAACAGAACTCCTGTATTATCATGTTATCTTCATCACGCCAAAAGAAGCAATTAAGCTGTCAAATTAAAGTCCTTTTAGATATTTAAACAGGTCGTTCGCTCTGTGAAAATATGGTGGTTATATTACAAGAGAGTGTCTGCACACACCATATGCAGTTACAACGACCCTTTCACAGGTATTCGATGGCGCAGACTTGTGTTTGTTTTTTTGTTGCTGTTGTCGGTGGTGGTGGTGGTGTTTGTTTGCTTCTTGTTGTTGTTGTTTTTTTGGGGTTTTCCTTGTTTGATTTTTCCTTCTCTAAACAAATACAATGGAAAATTTGGTTCCTTCTCAGTCTTTGCAGTCATGTTTGAAACTGGTGAGTATTTCCTGAAAATGTATGTTTTAGAAATGTTCTTTTAAATCATAACAGAAGAAGTAAACATCAAACAAAAAAACAAACAGCACAACGGTAAACAACAATAACAACAATAAACAACAGAATTAAACGTACTATGTGATTTTATGTGACATTGACAAATTCCCTCCAGCAATTTTCTTCTTCTTGTTCATTCATTAGCAAAAACTACCACGGTTCTAACGTGTATGACCATTATAACCCGCCATTTAGACAGCCATATGCCGCTTTCGGGGGGTGCATACTTGGTATTTTCGTGTTTATATAACCCATCGAATGGATTACACAATTTTTTCCGTGCGTATTTGGTTTTGTATTTGCGTCTACACACGAAGGGGAATAATGCACTAGCAAGTCTGCACATAAATTTATCTGGGAGATCAAAGAAATCTCTACCCTTTAACCCCAAGGCGTGGCCGGGATTCGAACCCACGACCTTCCACTCGGGAGGCCGGTGTAACACGAAATTTTTACTCCACGAAAAATTTACTCCGGAGTAAATAATAATTTCGCACGAAATTCTTACTCCGAGTACACTTTTCGTACGAGAAAAGAACTCCCCAAGGCACGAAAAAATTACTCCCTCCACAAAATTTTTACTCCCCATTTTTTTTACTTCCAGTAAAAATCTCGTACGCAAAAATGGGATGCGGGCGAAGGGATAATGCCCATAAGTGATCTCACGCACACGAATGTCGCGCTACCCTCCTTCCACCCCTTCCACCACCAAGAACTAACAAGGGGACAAGGGAGTAAAAATATCGTACACCTGGCATGGGAAGTTAAATTGCTCGTGTTGAGGTGAAGTAATTTATTCGTTATTTATTCGTCAGGGGAGTAACATTTTTGTACGAAATGTTTACTCGGAACTCACCTGTCTTGGGGAGTAATTTTCTCGTGCAATGGGGGAGTGCTTTTTTCGTAAAGGGAGTAACTTTTTCGTACGAAATGTTTACTGCGGAGTAAAAATCTCGTGGGAGTAATTTTCTCGTGTTACACCGGCGTCTTATCCACTAACCCATTACGCCCGTCTCTAGCCAATTTCCTGTCTCTCCGCATCCGTCCATGCTCTACACAATTATCTTCTTACAACACATTGTATATAAATAGTTCATTGTTTCATAACAAAGTCATGGCGTTAGAAGAAGAAATTGTAATGCCAGTTCAGCAACATTTTCTCTATGTGCGTTTATTGTGAGGCCTGAACGAAACAGATTTGAAACGATGCATGCGCAGTCAAGAAATGAAATAATATAAAGCATTAAAATTTTTCCTTATGGTTGGTTGCTGATTATAAAAACAAGGTGTTAAGCTCTCCGAGTAGTAACAGTTTATACACGAGACATCATGCTATAGATAGAATGTTACAGATATTATCATCGGTTTGTCAGGCTTTGAGATTGTTACCTTGCATAATCGCATGAAGAAAGTCTTTGATCGCACAAATGTACTGCCAGCAATGGGTTTTTTGACTCACATGCGAAGCAAAAGTGAGTCTATGTACTCACCCGAGTCGTCCGTCCGTCCGTCCGTCCGTCCGTCCGTCCCGGCGTCCGTCCGTCCGTCCGGAAAACTTTAACGTTGGATATTTCTTGGACACTATTAAGTCTATCAACACCTGATGTGGCCTGATGGTGTATGGTTACAAGATCTCAAAAAACATGTGCGGCAACTTGACCTCACTTCAAGTTCAAAGTCACAGGGGCCGTAATTGTTGTCTTAAAAACGACAATTTTCACATTTTCGCATTTTTTTCTGAAGTTATCGAGAATGGCAACCTTAGCTATGTATGCTATACAGGGCAATGTAAGCCCTATCTTTGGACACCAGTTTGGTTGACCTTGCTTCAAGGTCAAGGTCGCAAGGGTCCTTTAAAGTTGGATTGTATACATATTTTGAAGTGACCTTGACCCTGAACTATGGAAGATAACTGTTTCAAACTTAAAAATTATGTGGGGCACATGTTATGCTTTCATCATGAGACACATTTGGTCACATATGATCAAGGTCAAGGTCATTTTGACCCTTATGAAATGTGACCAAAATAAGGTAGTGAACCACTAAAAGTGACCATATCTCATGGTAGAAAGAGCCAATAAGCACCATTGTACTTCCTATGTCTTGAATTAACAGCTTTGTGTTGCATGACCTTGGATGACCTTGACCTTGGGTCAAGGTCACATGTATTTTGGTAGGAAAAATGTGTAAAGCAGTTCTTAGTGTATGATGTCATTGCTAGGTTTAGTTATTTGACCTTGACCCTGAAGGTCAAGGTCATGTAAAGGTCAAGGTCAAGCATGTGAGTCGTATGGGCTTTGCCCGTCTTGTTTTATCTAAGGATATATGTCGGTTACCGTTGTGGCAGTTTGTCATTATTTCCAGGGGAAGTTGTGGATCGGCAGTATCATGCACGAACCCTTTGCAATTACTGAGAGAAATGTGTGAAATGTTATTTTAACTGTACGGAATTAAATCATTGCAATGATTGCAGTACTGCAACACGACACAAGAGACATTTTAAGTGCGTTTCAGTTTGACAAAAGGCAAGTGGGCACAACACCCAATTTCACAATAGACGACTGATGTTCAGAAATAACTCTCTTTTCTTTATTTGGTGTTTAACGTCGTTTTCAACCGTTCAAGGTTATATCGCGACGGGGAAAGGGGAGAGATGGGATAGAGCCACTTGTTAATTGTTTCTTGTTCACAAAAGCACTAATAAAAAAATTGCTCCAGGGGCTTGCAACATAGTACAATATATGACCTTACTGGGAGAATGCAAGTTTCCAGTACAAAGGACTTAACATTTCGTACATACTGCTTGACTAAAATCTTTACAAACATTGACTATATTCTATACAAGAAACACTTAACAAGGGTAAAAGGAGAAACAGAATCCGTTAGTCGCCTCTTACGACATGCTGGGGAGCATCGGGTAAATTCTTCCCCCTAACCCGCGGGGGGCAATAATAACTCTGTCAGTATTTGCAACCGTTGTGGAAGAGTTGCACCCCGCTTTTCAGGTACAAACAGGACACAAGTGGTCAACCAGTTAAACCACGATCGCAGCGAATAACTGACACCAATGTGCATGTTATGCAGTGTTCGCTTGATATGATGCCTTTTTCATTCGAAACTCGGAGCCGTGCACGATTCACTGGCGATTGCTCGCTGCAGTGATCACTATCTTCTTCTTCTTCTTGTCGATCACTCAGATGGAAACGCCGGTTCTCCGCGCAAATGTTGCCGTGCCATAGAGCTTCCCTTGCACCGTGGTCGCCTCCGCCCAGATCTGGCTCCTGAGGCCATCGTGTAGTGGGCAAGTCTGCAGCAGGTGTTCCGTTGTCATGCTGCCTGTTTGACAAGGGCACTGGTCTGACTGGCCAATTCTGAACTTGGTGAAAAGGTGGTGGTTCATTCGGTTGTGGCCTGTCCGCAGCCTGAATATGAGGACCTGCTCAGACCTTGTGAGCAGGTGAAAAGCGTCGTTTTTGCTGTAGTGTGGGAGTGATCACTATAAGAACGCGTGTCAATTCCCCAAACTCCTTATCTTAGCGTTGTACCACTTCATGTCCCAATTTCTCTCTTGTACTGGGGACAGAAATATTTAATTAGCATAGCATAGCATTGCATTGCATTGCATAGCCAGAACTCCCGTAACCTCGACCTCAAGCGAAACTCACATGACCTCAGGGAAAATTCGTTGTTGGCTATCACTCGGTGCAAGCCACAGCAAATCGTAAACTCCGATGTGTATATTTTCGAAAGAAATGAGGTCATATCGAACGAACTGTATTAAATACATATCGAAGTCAGTTATTCGCTGCGATCGCTGTTTTTAACTGGTCGACCACGTGTTTCGTGTTTTTCCAGAACAGCGGGGCGCAACTCTTCCATAACGCTTGAAAATCCTGACATAGTTATTTCCGGAAAACGTCTATTGACACCGTCGCCAATTACACAATTTTTAAGCCACTTAATTGCAATATGTTTTGTCGTTAAGTGTTTGTCAGTCAAGATGTTTTCGTCGCTGTAACTCATGCACTGTTTTGCTGAACACGGCATCAGTCAGTTATGCAGTACATGTACAAGCTGAAACTAAAATCCTTGAAAACGTATGCTGTTTATACAACACAGAAGAACTAGAACAAAGAAGGGACGCCGTTGCGATAAGATCAGTTTCTGTGATGGCAGGTGTTAATTTTTGGCCGTTATTTGATCCCCATTCAAACGCCAGTAATATAAATCACGATATATACATATATATCCCATGACCTCCCTTCTTTGTCTCTGTTACTTCAGTATGGGTATATATGTTGTATTTTTATAGCTCAATAAATACATCATGGACTCCAAAAAATATATGATAGTGCAGATTCCGATTTGGGCAAAGGACTACTTTCCTCCCGACCTTTGACCTCGCGCCGAACAATGTGACACAGAATTTGTATGAAGTTCTAAAATCGTATTGCACGGCTCAGAAAACCATATCAGTTGCACGCAAAAATGAATCTCAGAACTGATCTGATGTATGAGATGCAATAAGCAAAAGTTTCTTTCATTATGAAAGCAATGCAGGTCGAAAAAAACGAACATTCAACTTACAAGATAACCAGATGCTAGCAAACCAAAACAAAAACACGAGTACCCTCCCCTTGCATCGTTAGCAGACGACTTTTGAGAATCTGTCGGTAGTGTGTTTTGGTGTGCGCCTTCAGCTATCAAACATCGGCTGTTTCACGTGTTTTGCGAGCAAGTCTACTCTTTTGCCTGGCTCTGCAGTAAGTCCACATATTTTTCCGTAATCCAGTCATATTCCTTCAAAATGCAATCAATCGGCGGTGACAGACGTGTCGGTCGCGTTTTCCTTTCACCCATACCAGTTTAAGTTCATCCATGCAAACACACTCGCAAAACAGTTTATCACGTAGATACATTTCAAATAGGGAGCAAATGGTTAAATCTAAACCTACATATTTGTTCCCTAAAATTTGCTTCTCTGTCAATAAGCCTAATTACACACGTTCGAGAAAAACAACGTGGAATCGATTCTGAATCGAGTAAGCCAAATGGGTCCCAAACCCGTTTCGCCCGTTCTGCCGACCTGAAACGCAAAACAAAAGAATTGTGCGCTTCAACTAAATTAATTTCTATTCGACTTCATTACTTTCTTGCAACTTATGAACCTTTACTTAAAGCTTTTAAATGGTCTGAAAGTAGTGTTACCGCGTACTTATCGATGCACTCATTCGTTTTATTTTTTCAGCGACGGTCACTTAGTTTAAGGTTGCAAAAGGGCTAAGTCTCGCTGGCAACAGTTTTACCCTGCACAGATCGCAACAGTGCCGCTAGTAGTCTACACTTTGTGTTTGATGGTAGAATGGGATATACAGATTACAACACTCGTGGTTTTTTATATGGCTTGTATTTCAGTCAAGACCCAGCGGGAATATCAATCGAGAGCCACTCGCCAGAGGCTCGTGTCTCCCGATGATATTCATCCGCTGGGTCTTGACTGAAATACAAGCCATATAAAAAACCACTCGTGTTGTAACCTATACATATATATATATATATATATATATATATATATATATATATATATATAGATATATATCCAACCCGAATATGAGAAACACTTTTAAAGGCAGATTAAACGCTGGTAGCTGTTCACCCCCTGCGACGATATCGCTTAATGGACTATTGTGCCGATCAGTTGGCAGTAAAGTAGGATAATACGAATCATTAAGTTAACTCAATAACTGTGCTGCGCTTGGAACAAAAAACAGTTATATCGTGTGTATGTATACCGCGCTGTTTTACCACAAATCTACTTAACAGAAGAGCACCAACTGGATCATTAAACGGACTTTTCTTTGCGATGAAATCAACGAAAATATCTGTTGTATCTATGTTCAACCAGTGGCCAAATGTACCTCGATAATTATTAATTCACGTTTCCGTCAAGGCAAAGCGGAATGTACTTTAAGGATTATTTCGATTTTTTATTTTTTATATTATTTTATTTTTTTTTACGATTTAGTAGCATGCATTTCTTTAACCCATTTCCGAGTATGTTTCGCGAGTATCTAGGTACAGTTTTTATCAGGAGAGGTTTTTCCCGTTACATCTACCTTTGCGCTTATCTTTACCATCTATACTGAGTGCTGCAACTTGGATTGCCATAAACAAGATATCACGGTGCTTTATCGCAGAATCAATAAAGCAATCACGGACACACAGAGATTTATGCTCACTGTGATATCTACCATACTAACGTAACACTAACAGACGGACCCATCCCGGTATATACCTAGACTCGTAGCTCTCATAAAACAAACTCCCAGATCTGCGATAAAGAATGAGTCATTGGATTTTTCAATATTTTTGCTTTAATATTACATGCACATGCGACCTACGTAAAATACTATTATCAAGACCCTGCGAATTGAATTTTGGTTAAGAATAGGGTATATAGTGACGGTAACAGGTAAGGTTTTACTGTTAACACCATTTGTAGTGTTGTTGCAAAGTGGATTTCACTAATAATTCAGCAAAGTATTTGCGACTTTTAACACATGTACGCCGTCTAAAACGGAATGGAACCACTTAAACAGCAACTATTTCTGTACTCTGTATTGAAAACATGTATGTGGATATCGAAAACTATTTTGTACCATCAATGATCGAAAGAATATATTGTTTTGATTACAATTGCAGTGTCATGCCACGTTCGTCGATCGTACAGTTTTAGAAATTGGAACGTGCTTTGCATTGTTGAATTTCGCACAAACATTTATACTCGTGTTTTCCAGTGAGAACATCAGTGCTTTGTTGGCAAGACGAAAATACAAGGTTGATGGGTGTTTGTTTGCGTGTGTTTTGCGTGTGTGTGTGTGTGTGTGTTTTTTAGCAAGACGTGAGTTTTGGGGCACAGACTTTTTGAAAACAAGCAGCTTTTGAAATAAAATTCGGACGTAGATTGAGCCTTGAATATTGACAGGGCCTGTATGGGGGCAAAACAACTAGGCCATAGAACGACAGTCGGGACAACAAATAAAATAAATTAACAAGAACATTATTAAAACTATGATAATAATAAACAATTGAAAATAAACAATAGAAAAAATTAACACAAGCTGCATCATTAACTTTTTGTCTTTTTTTGTTTGTGTGCATCATTAACTAAATAGTGGGTTTTTTTTATTATTATCATATGAAGTCTTATATCGCGCGCGTATCTCCAGACTCGGACTCAAGGCGCAGGGATCTATTTATGTCGTGTGAGATGGAATTTTTTACACAATACATCACGCATTCACATCGACCAACAGATCGCAGCCATTTCGGCGCATATCCTACTTTTCACGGCCTATTATTCCAAGTCACACGGGTATTTTGGTGGACATTTTTTTATCTATGCCTATACAAATATGCCAGGAAAGACCCTTTTGTCAATCGTGGGATCTTTAACGTGCACACCCCAATGTAGTGTACACGAAGGGACCTCGGTTTTTCGTCTCATCCGAAAGACTAGCACTTGAACCCACCACCTAGGTTAGGAAAGGGGGGAGAAAATTGCTAACGCCCTGACCCTGGGTCGAACTCGCAACCTCTCGCTTCCGAGCGCAAGTGCGTTACCACTCGGCCACCCGTATCCGTTGGTGTTAGTGCAGATTTGCCTCATCGTCGCAACAGATTATTGACATGTGGTCATTGCTTCAGGCTTTGAAATGTGCTAATGAGCGAAGAAGAACAATCCTGCTAATGATGACTACGGGCAAACTGGACAATCTGTTAGATGTGTACGTTTGCACTCTGTGCTGACAAGAGATTGCAGAGCTATTACAGTATTCCAGTACTCGAAGACACATAATATAAGGCGGGTCCTTCGCTTTAATACGGAAGGGAACTGATTTCTCCGAACATGATTTATTATCGTTTATGGTGCAAATAAGCGAGAGAGAAAAAAACAAAACACAAAAAACTAGAAAACGAAAGATAAACCCCAAGTGCGGATATTCAATTTGAGAACCCAGTATTTGTTGAACCTCTTCAGGTCTTCCAAAGTTCACGTGCAGATAAGACGATAGGTAGAAGGGAGATAGCGCTACTGATAAAGACGAGCGAGGATTTGAGCCCTTGTCTTGATTTCAAGGGTCGATAAGGAGCTAGCTTCGCCGCTTATCTGATTGTGTCATAGATTACCGATCTGCCGATCGACTGAAAAACTTGGCCTGTGTTTTCTGCATGTTGGGTGTGGAGGGTTTTGAGAGAGAGAGAGAGGGAGAGAGAGAGAGAGAGAGGGGGGGGAGGGAGAGAGAAAAAGACTGACTATTAGGGTTTAACGTCCTCTTAGACGAACTGGTCTATATTGGGACAGGTATTGGTAATACGTTGAAGATATGGTGTGATACTTTGATTCGAACAAGCCCGCTGTGGCTGTCTTCTTCGACACACCAGCATTGGGTTTGTCTCGTCAAAGTATGGAAATACGATCATGATAATCGGAGACGAGAGATGATGCATGCGTGTCTTCGTGTTTTCCAAGCCCTGAGACTTTCGCTGTAAACGTGGGATCTTTTTCGTGCGCATGTGTGCACACGGGGGTGTTCGGACACCGAAGAGAGTCTGCACAAAGTTGACTCTGAGAAATAAATCTCTCGCCGAACGTGGGGATCGAACCCACGCTGATAGCGACCAACTGGCTACAAAGCCAGCGCGCTACCAACTGAGCTACGTCCCCGCCCCGAGAAAAAGAGAGAGAGAGAGAGAGAGAGAGAGAGAGAGAGAGAGAGAGAGAGAGAGAGAGAGAAAGAGAGAGAGAGAGAGAGAGAGAGAGAGAGAGAGAGAGAGTGGCTGGGGGAGGGGGTGAGAGGGAGAAAGAGAGGGAGAGTGAAGCTAAGGTCTTGTACTCGGAAATTATGTTAGTCACTTTTTAAGATTATTATAACGTATGGTAATTTTGGTATATAGTGTTATTTTTATTAAGAAATGAGCGATAACTGCGTTGATCTGTGGCCGTGTTGCTGTTCGCTGACTCATTACTTGGTTGATGCAGATGCAGAAACTTACTCAAGTTTTCTTGAATCACCGTTACAAAAACCAAACTTGTAAGGTGCAGATACGCTTTTGTGTACAAAACTATAACTTTGACATTTGCGCATGTTAAAGATCACTCGTTCGCTGCTTGGCATGCGGCAGAAGCAGACATGGCGGTCCCTCCTTCTCCTCCCTCTCGACTCCCCCCCCCCACCACCACAACCAACAACCACATCCACACAAACACCTACCTAAAATATGAAATAAAAATAAAAAGATCACTTGCAATATCCCTCAAAGTCAGTGATTGTGTAACCTCTGCGAACGCCAAGAAGAAGAAGAAGAAGAGTGCAGTGTATGCCTGCCTATTTGGCTGATATTAAACAATCAGAAAGCATGAGGAATTGTACAAAAGTATAAACGCCGTAACTGAAAACGCCGAACAAACACGTTTTCTCGAAAGCGTAATTTTCTCTTTCATTGTAATCTTACCTTACATGTTCATAATTATGCATCTTGTGTATAGATCTCTTTCTGTGTAGTTCAGTATCTGCATGCACATCTGCCCTAACATCCTTGTTGATTTCAATGAAGTGAAAGATAACAAAACCGATGAAAACTCTACATCTGCAGTGTGGGTTTTGTTGTTTGGGCGGTTCATCTGCAGTGTGGGTTTTGTTGTTTGGGCGGTTCATCTGCAGTGTGGGTTTTGTTGTTTGGGCGGTTCATCTGCAGTGTGGGTTTTGTTGTTTGGGCGGTTCATCTGCAGTGTGGGTTTTGTTGTTTGGGCGGTTCATCTGCAGTGTGGGTTTTGTTGTTTGGGCGGTTCATCTGCAGTGTGGGTTTTGTTGTTTGGGCGGTTCATCTGCAGTGTGGGTTTTGTTGTTTGGGCGGTTCATCTGCAGTGTGGGTTTTGTTATTTGACGGTACATCAGTATTATAGGTTTCGTTGTTTGGACTATAAATCTGCAGGTTTGCTATCAAATTGGTCCTTTTTGTTAGGGGGTTGTCCCATTAATATTTGGCTGTGGATGATCTCTGCAGTACTCTGTTTGTACCTGCATCATTTCATAACTTACGGCAGTATTATTACAATCTAGGCTTAAACGTCAGGGCTGTTTTGGGGGTGGATTACTAGGGGCGGTTGCAGCTGCCTTCTTGCACAACTTACTACTTCGTCTGGGGAGAGTTCTCGTTGTCTCCGGGAGCCAGACTATAAAGATATTGCTTTTTTTCTTTCTTTATTTGTTAGAATTATTCTAGTTTATTGATTTGTAGAAGTAACTCCTGGGAACAGTGAAAGCCCAAAAGCCATATTTTCTCTGGGGAATAAAGTGAGTACTCCCACTGACCAAAGTGTAGCAAACCTCAGCCAATATTGTGCATCTATAGTACTCGAGACTATCTCAACATCAACCTTCATCTGTGAGCTAGCTTTTTACATTGTCGCCGCCCCCGGGAAAGGGGTTTATAGTAGAGCAGGAAATAGTGCTTGAATTACACAAGAGAAAAAGAGTTTATCAAGATTGGGTCATGAATGAAAATGCCTGTCCACTTTAGTAACCAACAAATACAGTCAGAAATCTAGGGTTATGTATGGTAGATGTCTCGGTTTGTGAAATATTAAACGAGCGTTGTTGTTGTTGTTGTTGTTGTTGTTGTTGTTGTTGTTGTTGTTGTTGTTGTTGGTGTTGTTGTTGTTGTTGTTGTTGTCGTTTTGTTGTTGTTGTTGTTGTTTTGTTGTTGTTGTTGTTTTTGTTGTTGTTGGTTTTTTTATGATGATGAGGATGAGGATGAGGATGAAACAATTTTAACTTTTCTTTTCAAATTCTGTTTGTATGTACATCTAGTTGTGTTTTCCATTCGCTTGCATCTCAGTATTTCTGTCTATCTTTGTGTTTTCTTTTCTTTTCGTTCCTTTCTTTCTTCTCAAGTCTGGCAGTATTTTCGTCTGCACACATTCCCTCACAAAGAATCCAGCCGTTGTGTTCCGTTCGGCAATGCAGCGTCTTTCCCTGCCGTTTGAATTCCCTCGATTCTCTTGGAGGAATCGTGCCTCGTCGGTGAGATTAGATACATCAGGACCAGTCGTGTCCAATGCATGATTTTACGTTCGACTCTCGAATGAAACGGTCGAGATTACATCAAAAATTCGCCTATTTTGGGGCCCAAGATGTTTTCTCAGCACCTAATCTCGCGCAGATCACGTTTATGTCTCGCCAACTACGAGATTTATCGGCGCCATCTGGCGGGCTGGCGCAGCTCATCAGAAGTCCATTCATAGATTGCAGTGCAAGTCATGTATAGCCAGTACCCGCATTATCCATTATCCGCTTTCTCTGAATCCGTTATCCACTGTTTCTTTCCTTCCCTTATCAAGCAGCTCTGAGGGCGTTGGGTCTATTGTCTGATAAAAAGTATGATGTATCTAATGGAAGCCAAAGATCAAATGGAACGCTGGAGCTTGAAACTCAGAGGGCAACTGCAGTTGAAGGACGTCGAAGGACAAACAAGTAACATTTTCGGAAGGTGGAAATCAGAAATAAAGTATAAAAGACAAACCAGCCAAAGCCCTCAAGAATCAATGAGCGCAAACATCACTGTTACAGCCGCAGATGACTGTCCGCGACACGTTGGTTACCTGCTGTTCAACGACCTTCAGATCATTTGTACACACATTTTAAAAACGATTTGTAAGCGGAAGCATGCTGCTGCCGTTTATTTACGTCTTCGATAGTTTACTTGTAGTGTCATTTCGATATTCTACTCTGATAATTGAAAATGGGCATGATATGAACCATTTGCGAAGAACGTCACTCCCATCGTTTGTTTCATATTATTTCACCATACGATGTGTGTGCATATCATAATGTAAGAGGTGTTGTCAACCTGAGCATTGTATTGCGACAGCTGATTTAAGTGTTACCAGGATGCACCTTTACACATTATTTGGACAGTCGTGTTGAGATGTTTAAAAATATGTGAGATCCCATTCGAGTGAGATCCAGATCTGGAGCTCTTGACATCTTCCCATTTTCAGTATAGTACTTGACTTTGAATGTTATTCCGTTACAACGAGCAGGAAAACAACAACTTGGTGTTATAGTCTGTTTTCAAGGTTGTAGAGAAAGCGATATACATTATTGTGTCTGTGTTCCTCTTTTGAATGTGGAGGGGAAAAAAACTTCCGCGAGTAAGTCAATGAAATCTTTTTCAAACTACTCCCAGCTCCACACAATATGTATTTTGATGTATCCTATATATATACGTAAGAGAGACCACCCATGTCATAACTAAATCATACACTCACCCGTTGGTATATCATGTAAATGAGATTGTGTCAAACTAATCTGATTTTCTACTACTAAAAATAAAAGTCCCAAAGTCACCGAGACAAACGTCATTTTTGTAACACTTCGAGCAAGAACACTCTATTAATTAAAGCGATCACACGGAGGATACTGGAAATAGATAATACGACATGGCTTGCTGTGTAAAACCAGATTTACACGAGTTGTTTGCTAGTGAAAGCGATCTTTTCAATATTTGAAAAAGCAACGAGTTTAAATCTGGTGTTACACAGCAAGCCATATACACTGCCGAACTAAAGTTAAGGGCCAGAAGAAGAATCATCTCTCATAACACAACAAATCAAAGCAACACCTTCAACCCTTGAAATGTTTTAATACGACATGTAACCGTTCGAGTCATGTAAACAAAATCACCAACAAAGAAATTTCATTTGCGCAGCAACCGTCGGAAGTACCCCACCCCCCTTTCGAAAAGTGGCAAGAAAGTTCTGTCAGTTTGTTCAAGTTCAGTAACGGGTGTGGCCACCCCGGGCTGCAAGGCATTCACCGATCCGTGAGCGCATTGAGTTTACATGGTTCTGGAGCATCTGTTGAGGGATTGCCGTCCACTCCTGCTGCAGGAATCGGAAGAGCTGGTCCACATGAGCAGGTGGGGGGTGATTGTCCCTCACCCGGCGTCCAATGATGTCCCAGAGGTGTTCTATGGACGCCAAGTCGGGGGATCGGGCTGGCCAGTTCATCCTCACAATCTGCTGACGCTGCAGAACATCTTGGACCACCCTAGCGCGATGAGGGGTCGCGTTATCGTCTTGGAGCATAGCGCCGGCACCCATGGCTTGCAGTGTAGGGATGATTTGAGGCCTCACGATTTCATCCCTGTACCGCACGCCGGTAAGATTGCCTCTAATACGGTACAGGGGGGTCCTCCCGTGCAGATAGAAGCCAGCCCACACCATAACTGAACCGCCTCCATACCTGTCATGTTCCTGGACACAGGCATCGATGAAACGTTCACCCGGACGTCTTCAAGCGCGTATGCGGGCATCACAGGAAGAGAGAGTGAACCGGGACTCGTCTGTAAAGAGTACCCTGCCCCACTGCTGTCTGTTCCAACACCGATGGTTGCGGCAGAACGCCATTCTGGCCCGGCGATGACGTGGTGTGAGGGGCGGACGGACGACAGTTCTCCTTGAGTGCAGGCGCACCTCACGCAGACGACGGGTCACAGTCATGCGACTGATGGTGACGTTGGTAGTGGCCCTGAAGTTGCCTATCAACGTCCTGCGGGTGTTGGTTCGGTTACGTAGAGCCAAGAGCTGGAGGTAGCGATCGTCTCTTCGATCTGTACATCTTGGGCGCCCAGGCCGAGGTCGCTCAACAGCACTTCCGGTAGTCTGGAAGCGTTGGTGGAGCCGCTGAATAACAGAGTGGCTCACTCCTAGCCGTCTGGAAACTTCTCTGCCAGACACGCCGTCCTGCAGCCATCCCAGCGCCCGTCCTCGATCCAATGTTGTCAGTTTCGTTCTTGGAAGCATGCTTACTCAGAGCTCTGGTGCGCGCCCCTAAATACCCATTCCTGTGCAACTTTCGTTGAGGAGTTTTCAGTATAGCCATGGTTTGCTCGTGCACCATGCCAAACACCGACTGCAATACTGCTTCTTCAGCTAAAGTCGAGCAAATTTTATAGGAAATTATCGTGTTTTGACAACCTTTTCACTGCCCCTAAAAACGGTGTTGCTGAACTGCAATGCGTGCAAAACAAGGTCAGGCACGTGCAGCAGTGAGACAGGCTTCTGGAAAACCCAAGTTGGCCATTTTTTCGTCATGCAGTGTTGGCATAAAAAATAACAACGGAAAGCTGCGCAAATCAGAGGCCGGCCCTTAACTTTAGTTCGGCAGTGTAGTATGTTGTGTTTTCAGTATCCTCCCTGTGTCCTTGCATTCATGTCCAAATTAGCGACAAAAAAAGATAATTTGACAGGCGGGACAACTGCTATTTTGTTCTCGAAAAGATTTCCCTCACAATCTTGGTCTTGTTAATTTACCTCGTTGGTAACATCCGTTTTGTGTGGATGCATGCGAGCCTTTTCGGTAACTGCTGTTCTCGTTGTAATAGTAAAGCTAACCATGCATGTTAAGTACTTCTGAATAGGGATTCACCGAGTCAGCATTTTGTTAATTTGACCCAACTTCACGAACAAATACTGTTGACGAAACAGTACGGAGAGGAAAGAAAAGGTTAAAAGACACACCTTGTATGAACAGACGTATGAAACCGAATTGTAACAAAAGTATATATACAAATAAAATAAAAATAACAACATTACTGTAAGCACAGAGTCCTGAATCGATCGAGGTTTTAACGAGTGTTGTTCGGCCTGTTTGGGAGTGTTATCACACAGGGTGGAAATAATATTGCTGTATGTCATTGTTGCGGCATGTCTCCGATTAGATAAGTGTGATGCCTTTCGTGTCTCCGTTGTCAGCCAGTTGTCTGTTCACTCTCAGTCACCCCGGTCCCATTTCACGCACAAACCCCGTTATCACTAGTACGCAAAATCGCATTTAGACTCACTTGTTTGGCTTCATTCAATGTTTTTGAGAGAGAAAAAGAAAAGAAAGAAAGAGAAGAAGAAAAAAGAAACAAAGAAAAATACCAACAAAATAAACAGGAGAAAAATCCTTTGTTGTCTCAGATTCTGTTTTTAGTAAAAAAAACAATTCGGGAACTTTCGTGTTTTCAGACATATGTGTTTCCTTTTTCAGTACAAGTGTTATTTGTGGATAGTATAGTCACAGTGGTAATTATTATTCTCAGCTGAAGTAATATGTGTGTTTCTGGAGAAATAATTGCCTGCACTGACAACCTTTTGTTGAAAATCTTCTTGGATATGAATCAGTGACGGCGTAGAGATTGTTCAAACGAATAAATCTCACAGCTGGTCCCGGAACAATGTAGTCCTAGTGTTTCTTTTTCGATGCGTGGAGGGCGGAACAGCAAAGTGCACGTGAAATAAGGCATTTCATAATGGGCACTGTATCTTTTCCCCCTCTCACGATAAACAGATCGGGAGTGACAAACCCCAGTTGGGGCTTACTGCATGCTGCAAACAAAGATGAGAAAAAACACGGTGGGGCAGGAAACAAACAAGGGGTTCCGGAGTTTCTCTGAAGACACAGACTGTCGACAGATAATGGTTTCAAATTCTGGGGTTCCTGAGGGCAGTGCACAACGCGCTGTTTGGTATTCGTTTTGTTTTTCTTAGATCTGTTTCATTGCGACTATCTCCCCCAAAGTTGCCAGGCTGGTGCGAGGACGCAGAAGAAGGGAGATAAGCCGAGGTTCGGAACCAATCGGTGTTGTGCCTTATCGCACTTGGCCACGTTTCCGCGGCAGGCCGCCCGCGATAACATCATCTCGTATTTTCCATTTCTATATGAACGCGGGCGATAAGAGGGGCCGGTCCGCCCCGACAATGATAGGTTTTGTTTGAATTAATCCATTAGAAGCGATGGAAGGGGGCGATAGAGGGACGATAAAACTGCGGATAAGTCCCCCCTCTATCGCACTGTCGACACCGCGTGTAATTAGACCGACCAAAGCCCCTGCGCGGAGGGCTGAGAAGAGTTGGGGAGGGGAGATAATCACGCTTGATTTGAAAGCCAAATATGATCAATAGGGGAAGAAAGGCAGGGTCCCGCACCAGGGTCTGCGAGAGATAGAGCGTGATAAATGATCTATCTGGCTCCCAGTCTGGGAGACAGTGCTGCCTCCCCTCACCCAGATAAAGCAGAGCTTGGACCAGCGAGCCCACGTCACTGATTGTGGATCCCGCGACCGGCCGAGGAAAGAACCGAACCCCTATCGCTCGCATCTATAACCGGGGCGGGCCACAGTCGTTGGCCGTTATATCCGCGCACCAAATGGGTTTCAAATACAAAGTTGGACAACCTCCTGCTCTTTGTGGAATGGTCTTTTTCCTTATCTCTCTTCCCCTTTTTGTGGCATGGTCTTGTCCTTATCTCGCCCGCACCACTAACTACGTAAGAAGACAGTTTCCAAGTAGGCCTATGCTATGGTGCGCCAAATTGATATTACTCAGTATCGTTAACAGTTATAAAGGGTTTTGAAACTATCGTTAACTGTTATATAGAGTTTCGAAACTATCGTTAACTGTTAAATAGAGTTTCGAAACTATCGTTAACTGTTATTTAGAGTTATATCAATAGCGCGTTTGTGCGCGCTATTGCTAAAACTATGAATAACAGATAACGAGGGTTTCGCAAAACGGCGGCATGGTGCGCGCAAGTGATATTACTATCGTTAACTGTTATATAGTTTCTAAAAATAGCGAAGGCGTGGTCGGATGTTTCGATGCCGGCAAAATGGCTGCTGAACGTTTCGTTCGAGCGAATTTGCACTAAATTACTACAACATTTAGTAGATCATATTCAACTAACTGTCGTCTGATAAGTCCATCATTTCGCTGCTTCGTTTAATCAAGTAATCACATCTTCGTTACAGCTAGCACACTTCCTGTTTTCACAGAAATATTGGTCAGTGTCAGCTTGACCCGTTCTAGCTACCGCGCTGTGTGCGGGTCAGTTTGTACATACGGCTGGCATGCATGCAGTGGGCAACTGTCAGTGTCAGGTTGACCCGTCCAGTACCCAAAACACGATGCGAAAGCATGCAGTGTTTTCCAAAACGCGTCGTGGGGGATGTCACTCGGGCAACACGTTGTTTTGTGTTTGTTTTGAAAAAAAACCCACTGTTTTGTGTAGTGCGTCTGTCAGGGTCTTTTCCGCGAATATTCAGTAGGCCTTCCGTACCGTCTTCAAACCGCACACGTGGAAAACGGTACGGCCGAAAGTACAAATGATATGATAAAGCTAATATTAAACTAACTCAACAATGATTTGAGAAGACGACAACAGAAGAACGGTCAATAACTAATGTTGTAGTTTTTTAAATTGTGTTTCTAGTTAAAATGTACATTTCGTAGCAAAAAGTTTTGCAATGGCAGTTTCAGGGTTTTCCCATTTGGGAACGATACCGACGCGCCGTTTTGATAAAACTATCGTTAGCTGTTATATAGAGTTTCTGAAACTCTATATAACAGATAACGATAGTTTCGAAACTCTACATAACAGTTAACGATAGTTTCAAAACTCTGTATAACAGTTAACGATAGTTTCAAAACCCTATATATAACAGTTAACGATAGTAATATCAATTTGGCGCACCATACTATGCCTGTTTCTTCAAGCATGCTTCCTCTAATCAGTACCGACAGCCGTTTCTTCCTATTATACATTTTTTATAACAGAAAAATGCAACTTAATTGCTGTGCTGAATGTATTGAATCAGCCAAGCGTGTCAAATCAAATCGGGGAAAAAGAAAGAAAATTGAAAAAGAGACAGCGCTTGAGCTGGAAAAAAAGAAGAAAAGGGAAAAAGAACTGACGCATTCACGGCTTGCTCTTTTGGATCTTTACATTTTAGCTGATCAAGATAACACACACACTCACACAATGACAAAGAGAGACAGACAGACAGACAGACAAACACAGAAAGACAATGAGAAAGAGCATAAGAAACCCAAAAGCACAAAAAAAAGTCAAAACAAAAAACTTTAAATTAAAGTAGTAAATCTTTGCCGAACAGTTCAATCATTTCACAAACACACACGTAAGCGAAGACTGAGTGAAATCTGGTGATTGAAGACTCAGTGACGGTGGTGGTGGTGGTGGAGGAGGTGGAGTATAGAGGGATGGAGACAGCAGAAGTGGACGTGACGTGATTGGACAGCAACTCCATCAAAAGTCTGGGCCGAGCAGGACACGGGCGCGCCGCGTGTCGTTATGGTGATAACGCTGATCTCCCTATCTTGTCCCATCACCCCTCCACTAAACCTCCAGACCAGCTCTTTCATTTTCATTGCGGGATTCTTCATCTTGGTTGCCTTCTCTACTACCCCGGAAGAGTTCAGTGTCGTGATTGTATAATCACATTTTTTGTCTCTTAGTATAACTTTACAATAGTGGGTTTTTTCTTTGCATTTGATCTTCATTTGATGATCATCTTCTTCTTCTTCTTCTTCTTCTGCCATCGTGGGCTGCGACTCCCACGTACACTCGTAAGCACGAGTGAGCTTCTTTGGCCGTTTTACCCTTGCCATTTACTATTTAGGCAGGCGTTAATACTGCGATTCCGGGGGATGCATGCTCGACGTCTTTGTGTTTCTATAACCCACCGAACTCGGATTTTGAAATTGATCAATTTTAACCTGAATTGCTTTTTTTTTTAAAGTTTCCAACTTTAACCCACTGTTTTGTAGTGCTCATCAATTTTGCTTGTACATTTTTCTTTGGTCTTTATTTTCCATCTGGTCCCAAGTTACTGCTTTGTAAGCTGTTGGTGTTGGGTTATTTCCTTCAGTGCCGGTTAGTTTGCGTAGATTTTCTTTTGCCAAAAAATGCCGTACTACCAAACGTCTCCGAAGACAAATCATGGACCTCAGTTGTTCACAGTACATGCCATCATTGCAGTCATGCGATTGGATAATTATGACGTAAGGCCCTTGGACTGCTGTTGCGGTTGGTTCGTCCGGATTTTGATGAGTCCGTACTGCAGGCATGTTGACGTGACCATTCCAGGCTGAATTTAACAAAGTCTCGAGAAATACATAATTCTGTGCCAACCACCCCCACCTCGAGATTTACCTCGGACACCCCTTTCCACTATGATCGATCCCGGGCCTACCACCCCACCAACTCCCCCCCCCCCCACACACACACTCTCTCTCCCTCCCCCACCTCTCCTTATCCTCAACCGATGTTTTTCTTGCCATACCCTATCTCCGCATGCTTCACCTTTGAAGCCAGATGACCGCGTGATCTTTATTTTTCAATGGCGAGCGGCGATAAGACTGGCCGGTGTTATCGGCTAGGTTTTGTTTTAGCATCAATTAGGGCCAGATGGAATTCGTTGTGACAATTATCGCCGCCCTTATCGCGGTCAGGCGAGCAGAAAAGATGGGCGGAGGACCCAGGTAGGATAAGATTCGGCGTCATTGGCATCGAGTCACCTCCCTTTGCTCTGGAGACGATTTCCAGGGTTTATCGCTCTTTGGTCATACTCCCATTTCCACTGGCGGCTCAGTCTCGCTGTTGTGGAGATAGCGGTGCAATGATAAGGGCGGATAGGACCTGGGCTGGGAAGGTCATTGTGCGACAATGGATAGGTCAGACACATAACTTTGGTGAAATATTCATTAGCAGAAATAATGGCTTTGCAACGACAAGAGGTAGACGTGCAGACTCCCCGAACTAAATGCCTAACAGTGAAGCCAAAAGTCAGTAAGGTGACCGTCAAAAAGATATTTATCTAAAAAAAAAACCTGAGTTTTTACTGCCTCTCTGTTCACTTCTTTTTCCTGTTCTTTCTGCATTTTCTTCTTCTTCCTCTTCTTCATGAATGTTTTTATTTATTTATTATTTTATTTTTTTGTGGGGGGGGGGGGGGGGGGAGGCAATAAGGTTAGTTGGTTGGTTCGTGCGTTCGTTGGCTAGTACTGAGTTGGTAACCATTCCCTTATAGCGATGACTTCTAATCAGATACTGCATAATGATTAACATAACCTGCCAGGTTTGCGTTGGAAATGTGCATGGACGAATTTTGAAAATTCCATGTTCTGTTTGTCTTATGATAGTTGCAGAAACGCCCTCATATTAAAAAATCACAGTGCAGTCCGATGTAAAATTAGATCCACAGCTAATGTGAAATGGATCAGTACAGCGATCTTGGTCTTTTTTCTTTTTTGTGTGTTTGCTTGTTTATGCTGATGTACTGAATGAAAGAATAGTAATTATCTACACTACATTTATGAGTAACTTTGTTTTCGTTTTTGTCTGTTCCAGTGTCAGCTGATTCGGCAGAGTCAGAAGACACCGAAAAGGATGCAGGTAAATGTTCCAGCTGCTAGATTGGGTTAATTTCGTTTGTTGGTTGGTTGATTGGTCGTTTGCTTTGTTGGCTTATTTTATCAGGAGGAGGGGGGGGGGGGGTATGCTAATATGTCGATTGGGTGAGTGGATGGCCGGCTGATTGATTGGTTTCACTGCAACACGTTTCTGTGAACTAGATATATATACACTGATTTCCTTTATCCTCTTGTAGTAGTAGTTATTGTTTTGTTGGTGGTGCTTGTGCTGGTGTCTTTGTCATCAGTAATTGAAAAATTACCGCTCAACGTCTTGCCTGTGATGTGAGGGTACACATACTTTGAACAAAATCCTGCAACCGCCACCCCCACCCCCGATTCTATTCTTCTTTAGTTTTCTGACTGAAATAAAAAGTTCAAGTCACAATAACAAGACATAGAGAGCGAAAAAAATTAAACATATATGCATTCATATTGTATATGTCGATCATGAATACGTAGGCATGAGTAGGTATATATATGAAGATAAACCACGATAAACCTGTTTTGGTCTTTGCTAATCACAAGAATTATCACTTTTCGAAACCTTGTAGGTACAATAATAGACCGTGGGGTTGTTATATGTTTCAACAAACATGCAGTCGCACATAGACACATACATACGCACGTACACAAAACTCAACAATAAAATAAAAGTATTTCTAAAGGCTGTTTTGAAAGAATAACTCATTCTGAAAATAGTATCCTTTGTTCTTGTGAAACAACAGCTCATCCCTTTCTTCTACGCTTGCGATCTACTGCCTGTGGGCGCCATCTCTTTAGCGTTGTTTTCTGCTCTAAACAGGGATCAGATTTCCAGTATCTTGATACATCTTTCTGATCCGGTGGAGATGAAAGTGCTGAAACAAAAGTATCAGTCGCAGGGCTTGAAAGACATCAAAATGATGCTGATGCAGATTTTTCCTTCAAAGAGTTTCAGTTTATCTGATCTGGAAAGCGGAAAACGAAAAGCTGTTTTTGTATTCTGAAACCCTGTTTGTGGTGTGTGAAAATGAGAAAGAGATAGGGAGGGGGGGAGCTGGCGACACACACACACACACAAACACACCTACACACGATCTCTGAGAAGAGGCAGACAGAGTGCAGTGTCACTTACTTAAAAACCAGGCACTGGATACTTGCATTTTAATAAGACAGACCAACAGCCCCTTTCACTGCAATGAAACAAAAGTCTACAAAAAGACAAACTATACAGGAAAAAAATCTACAGCCTATCAAACAAGGAAGAAAACTACCAAGGTCTACCTGGACTGTTCTTTGAACTGGTTTTGTTCTGCTGGTTTTTACATTTAGTCAAGTTTTGACTAAATGTTTTAACATAGAGGGGGAATCGAGACGAGGGTCATGGTGTTTGTGTGTGCGTGTGTGTGTGCGTGCGTGTGTGTGTGTGTGTGTGTGTGTGTGTGTGTGTCTGTCTGTCTGTCTGTCTGTCTGTCTGTCTGTGCGTGCGTGTGTGTGTAAAGCGATTCAGACTAAACTACTGGACCGATCTTTATGAAATTTTACATGAGAGTTCCTGGGAATGATATCCCCGGACGTTTTTTTTTTTCGATAAATACCTTTGATGACGTCATATTCGGCTTTTTGTAAAAGTTGAGGCGACACTGTCAAACCCTCATTTTTTAATCAAATTGATTGAAATTTTGGCAAAGCAATCTTCGACGAAGGCCGGACTTTGGTATTGCATTTCAGCTTGGTGGCTTAAAAAATAATGAATGAGTTTGGTCATTAAAAATCGGAAACTTGAATTAAAATTATTTTTTTTATTAAACGATCCAAAAACAAGTTCATCTTATTCTTCATCATTTTCTGATTCCAAAAACATATACATATGTTATATTTGGATTACAAACAAGCTCTGAAAATTAAAAATATGAAAATTATGATTAAAATTAATGTTCCGAAATCGATTTAAAAACAATTTCATCTTATTCCTTGTTGGTCCCTGATTCCAAAAACATATAGATATGATATGTTTGGATTAAAAACAAACTCTGTAAGCTAAAAAGAATAGACATACAGAAAAGCGTGTTATCCTGCTCAGCGCGACCACTACCGCACTACTGATTCTGCATGGCTTGTCGATTTCACTGCCTTTACCACGAGCTGTGGACTGACGAAACTACGAGTATGTGGTCTTGGTGAAAAAAGCAGTTTCATTCTGTGAGTTCGACAGCTTGACTAAATGTTGTTATTTCGTCTTACGCGACTTGTTTTGCTTTACATGTGAGGGGCGGGAGTGTTGTTGTTGTTGTTGTTGTTGTTGTTGTTGTTGTTGTTGTTGTTGTTGTTGTTGTTGTTGTTGTTGTTGTTGTTGTTGTTGTTAAGAACTATCCCAGCTAAACAACAATTACATGATTTAAGAAATGGAAAAAGGTCAGCAAGCAGAACGTGTCGTGACAACCAGAAAATACTATCAAGTACACGCAGACAAAAATTGCATGTCGAAGTCAGTAGAAAGCTTTGGACTGTTAATAAGAGTTATATTACTGACGAAGCACTGCGGAGGAATGGAATACGTCAATAAAGGTGTAGCTGATATGGTTCAGCTGTACCTTCGGGAAGCTTTGTATAACATGCAGTAATATGAAAGGGATTAGTGAAAGTTAAATTTGGCTTAAGGATTGCTATGTTCACATAACTGCATGAGGTTTAAAATAAAGATGGGGAAAAAAGTGTATATATTTCATGCTCCTTAAAAATAGTATTTTGTTTCTGTAGGTTTTACGTTCTTGAAGTGAACATGGAAGGTGTTTTCACAACTTGTTTTCACCTGTCGGGGCCCTTGAGACATTTACACCACTCGTTAATTTCTCATTATCTGTAGAAACGAAACACCACGACCATTTTAGCATGTTTCTGATGCGTTTTTCATTTTTCGACACCCGTTTTTTGCCATAGCATACCCCATTTCCATTGGAGCGAAAAGGTGCTGGTGGTCTCATGATTAAACTTGCAAAATAATGTTTCATTCCGACAACCTGTTAAAATCTTCCGATGTTTATGTCATAATCTGATGCGGAGAAAGATGAGGTGTAGTATGAAACGCAGGTCTGAGTGCTAGAAGCGCTTATCACAGATAAACGGTGTTTTATGTGAAGGGTTGTGTCGGAATCACTATGACAGGGGTTCTCTGCCAAGGCGGTATGGAGCACAGAACTTATGTTAGATCTAATATATGTATCTAATATAAGTTCTGTGGTATGGAGCCTGGAAGTGTAGCTGTTAGTGAAATCTCATTGCAGTTTATCAGCACGTCGGCTTCTTTCTACCCTCTTTCTTGAAGGTCAGGGGATTTGAGAAAATTGTGTTCGTCACTAAGGCTCAACGAATATCACAGTGTGGCTGAGATTTTTAAAGACGCGGTCGAAGAGTTGTAGCTTGGTTACATCTGACCAAAACCACCTGTTTCAGCACAGACTAACACGATCTGAAAAGACGTATCACGTCGTCTTTAACGACATGCCAAAGCTGCGGGAACAATATGAGTAAGGGACATTTGATCTGTTGTCGACACAACTAACCATTTGCAGCCACTTTCATCTCAAGAAGGGAAGCTAGAGCATCTGTTGGTGGGACTGGAAATAAGATTTTGAGATATTTGATTTAGCCCCGTCATGTGATGTTCGGTTATAAGCTCAATAAGAAAGTTTAAAACTAAACAGGTTGTCGACTATCCTGTGGTTGTGGAAAGTAGTTACCCAAAACGGTTTTGAGACGAGCATTTGGCTTTGCCTTAGGCGCCAGGGTCGGTGTAACTTACACCTCTGACTTGTAGGTGAGGACAGTTGTCTAGAACAGCGCGGTGCATTTTCCTTGAATGAGGGTGCAGTGTTCGGTATAGAACTGAGGCGCGTCCGCCGCGACGGTGCCTGAGCTAAACATTGGCGGGTACTGCTCACAGCCCGGCACACGGCACTGTAAACATTCCCCCTCCCTTCACCTCTCTCGCCACCATTGGTCTCATAGCTAAAAAGAAATGCTCACCATTTGAGAGATTGTAAAATACAAAACAATACCAGAACAACAGCAAAAATAATCCCGGCGGAACATTACGACTCCCCAGCGCCTGTGACGCGCAAGGGAGGATAGGGATCAGTCTGTTGGTGCCACAGTATCGGGGGTAGATAGTCGAGCGAGTCAAGTGCGCTTCCACAGAGCAGCGCCAGTCACACCCGTATCAGCTCTTCTCCCCTACCCTTATCAGTCTGGCCCGCTGGAGTATCAAGCCGGTTACCCCACACTATCAGCCCTTGCCACGTCCATCTGATCGTTCGCCCACCGTGGCTATACAGCAACCTCACTAGCTTTTTGTGATCTCCGATATTTCCACACTATTTTCAGTGGATTTCTTAATTTATGACACACAAGCTGCAAAGGTGTTTCCATCCCTCCACCGCCTACGTCTGACGGTTAGGGGGGACCCGAGTGCAGGGAAAATGGAAACGCGGCCACAATCAGTTGGATAAGCGGGCTGATAAGCTGTGGGGCCCTGCCTGTCCTGCGTGATAAGATAGCGCACGGCCTCCACAAAACGCCGCGGCTTCGACTTGAATACTGGGCCGGGTAGAATGGTTAAGACACATGCCTTTATGCATGTTTTGTTCGTTTGATTTCTTTTGCCGGAAGACGAGAAGGTATTTATTTCAGT
>NC_090245.1:24760795-24848295 GCF_037325665.1 Littorina saxatilis | reverse complement strand
TTATTAGGAATACATTTTTTTCTAGTCTTTTTCTAACTGCTAGTAAGGGAAAAACTTTATTGGACGGAGACTTTTTTTGATGAGCTTATGTCAGTATTGAAGTGCTCTCTCGTTAGCTTTATCCTAAACTGTGAGTTGAAGAAACCAAGAACCAATAACTAAACAATAAAAATAAAATAATGGTCAATAAAAATAACCTGGTCATGGTTAGTTTTTGTTTATTTTTCAAACAATTTATATATTCAATAACTAGACAGTAAACATCCAACCCCTTTTCTTTTCAACAGGTGGAAGAATCTGGTGTGAAATTGTGTCGGATGTTGACATTGGTACAGAGCTGCGAGCGAACTTCGTATTTGACCTTGAAGACCTGTCGTTGGCGGATAGAGAAATGTCAATGGCTCCCGTGTCCCCCTTGCCAACAGCCCCTGAGAGACCCCCGTCTTCAGTTACTCCACCACTGCAACAGTCAGCGTCGGCTGTACAACAACCCTCTCCACCTGGTCATGGTTAGTTTTTTTGGTTATTATTTCATACAATTTGACAGTGATAGATTTTAAATGAATTAAATGAACAGGAAAAAAGTCAAAGAGGTATACTGCACTCATGTTACTACGGAAGTGACCACAGAAGGTATGACAGTCTTGACCCTGATGTCTTCTTCATGTCCCATTGAGGACTGCTTCTACACACAAAAAAAGAATTTGTTCTGTAAGTTTAAAGATGAAGAACTTCAATGTAGCATCATACAGTCACTCAAGAAGAGAAAGCCGGTTTTTGCCCTACTATTGTGCATTTTTTTGTTTTACTGCATGTGTTCTATTTAAATCAAATGATGTCTTGGGTTAAAGTGCAAGCTAGGTGAAAAGGATAAAGATTGTCTGGCTTAGATAAAAGCAGAGACATGAATTTGAAAATAAAGAAATCAAGAACAGACAGATCAGCAAGAATTAATCTCCGATAGTTATCGGTTGAGGTTTTATCAACAGATAAAAGGATGACTGTATCTATTATAATTGCTGCATTTTCCCTCTGTCTTTACTGCTTACGGGTTATCTTTCTATTATCTCCTATCACACAGGGTCCCAGTATGTCGCAATTTCTCCAGTATGTCGCAATTTTTCAGAAACAGTACAGTCAGAAGAAGTCACCTTGATATGCTGATTTTCAGTTTGGCATGCATACTTTCAGTTTATTCAATTCCTGAAAGGTAATATTCATGTTCTTATGACGAGTTGGGCTGTCCAGGCAATACTTGTCTATATTGCATAATTCATGTTTGTTTAATACATAACTCTTGGTAAATCAAAGTTCTCTGTTTGTCTTTGACAGGTTGTGTAAGAACACTTTTAAACTGGAATGAACATTCATGCATGGCTGCATTTCAGACAGTTGTTTTGGATTTACAGGTTGCTGCTACAGCTACTTGGGATGTTGCTCGTTATGTTGTTGTTTGTGATTTTTATAAAATACTTACTTTTTAGCTGAATTTTTGGTTCCCGATTTTAAAAACAATTTTTAATCACACCTACTAGTTTTTTTCCTCTGAGAGAAGTTGTTTTGATTGGTGAAGAATCCAAACTGATTATCATTTTACTTTTTCTCTTTAACAGCGGCACTGATCTACGGTTGTCCATTCTGTGGGGTGAGGTTCAGCAGCCCAAGGACACTTCAAGGTCATCTCAGCTATTACTGTTCCAAGAAGAGATCAGAACACATTGTCAGTCCTCGGCCCAAGTCCAGACGGAGTTCTGATAACAGTAGCCAGGGTAGTTTGCAGACAGGTGAGATGCGTTTCAAGCCATTTGTTTAAAAGATAGATGCTATTGCAAGATAAATTGTCTTCATGAATCTTGTTTATATTCAAATGTATGTGAGCTTTAAGTATGCAGACTTTGCATTTAGGTCCATGAAAAACACATAATGCCTCTTAGTAAAAATTGCATTCTTGAACACACGTGCATGCAGCAGTGGCTGTTTTGTTAATATATTTCATATTGAAAACAGAAGTATGAACAGATTATCTACAATTTATTGGTGCTCTCCATTAACCAAACTCCTGCTCTAATTTCTATTTTTGTTGTATGCCGTTCATTAGTTTTGTGCACGGAGAAAAGCTGAAAAAACGCAGAGTTTATTTTGTGTCTTCATCTGCATTTCAGAAATGGTGAGGGTGAAGCAGGAAGAAAGCATGGAAAGCCCACACATATCCCAGGTGTCACCAAGCAAAGCAGCCAGCAGTGTTGGCAAGAAGAGACCCGCCGCTGCTACAGACACCAACGGCTCCGGTCGTAGCTCCGCCTCCCCTCCCCCGGCCAAGTCGGCTTGTCTGGACACCCAGGTCTTCCAGTGCCCCTTGTGTTCCTACAGGGCCGACAAGCCCGCCAGCCTCAACCGCCACATGCGTATCCACAATCGTCCTCTGGAGGAAACAGGGGGTTCTGCCACTTCAGCCAGGGCCGGGTCCTCTCCGGCGGGCAGCTCTGTTCCCAGCAGCGCCACCTACTGCCAGGAGTGCAACATCCAGTTCTCGTCCATGGGCACCTTCCGCTGCCACAAGGAGCACTACTGCTCCATGCGCCAGGTGGGGAGGCCGTCTGCTGAGCTCAAGCAGCCTGAAGCACCACCGTTTGCCATGTCGGCTCACCACGCAGCTTCCCTTGGCATTCCCGCCGACCTATCCACTGCCACACCTCTGCAGCTTGCAGCTCTCAGCCAGAGCGGTATGTTCTTCCCTCCAGGACAAGCCATGGCCAGTGAGGCCGGTGGTCTGACCCCCGGTGGTGCAGTCATGCCTGGAGGTCAAGCCGCTATGATACTGACCGCTCCTGTCATGACACCGTCAGGCATCACCAGCATGGCCATTCCACTGCCTACGGTGCTGGTGCAGTCTATTCACAATGCCGCCGCTGCTGCTGCTGCTCATGCTGCCAGTGTGGGGCCTCCAGCTTCTCCAAGAACAGCAATGTCTCCAAAGAAATCAGCCTCCCCTCCTGAAGCTTCTGAGTCTTCACCAAGACGTACACCTGAGGAGGCTCACCAGAGAAAATCACCAAAAGCGTTGTCACCGGAGACTGAAGCCGGTGAATCTGTCAAGGAACTACCCCTAGACCTGAGCAAAAAGAAGTCAGACTCAGAGCAGGCCAGCACAGCAGAGGTGCACAGCATCAAGAGAGAAAAGTCAGAGACCTCATCAAGTTCGTCAGTGCGTTCAGCATCACATTCCAGTCCACTGGCTACCAGATCATCCAGTGTGGGGTCAGATCGCCGTGCTAGCTCCCCAAGCCCCTCCAGGACTCCTGCCGCCCCCACCTCTATGTCTGCAATCCCTCCTCCCCTTTTGAACCCCTCTCTCCTCCAGAGCTTCCTCCCCTTTCAGACTATGGCTGCAGCCGCTGCTGCTGGAATGACCGGCCTTCCTGTTGCTCCCCAAGGGCACGCTTTTGGGGCCGTTCCACCTGCCGTCAGTAAATGCACCGACTGTAACATTATCTTTTACAAGCACGAAAACTTCCTCATCCACAAGCAGCACTACTGCTCTGGGGTCAAACTCAAAGCTTCTTCCACAGCTCCTGCTGCTGCTAGAAGGGCTGAGCCAGACGTCATCAAAGTTGAAACGTCTTCCACTCTAACGTCAGCGCCTGAACAAGGGACAAGCCGTTCCCCGCTGAGCAGTCCACCTGTAAGTAAAGATCATGAGTCTGCGTCAGGTAGTCATCCACAGCTGACATCGCCAGTGTCAAACTCCAAGATTCCTGCCCTTACCCCTACCGTGGCATCAGGAGGCCAGGAAGATATTTACTACAAGTTTTTGTGTGTCCCGTGCAAGATCAAGTTCAGCTCAGCTAGCAACCTGAAAGCCCACAAAGAGTACTACTGCCCACATGGCAAGAACAGTGACCACACCATCATAGCACAGACTCCCAATGGAGAAATAGTGGGCACTGCCAACCATGACCAGGGCTCGCCCAGCAGTGAAGGATCGTCGCCCAGCCCCAGTCAGCACTACTGCACTCAGTGCAAGGCCGTGTTCTCCTCATCCCGCCTGCTCAAGATCCATCTGTGCAACGCTGAGGAGACTCAGACGTGCCTGCTGCGCTGCTCCCACTGTGACTACATCACCTACACCGACAAGCGCCTGGCAGAGCACATGAAGGTGCACAATCCCACCAGCGCCTACAGGTGCACACTGTGTGGCTACCGCGGCAACACGGTCAGAGGCATGCGCATGCACGGCAAAACGCACACAGACAACGGGGAGGACTTCACTGACGAGCACATGATCGAGTTCCAGGAGCCTCCTCTGGTCCCCATCCAGACCAACGGCGATCACAAAGGTCACGGTCCTGTAGACATGGAGGTCGAGCTACTGCGTTTGAAGAATGAGCCCTACAAACGCAGGCGCTCCAGGAAAGCTTACGAGAAAGTTGACATTCTGGTGCCCTTGGAAGATTACCCCTGTCAGCTGTGTGGCGAATTGTTCCCCGATCAGAGATCCTTAGCCATTCACTTCCGCATCCACGAGATCGCCAGCCAGTACATGCAGGAGCTTGCTCGCTGCGGCCTGTGTGACTATGTGACCAAGTCGGTGGAGGACCTCAGAGCTCACATGGAAATCTCCCACTCTGTTATCCCCAGGGAGGAGAAGGAAAACCACCCTCAGTCCAACAGCCCTGATAGAGCCCGGTCTGTGGATAGGAGAAGTTCAGAGAGGGCGTCCTCTTCGGAGAAAAGAAGTCCAGTTCGTATCAAAGAAGAGCCTATAGACAGAGACTATGAACAGAGATCAGAAACTAGTTCTGTGCCAGTCCGAGACCATTACAAGAGAAATGACAGCTCACCAGAGGAGACACTTACCACAGTAAAAGTTGAGAAAAAGAACAGAGACATTACTCGCCAAAGGTCGGCGAACTGTTCCCCTCATGAAGAAGAAAGAAACAGCGCAGAAAATACATCTGATAAAGTTGATGTGGTGAGAGTGAAGACAGAGCCAGGGCTGGAGGGAGATGACGACAGCTGCAATGATCCACCACTGCCAATCACTTTTGCCACGCCTCCCTCCACCTCCCAGCCCCTGCGTTCAAGGTCACCTCCAAGCCCAGCACACCGGTCCTCCTCTAGCTCTCATGCTAGCGCAGGTCAAGGTCACAGCAGTCCACCATCTTCACGCTCCAGTCCCATAATAAAACAGGAGCCAGTCTTTGCCGCTCAGTCTTTGGCCATATCTGCCGCCAGCCTCTTCCCAAGATTCATTGGGCCTCCACTTACACCTGCGGCGGAGATTGGAAGCGGACCCCATCCCTCTCAGGAGAGAAATGCCGTGAAGGCTAGGGAGGGCCTGTACTGCCAGAACTGTGACATCAGCTTCACGTATCGCTCCACCTTTGTGGCGCACAAGGAACACTACTGCAACAAGAGGGCTGGAGTGCCCACCAGTGCTACTGCCTGAACATTGCTTGTACAGGGACAGGAAACATTATACATATATATATACAGTATATTTCGAAGCATGTTTCCACTATAGTGTTACACATGAACAGCAGATCAGCCGTTTTGTCCACTCTCCAGGTCTTTTTTTGTTTTTTGTTGTTGCTCATGAACAGCATTTTGACAGCATATTGCCTGCCCTCCAGCTCTTTAGTTTTTGGTGTGTGTGTGTTGTTGGAAGTTGAGCTGCAAATTTCGGCTGTAGTAGTGACAACTATACAGTCCATAAAGGAAGCTGAAACAGTGAAAGAAAACTCAGTGCATGTTCATGCTGAATATGTTTGGCCTCTTACCGTTGTGATGGTCAAAGAAGATTGACAATAACTCCGGACTGCTGCAGCTTCACACTGCTTTAGTTCACACTGCCATGATAGTGCACAACATACACTGATGCAAATTTGTTACCTGCTCTGATGCTACAGTATGACTAAAGCATACTGTGTGTGTTTGGGTGTGTCTGTGTCTGTGTATGCATGTGTGTGTGTGTGTGTGTGTGTGTGTGTGTGTGTGTGTGTGTGTGTGTGTGTGTGTGTTTGTGTGTGGAGAGATTTCAATATTTGACTAAATGTATTTCGGTAGTCTGGGAATTGAGAGGGAGGTGAGGGTGTATATGTTTGTGTGTGTGTGTACATGAATGTTGAGCATGTTTTGTTTTTTTTAAACTGTACATGTAAAGTCTTCCAGATTATTTCCCCAGGCCTTTAAAAAAAATATATCATTTTTTGGATAGAAACTTTTGAGGAGGTAATATCCAACTTTTAAAAAAGTGGCGACCGCTTTTTTCAATGAAAATCATTGACAATTTTTATCAAATACTTCTTTATCCGGTTCAGACAGTTAATTGGTTTGCATTTCAGCTTTGAAGCTTAAAAATTGATTAATTGATTTGTGAATTAAAAGTTTGCTTCAAATTGAAAATGCAATAACAGACACAAACAAGATTTCATTGTTTTCTTTATAATTTCCCAATCCAAAAAATATATAGATATGTTATATGTCTGTTCTGAAAACAAGCTCAAGAATAGAGAAAATCTGTTTGTTTTTTAGCAATTTAGGTTCACTTTTGGTTGCTTTTACCCAGATCTGTGCTGTCTCGGTTTAAGGGTTTTGGCCAGCCCAGTCGCAGTGGAGAAACAAAAAAATCCTGAAACTTGTTTTTAAGATAAGGAGCTGTTCTTCCACATGCATAGAATAATGTGTTATTTTGTACAAACTGCTTTGATTATGATGTTGCAAAGGTAACTCGGACCCATATTCATTGATTCAAACCAAACGAAAATAAGGCTAGTGTGCATTTAAATGTGTGTTTATAGTATGTGTATATATTGCCTCTACTTGAACACCAGGGGATTCCATTGTCGTTTTGTGGTACTATTTATCAAGTTTGCTTATGTTGTATGAATTACCCATTTAAAGGTGCTCTGTTTAGTAAGTGGGGTTAGATCGTGTTATGTTTACATGAGTTTGTTTACATCTTATAGGAAGTACATAGGAGGAAGTCTTGAAAAGTTGTACTGTGTTTATAATGTGATTACGTGTGTGAAGTTGCACTTTAGAATACAAAATCAAGAGTTGTAGGTTATTGGAACGTTTAACTATGGACAAAACAAAACGTTACATTTACTACAACGTCGACCTACTGGTCTTTGAAGCTGACCGACAGACAAACACTTATGATAGAAATAATGAACTTATCTCAAATGTGGATGAAACTCGCTTGCAAGATGCCTGGGATGATAATAATAATAAAATAATGTTTTGTTTTGTCAATAATTAAACGTTCCAATAACCTACAGTTCTTGTTTTTTGATTCTGAATTTTGGAATGTTAGCAGTCTATCTGTGTTTAGATTGATTGTTGCACTTTTGAGTTCTGTAAGGTCACTATGACTTTAACTTGATGGATAACCCTCAGTTCAGCATAACGACTTTCAAAAACGGTTTAAGAGAGAAGAGACGAAAGGTGATATGCAGTTGTGCATGCATGTGTGTGTGTGTGCAGAGATATAAGGGGGGAGAGGGTGAAATGTATGTTCAGGTAGTATTCATTCCCATCCATTTCGTTTGTTTATTATATTCATGAAACCATGAATAACTAATTTTACATGCTTCACTGCCTCCTGTTTTTCATTTCAATCTTTAGGAAGCATGGATCTTAACTGATGTGTATTTGTTTACTTGCTATCTTCTTCTTCTTGGCGTTCGCAGAGGTTACACAATCAGTCCAGCACTGGTGATAAATGTTGTCGTTTTCTCCAACTCCTGTCGACTGCCGTATAGTTTGGTCTGCAAGGGAGTTGGTGACGGCCACACTTCTTTTCGTTCCTCGTCTAGTAAGGGACATCGCTGTAAGATGTGTTTACTTGCTATGAATATAGGGCTTCTTGTGTGTTTGCATTGCAATAGTAGAATCTTGATTTTATGTTGTTTGTTAAAATACTGCCACCTTTAAAGGAAAGCAGATTATATTATTGTGTGCTGTCATGTGTCTACCCTGCAAAATAGCAATACTGAAATAATACAATACCATTGCTCAGTTATGTACAAAAGTATAAACACACATATGCATGCATCTATGTGCATACACTCTCCGATACACTCACACAAACACACACACACACACACACACACAAACACACACACACACACACACACACAGAATCTGACTCACATGCATGGAGATTAATCATCATAATTCTTTTTTACAAGTGAAACGTCAAGGTGATGCAGGTACATGTATATTTGTTATTGCCCAAAACCAGACAGACATCAAATGTGAATCATAAATCACTGATATGACACAATCAGATATCAACATCAGTTTTGTTTCAAATCACCAACAGCATTATATTTTACAGGGAAACCTGTCAGATAAAGCCACTAGAGTATACACCTCCCAAAGAGCACCTCCTTTCCTCTCTTAATTTAGAAATTCCATCCCAGCATCTGCTTCAGGTATCCACTTATGACACTTTTCTCTGTATACAGAGTGCTATTCCTCCCCTGTTGTAAAACTTCAAAATTAGAGAAGTGTGTGTCTTTAACGAAAGTTCATTGAGGTGTACTTGTATAGAAATGAATAGCAATTCTGTGAAAACAAGTTCTTCAGGGTGAGGGAGTCTTAAAGTGGGTTTTAAAACAGGTTTCACCAAAATATGAATGTCACACCAACACACACATGCATACCATTACCAGTAAATCTTGTACCACCCCTTCCTTGCTAGAGATGGACAGATTTTAAAGAGGGGTGGATAAAAACAGAGGGGTGGGTGGGGGATGGGGGTTAAGGTTATACTACAGACAATAGAGTTACTGGTACATGTACTGTAGTTGTAGGACATTTGAAAATGTGTGTGGGATTTACAAATCTTGGGTAAATGTTACTTCATAGGACCTAAATTCTTACCCTTTTTGGATCATTTATTTTGTTTTTCCCAGTTATCCTTTTTGGCAATCTACAATGTACACTGATAAAACACCACTCACATTAAACTGTGTTGCAGGGCTGTTTGAATGTGTGTGTTTTATATCTCAAAAATCTTTTCACCTTTCCACAGTACACCTGGAGTATTGTGTGGAAATTTGTTTTACGTGTTGAAAGATGAGTAGGATTTTATCACCCGACATTCCAGATTGTTGTAATAGATTTGCAGTGATACAAAACTTTGATGACCCATATGAAATCCAAGTCTATATGCCATAATCTAAAAGCAAATGTATGCCATACATGATACTGTAGTGATTATTAACCGTCACTGCCAATCTATGAATGAAACATGTGTACCTTTGTCTGCATAAAACATAACCTTTTACAAATGAATATGACTGTTACTTGATTCTGTACAGAACTGTTATTTATTTTATTGTTTTCTTTACTTTTTTTTTCAATGCCAGTCATAACTTACAGGCACATTTATTTATAAATAGCCTGTATAATTCCGTCATTCTAGTCAAAATGCCATTGTATGACCATATTGTATGTATAGTCCCAATCCCTATTTCAGAGAAGTTTGATGTTAGTATTACAAAACTTCAGACCTGAAATGTAACTGTTTATGTCTATAGTAGTTACTTACTATGTTGTTAAATGTAGGTTATTGATTTGCAATGTTGTTCATTAATGCACTTGTATCAATTGCTAGCACAAAGCCAGTATCTGAAATTTACTTATTATGAGCAAACTGTCCGCAGGAAGTGCTGCTTTGTGAATCATTTATAAAAATTCACGTGAACTGCAAAGATCTGAAAGAGGGATCACATGCATTTTTGTCACCAGCATTTGAATTATTGCATTATTAAGCTAATTATCATGTTAAGTTGATAATCAACTGTCCTACACAGCTGACGTAAGCTCTTATTCTTGACATTTACAAAGTCATTATGTATGTGTTTAGTACTTTCAACATTGTGATATTGTGTAAACCCAAGTAAAAACTGATGCACACGTGGAAAACTGAGCATTTGCACAAATCTGTGTGTGTGTGTGTGTGTGTGTGTGTGTGTGTGTGTGTGTGTGTGTGTGCCAGTGTGTGTGCATGCGTGCATGTGTACGTTTTAATCACCCAAGGTGTTCGCTTTATACTGTTTATACTTAGACTGTACTGTTTAGAAGAAGAAGAAAAAAATGCACAAAAATCAATAAATGAACAAATAAAAACGTAAAACAAGAAAAGAACAGCATGTGGCCAGCAGGGATCCAAGTGTCCACCCATAATGTTTATGTACATTCACAACTTCACTGTCATCTCTCTGTGTCAGATCTTGCTGAGAGACAAAGCACAGTTGACAGTGTAATATTGTTTCACACACTCTACCTCGACCACATGAATTGCAAATGTAGATAAAACAGATGTGATGTGGCTGATAACCATATCATGTATGCAGACAGCATCCAATACAGGCGTGTGATGGCATCAACATAACCATCAGAGCCATATCTCTTGACATGCATCTCTCTCATTACAGGATATTGATGAAAGTGATGAGTGAATATTACAAAGTGTCTCTGCGTGTGTGAGAGACAGTTTGTGTTTATTTGAGAGAGAGGGCAAAACGGATACACAAAGATGCATTGAACTGAAAATGCTCTGCATGTGTCTGAGATAGACTCTTTGTCTGACTCAGGGCAAATGTGTGTGTATTCTCTTTCTTATGTGTCTGTGTTCTTTAATAAAACAAACGTTTCCTCACGTCTCCCTTTCATTTTTCTTTCCGGGGCAAAATAAGAGTAAGTCACAACCTAAGTAATTTTCAGGTCAAAAAAAGTTGCGAGTAAGAGACTTATCTGAAATCTGACAAGCAAACACACACACACACACACTTTAAGAAGCACAGATATCAAAACATATTTATTCAATCAATCAATATGAGGCTTATATCGCGCGTATTCCGTGGGTACAGTTCTATGCGCAGGTTGTTGGGTTTTTGTTTTTTGTTTTTTTTATAATGCAATTTATATTGAGCACATTTTCAAGGCGCAGGGATTTATCTATGCCGTATGAGATGGAATTGTTTTACACAATACATCACGCATTCACATCGGCCAGTAGATCGCAGCCATTTCGGCGCATATCCTACTTTTCACAGCCTATTATTCCAAGTCACACGAGTAATTTGGTGGACATTTTTATCTATGCCTATACAATTTTGCCAGGAAAGACCCTTTAGTAAATCGTGGGATCCCAATGTAGTTTAAATCCAAAGTAGAAATGTGCAAAAAGTTTAACGTATAAAATCTGGCAAAACAAGAAGGCAACAAAAAGCGACCACACACACACACACACACACTACGATCAGCTGTTGTTGGGAAAAAAAGATATGCTGATGTGAACACTGACGCATGCCAGTAATGACTCATTTATACATCTGAAATCAAGGAATGTGTTCAACACTTCACCCATCTGTTGATGCAGAAAGGTATAATTTCACACACACACACACACACACACACATACAAATACACACACACACCATTGCTCATACCATTACCCTCATAAATAAAAACAAGAGGCGAAGCCTTCAAGGCTCCCGTAAGAAATCAACAAACAGTAACACAAACTCAATCACTCCGTCACACATACACACACACAGTAAGCATAGACACGGTGCAAGAGTGGGAGACGCTAGATCTAGATCTGTCTGTCTGTAGCCTACTTACGGGGACACGACTGCCACTGAGATCGACACTGCCCTTTCGACAGCGCTTCCTCGCGCAGACACTGAAAACACGCTGTGCAGATCAACCTGTAGGAAATCTCCTTTGGTATCTTCTTCATCTATTTTTTCTGGAGCCGCTACGAAACCGAACAATGTGAAATCGTCTTCCCCGAATCGGCGAATGCAGCTCGGTTAGAAATGAGAAGTGAATCTTTTCCACAATCCTTCACGCGATCTGACCTAACCTTGACCCCTGACCTGGTCTACATACCACACACAACACAAACCAGTCACCTGTTTTTACCCCCCCCCCCCCCCCCCCCCCCCCTCCCCAAAACCCACCAACACCCGTTTTCTTTGGATACACACTTTATCTACATACGTGCCGACGAAATGTTGATCATTGCTTCAATACTTTGAAGCTGTTGCTTGGATAATAACCCGGTAAAATTAGTATTTCGGTGTTCAGTCAAATGTTAAAGTTTCTATCACACACGCACGCACGCACAGACAGACAAAAGTTAGCATCGCATAGGCTACACTTACGTGAGCCAACAATGGTCTGTCTGTCTGTCTGTCTGTCTGTCTCTCAAAACCCTCCACACCCAACATGCATAAAACACAGGCCAATGCTATCTGTCTTTATCGTCTGAGGGTAAATCTGAGGGTTGAGTGAGCAACCATGTCACAAAAAGAATCGCAAGCAGCACTGCAGAAGCGTACAAGATGCTGTATTCGTAATTTGCTTTCTGCTTCACTGTAAATCCAATGAACCTGGAAAATAGACAGAAATGCATGTACTAATCATCCAAGTGAAGACAGAAACAATCTGCCATATTTCTGCAAATCCTTACTAAGCAAATAGCAAAAAAGTGCTGGTAGAAAATACACATACACACTTACATTGACATACAGCCCCACACACACATGAAGAAAGACAAAAACAAAAGTAACACACACACACACACAAAGAAAGACAAAAACAAAAAACACACATGCTCATGTACACACACAGGCATACAAGTACACACACACACACACTCATTACTTACCCCTTTTTGCACATGAGGATGATGTCATTCATGCCATCATTGTCAAAGTCTCCATAGGCTAGGGGCTGTGTGGGCACAGAGGGAATGCTATGCTCGGCAAGCACTGTTCCATCCACCAGATCTACAAGGGACACAGTGTTCCAGCCAGCAATCGCTGCTACATCCTGAAACAGACACACAGAGTGGAGGCACAGCGTAGTTTGCAATAAAAGGCCAAAGACAAGGATTTAAAAAAGTGATAATCTCAAACAAATGAGGCAGATCGCTGCTTAGAGATCTGATAAATATCAAAATGAGGATGAAAGTCGCTTGGTCATTTCAATGCGTGTTATTCTCTCAGGTGCCAGGAGAATGGTTCCGAATAACTCTCACTTACTCTATTACACATGTCGTATGCATTTAGAGCGCTTACTTCCCTTTGTTACCAGATCTAAAAATGTGACACAAACTCATATCAGCTCTCTAGAAGTGCTAGTATACATGTACAACTGGTGTTTTTTTTTTCATTTTCATTACTTTATTATTCCATTGCTGGGACATTTGGGTCGCTTCCTCCCAGTTGAACACTTTCCTCATGGAACAACAATTCCATATATTTGTATCTCAAACACACACCTCATGTGACACACTCAGAGGTAGCAAATAGATAAAACGCTTACCCCTTGAAGAAAACAACTGTGAATAACTTTCACATGAAGGCAACTATAGAACTGATCACACACTATTTTATAAAGAAGAACCACTAAAAAAAAACACACTAAATACCTTTCTGTCAGAAACTTCCAAAGGCATGATGATGAAACCTGGGGAGAAAGACTGCATGAACTCATCCTCCGTCTCTCTGGGGACATGGCTTACAGACTTGCGTCTCAGCTTGATCGACAGCTCACTCCACTTGCATGAAGTCTGAGTCTGAAACAGACATTCACACAAATATGAAAGAATATAATGCATGAGTACCAAAACATATTACACCCCACAATAACATTCATACTATCCTACTAAACAAACGCATATGAACTTTACAGTATATCGCTGCTTTCATTCAATAAACGCATAGGCTTCACCCCTAGGTGTCTTTAAATCTGAAAGTCCTGAAGCTCACATGCAGCAGTATGACATACCTTGTTCCTTGTTTGCTCAGTAGTTAGAAAATGCACCTACAAGAAAGAAACGGTATGCAATCCTTCTTAACTGCTTGCAGTCTTCTTTGAAAGAGTCATTCTACATGGCGTCATGATTTCACAGAAAGGCCCCCCCCTCTTGCTAGTTCACTATGCTTTGGTACTAGACTGACTAGTCAGTAGATTTCCTTTGGTAAACACATGCCTGAACACATGTGCAGAAATTATACAAACTCTGAGTCATACACCCTTGCAGCTGTACAATTCTTACCTGCCAATGAACGGCGCCAGTCAGATCAAAAGAAGAAATTCTTCCCACCGCACCAAATGCAATGAGATCGTAATCTTCTTCATTGGTCAAGTGATGACCAAGCAGATGGCGCATTAGTCCTCCCTTTTTCGCCACACTGAAATTCATAAACAGGAAACAAACATTAAAAAAAAAATTGTTGTTTCAAACATATACGGTGGTACCCTCCTAATACTGCCAAAATCTAATAAAATCCAGTCAAAGGGAGATAGAAGTCAAGTTTAGATAGAGAAAAACATAGAGGTCACAAAAAAGGCAAAGTCTTAGAAGAAGGGGAGGGGGGGGGGAGTAGGAGGGAGGGGGTGTGATAGTCTTCAATTGGAGGATCTTATCCGAAGTTTAAAGCAAAAATCTAGTCCCTTGCGGAACACACACACATACACAAAGTGAAAAAACTTTTTTTTAAACGGATGGCATGGTACAATGTGGCAGCATGATTTCTCCAACCAAAGCAACCATATCTTTCATGGTGAAATGTCACAAGACTACACAGAACTACCAAAACGAACATTATCTAACCTAACCTTGCTGGAAAACCCCAGTGGTCGAAACGTCGTGCTTTGTTATTCGTAGCGTCTTCGTCAAACACGTGAGTACAGTATTAATTGGTCTTTTTGTTTCTCGCTTTCACGTGCAGTCACCATTGTTCTGCTAACCTTGCTGGGCTAAAACAATCACCTTTTAGCAAAGGTTTAATTAAATATTCAGCTAGGCATCTAAGCACAGATTCAACTACGTAAATGTGTATTGCGCAATAACCTTTTCATGAGAACTGGGGGAACTTTGTAAAAAACGTCTTCTTCCATGGCCCACGAGTGCTGCCAGATGAGGCGCTGAGAAACGCAGAGCGAAACCGTGTCCAGTTTCTCCTTGAATGGATACACGTGCCAAATGTCCAGGTGACACATTGTGTGACCCTGTAAAAATATATAAAAACAATGTTCTACAGAATTGTTATCATCTCCCCTTCATTGACAACCCCCCTTGAAAATAACTGTACTTTTCTAATTAAACAGCTGTTAACCATGACATGAAAGTCTGCTTTAGACACAGACATGCAGACAGGTACACACACACACAAACACAGAGTCTCCATTGAACTCCCCCCTCAAATTTACACTGGAAAATGAGCAGTTTCAGTCCTCAGACAGCTTACTAAAATGACTTTCAGATATTGTTCTTCAGACAGCTCACTTTTCTTCACCTTCAGCATTCCAAGAAACAGCTCACTAAAATCACCTTCAGACTTGATTTGTACGTGGAGTATATCCTACCTAAACACTTCTATATCTACAATACCCACCTTCCCCTGGTCCCACACAAGATTCTCTGGCTCCTTATCCCCATCAACATCAATGTGGATATCGTTGCTCTGAGGAAACTCAAGATGACTTAGGGGCTGTCCCGACAGCAAGCTCAGCACTTCAATTCCGTGAGGCCCCCGAATAACCACAGCGTTCGGTTTGGTGGAGTGTTCAGATTCGGTGTGCGGACGCTGCCCTCCATAAGCGTAACCCACGATGTGCTGCGCCGACAGAGCGGAATGTCTGGCTTCGTTGTCTTCTTCAGTCTCACTGTCCTTGCTGGTCTTAATGTCTTTGGCAAAGCGACCCAGTGTCAGCTTTGTGTTCTGGTTATTTACCCACATGTGAGGCTGAAAAAGACAACTTGATCAGGATAACAACAAAGAAACAAGATTTCAGACAATATTGCATTAGTGTGTTTGATGATATCATGCATGATATCTAATATGAACTGTATACATACAACATGCATTTAATGGCAACATGCTTGTACACACTTTTGGACAGGGGCACCTTCGTCAAAAGAACAGAGGCTTTTGTTTTTCTGTCCTTTTGTTAATTTCAGCTGTAACTGTCAACGGACAATTTTGAACAACAGTTGCTTTTTTCCATGTAACTAAGCAGCTACAACTGCACATGTGCCAGGATACTATCTACGACTTCCTGATCTTCTTGCTGTATATATTTTCACTCTTGCACATACCATGTAGTTGCTGAACTCTTTGCTGTACATTTTCCATGGTGCCTGTCCAGCGTGCTTTCTGTTTTTACGCAGTCCCAACTTCCAGTGGTGCTCTGTCTTATGATCCTGGAAACACATTATGGAAGTTCTTAAAGTCATGCATGCAACTTGCAGTGGTACCTGCTACAAAAGGACGCCCTTGGGACCAGTACAAACTGTCAGGTGACCTATCATGACAGGTATACTTCGGTCAAGGTAATGATCAAATGTACAACAGAAGGTGTCCTTTATTCGGAGGTGTCTTCTCATTGAAGGGGCCTTACATGGTAGGTACACTTTAAAACATATGATATTGATAGCAGAAATACATTTTATGCGACATACATCACGCAGCACTTGCAACACTACAAACACAGTTTAAACAGGAGCAGGATGAAAAGTAGGGACAAAGCTTCAAGAGATCGGATGCAGAAACAAATTTTGAAAATTCATTAGCTAAAGAGACAATATAAAACTGCATCCATTATTTGAGCACATACCTTTAATTTACCAAGTCAAAAACCACAATAACTCCCCCCCCTCCCCCTTCTATTACCTGTACACTCCCCTTTTGACAGATGTCTTCGTCTAAAATAGAAAAAGAGAAAAATAAAGGTAAAACTCAAGCCACAACGACATATCTTTTTTAAGGTAGAAACAATGCAACTTTTCCACAAATATTTCTTTCTCTCCTCAAGATAATACCCCTACTTTGATGTTGTGAGCCTGTTCCCCAAAGTCCCCAGGCAGGTGGTGCCAGCGAATGGTGCCGTTTCCACCGCTGAGCGCGTATGTTGAGAAATGAGTCAAGTTCTCCACTTCCTCCACAACCTTGTTTATTTCTATTGTTGTGTTGCCCAACTCACTGCAACACAGAAAAATGCGTTAAAACTTCAAAACATAGCGGCTATGAGTGCAGTGCACAGATCTGCATTAATTGATGGTGTTGTTCCAAGTACTGGCCTTTTCATTCTTTCTTCAAGGGTGGGGTTTTGTTTTTGTTTGTTTTTAATGGGAAAAAATTCTAGGGTTGGCAGGAAACATAGGTTGGCTGGGTTATTGGAACCATACCAATCACACAATTCATGTACACATACTGGTTGCTAGCAGAATGCTTTTTTTCAGCTTTATTTATAACAAACTTACTCTGTTTTTTCAAAAGGTAACTCTTTCGTGTGATGGGTCTTGTGCATGAAGTTTCCACCAATGATGATCAGCCCGCCATCGTTCTTCTGCACCGAGTGAGACGTAATCAGTGCTCCAAGGGACTTCACTGTGTAAGCCTCCTCAATCCAGTTCATGGCCACAGGAAGGATTACCTCCCATTGCAACTTCAATTCAGGATCAAAGCACAGCACATGCCAGTCATCTGTCACGAGCACAATAATCTGGAAAGAAAAAAATTTAGAAATTCAAATTTTTCGCTCTACACTCTCTCATTAAGCAGGCCTTCATGGAGTAACGTTGACATGCATCAATGTTTGTTTAGTTAGCAGAGGCCTCTTCCCTTTTTATATTTAGTCAAGTTAGGACTAAATATTTTAACATCGAGGGGGAATCGAAACGAGGGTCGTGGTGTGCGTGCGTGCGTGTGTGTGTGTGTGTGTGTGTCTGTGTGTGTGTGTAGAGCGATTCAGACTAAACTACTGGACCGATCTTTATGAAATTTGACATGAGAGTTCCTGGGTATGAAATCCCCGAACGGTTTTTTCATTTTTTTGATAAATGTCTTTGATGACGTCATATCCAGATTTTCGTGAAAGTTGAGGCGGCACTGTCACGCCCTCATTTTTCAACCAAATTGGTTGAAATTTTGGTCAAGTAATCTTCGACGAAGCCCGGACTTCGGTATTGCATTTCAGCTTGGTGGCTTAAAAATTAATTAATGACTTTGGTCATTAAAAATCTGAAAATTGTAAAAAAAAATAAAAATTTATAAAACGATCAAAATTTACGTTTATCTTATTCTCCATCATTTGCTGATTCCAAAAACATATAAGTATGTTATATTCGGATTAAAAACAAGCTCTCAAAATTAAATATATAAAAATTATTATCAAAATTAAATTGTCCAAATCAATTTAAAAACACTTTCATCTTATTCCTTGTCGGTTCCTGATTCCAAAAACATATAGATATGATATGTTTGGATTAAAAACACGCTCAGAAAGTTAAAACAAAGAGAGGTACAGAAAAGCGTGCTATCCTTCTTAGCGCAACTACTACCCCGCTCTTCTTGTCAATTTCACTGCCTTTGCCATGAGCGGTGGACTGACGATGCTACGAGTATACAGTCTTGCTGAAAAATGGCATTGCGTTCAGTTTCATTCTGTGAGTTCGACAGCTACTTGACTAAATATTGTATTTTCGCCTTACGCGACTTGTTTTCTTTGCAAAGCTTTAGCTTACAGCCTGTCCTTTTCATTTCGTTCTTCTATTCCTGGTCCAACTGAACCGCTTGAATTCAACAGACAGGGACTCGATCTTTAGAACCTTTAATTTCATGAGTGTGAACAGTTACTGTTGTAACAGATGAAGGCTACATTTTGTAAGCAATACACTTGACACACATTATCGTAAAGACGCAGAGAGGGTGCCTATACGCCACTTCCTAGAAATCTATGCCAATGCCTGTGTACATAATATACAGATTAAAGTCGATCCTGAAGGTTTCACTAATACATACACCAACACTAAAGACTCAAAACATTTTGTTAACGCTGGGACTGACCTGCTTTCTGATTTGCAGCATTGAGAGGTAGGGCGAGGTGTACCCTGCCTCTAACACCACCGGCTTGGCAATGTGTTCTCCGGGTCTCTTCAGTTGAAGCTCCACTTCATGTTTCACAATCACATGTGGCAACGAACCATCTGCCGTCTCCCTTTGCTCTGGCAATGCTAGCACGCTTAACTTCCCATCAAATGTCACCATGACAACTTCATTAATACCGTCACTCTCCAAGTCTGTGACTATGGGTTTAGGCACAGCTTCTTCTGGTGTAGGAAATTTCCCATTTTCAAAGTAGTAGGCCTCGCTGCGTTTGCGCCACGTTGGAATAAGATAATAAGAGTCTTTCACCCGAAATAAATAAAAGATGATTATACATAAGCAGACGTAACAAACTTCTCTCATGGAAACTCTCCGGACTAAATCTTTGAGTTTGTCTGCATACATCTTTGAGTCTGTCCGACTTCTCAACAGTCACTGCTGCAGATCCTGCTTACCTGAAGGTCAATAAACACTTGTCAGAAAAGCAAACTCAAAATGGACTGTTTTTACCATCTTCAAAATTACCTGTAACACGAGTATTGAGTGTAAACTAAGAAAGATTTAATTCATTGATGTGCCTCTAAAGTTAATGAGATTCCATGCACTGCAAAACCACCACAGCTGATAGCAGACGCTTGAATGCCGAAACCCGAACTGAGAAATCCGGAAAGTAAACATCCTGTAACGACAATTTTAACCAATAAGATATTGATCAAGAAATTGTCTTATTCTTCGACCATCAACAAAAGAACGTTTGTTTATCAGGGAAAAGATATATATACAAAAGGTATGGCATTAATGTATTTTTCTATACGATTACTATTTACGACATACTGGACAGTTCAAGGGAAATCACTCCATCTAATGTTGGAGTATTTTGGAAGGATTTGCAGCCGACCATCTGACCCTTTATCAGTTTATGGTAAATAATCTGCTGTTTTACTCATACTGATTTAATTTCGCTTCCATTTTTCAATGTGTCACGAACAGCGTTTTGCAGTTTGATATTTCAATAATCATTTGTTGCATGGCTGATCTGTATGCATAATGTTCCTTGCTTTATAATCGACGAAGAAGAACTTAGAAGTCAAGTACGTGTGCAGACTGCGTCGTCTGCAGGTCTGGGAATCATAACAGGTGCTTGCAAAAAAGAAAGATTAAAAGGCCGCAGCTTAGATAGTACTAATTAACATAGGTTTAAGCTTCATACCATAGAGTGTCATGTGCTTCGTTTTCTCGCAATGCTAATGTTTATGTAAGTGCAAACGGATGTCACTCAGTGGTTATATATATACTTATAGTGGTTTGAACGAAAAAGAAACAACAGTGTGAAGTTGTGTTTGCGTTCAGGTACGTGTGTGTGTGTGTGTATATGTGCTTCTGTGTTTGGTACCTCACAAGTTTAATAGGTACTACAAGGTTGTCGTCACCAAGACTGAGACTGGTCTCAAAAACCGGGAAATCTTTAGATGATGCAGTTGTTTTTTATTTCAAACCCTCGAAGTATTCTCCCTTAGCGGCTACACACAGTTTAAGTCGTTGGACCCAGTCAAGAAATGACCGTTTGAAGTCGTTTTTTGGCACCTGGTTCAGACACTGGAAAACAGCCGATCCGAGGGCTGATCGACTGTCAAATCGACGCCCAGCCAATTGTCTTTTCAGATGAGGAAACAAAAAAAAGTCACAGGGTGCAAGATCAGGAGAGTAGGGAGGATGTGGCAAAGTTTCAAAGTTTTCTTCCTCCAGGTACTCTTTCACCACCTTGGATTTGTGAGCAGGTGCGTTATCATGAAGTAATTTGATCTCTTTCAATCCTGTAGTTGGTCTGGCTCTCTTGTAGTAACGAACGATGCCAGCAAGAACTTTTTCCTTGTAGTACACCCCAGTGATGCTTCTGCCTTTTTCGCGTGGTTTTTGAAAAATGACGCCCTTTGTGTTATAAAATATTGTGTATAAAACCTTCTTGCCGGAGCGACTTTTTCGCACGATCCGAGGGGCATTGGCACCTTGTTTTTATCCATGCTTTGTTTTGAGCTTTTCTTTTTGGCTCAAAGAAGTACACCCAAGTTTCGTCTCCAGTCACGATCTCATCCAAGCGTTTTTGATCACATCCGTCGTATATCTTGAGTAGCCGTTGGGCAAACGTAACCCTACACCTCTTGTTCTCTTCAGTGAGGAAATGTGGTACCCATCGTGCGCACACCTTTGTGTATCCAAGTTTGTGTTTTAAAATTCTCAAGACAGACGACGACGAAATGTCCAGTGTTTCGGCGATAAAATGACTGCTCACTCGGGGATCTTCATCAACTAACCGTTGCACATGGGACACCATTTTATTGTCGGTTACAGGTGGTTTCTTCACTTTTCCCCTTGCATCTTCCACAGACGTTTTCCCTGATTAGAAATGCTTTGCCCACCGAAAAACTGTCGCGCGAGATGGTGCTGTGCCTGGGCTTACAGTTCTCAGCTCTTCAAGTATGTCACCGGCCGTTTTACCAAGTGCCGTTCTTATTTTGATGTAGGATCGAAAATCCTTCTCTGAAAATGTGCTTTTTGCCGCCATTTTTTAGGCCAGTGTCTCTCGCTTACATGACTAAATACACTGTATCTTTACGAAAACACAACGGATCACAAAGAAATTATGCACAATAATACGTCATGTACCAATCTTGATAATGACGTCATTTGTTATAAATGTCGTCATTTGATTCTGTGCAAAAAAGACCAGTCTCAGTCTTGGTGACGACAACCTTGTATAGTTTCATGAACTTCTTTTCCTCGCAATGCTCATGTAAATTTGATTGCAAGCGGATTTCACTCAGTGGTTAGAACTGTGGTTTAAATGAAAAAGAAACTACAGTGTGAAGTTGTGTTTGTGTTCAAGTATGAGTGTACATGCGTGTACACACGAAGGGGGATAAGGCACTAGCAGGTCTGCACATAAGTTGACCTGGGAGATCGGAAAAATCTCCACCCTTAACCCACGGCCGGTAATTTAACTCACGACCTTCCTATCACTGTATCAGGAGGCCGATGTCTTACCACTACACCACTGCGGCCGTCCCTTGGATATTTCATTGATGTAAAATTACTGAAATATTGTTGTCCCTGTCCCCTCCGCTTTTCACATATTTTTTTTTAATTTAGTACCGCTCTTTTTCTTTGATTTTTAATTTCAGACATGTACAGAATTGCGCAACAGATAAGCGCTTGTCCTCAATTGTCATTTGCCTTGCCTGTGGAAGAGTTGGCTGCAAGTAAACATGGCTGACAAACAGCAGAAAGAACCTGGACCGTCAGCTGGTGGTGATCACACTGATTCACCAGACAGCGACGAAGTGATCTTGCTGTCCCAGGATGAAGACGACACTGCAGATCCTGGGCAGAGTCAGAACAGCACATCAGATCAGCAACTCCAACAAGCTGATGATTCAGAGCTGGAGATTATGGAGTCTGATGATGAAGAAATAGAAGAAGAAATGACAATCATTGAACTATCCGACACAGAAATCAAAGATGAGCCTGAGGATGACTCTGACTATGATGATATAGACATCAAAGAGGAACCAGAGGACGTAGAGGAGGGTTACATTGACCTTGACCCGAGCCAGCTTGGGGTCGTTGTGACCGAGGCAGAGCTGCCTGAAGATCTGCTTGGAGAGCCAGTCAATGGAGTGTACAAGTAGGTTTTGTGACAGTGTGTATAACGGAAAGACAGACACTAAGAGAAAGAATGTATGTTTGTGCATGCATGTTTGTGTCTGTATGACTGTGGAGGATTTGTTTTATCCCTGCCGTGATTATGCATCTATGCAGCTGTTTCTCATTTTGTGTCTATGGACCTGTGTGTGCAGGGGGGGGGGGGGGGGGGGGGGGGGTAGGGTTCGTGTGCTGGTTCGACCGAGTTCATATTTCACAAGTCCCTGTATGTATGCTTGAGTTGTCATGTGTGTTCATTACCTGTTTCACTGATTTGCACCAGAACAAGAATGTGTGATTGCTGAAATGCTGTTTTGAATTTTGTTTCAGATGCAAGTTTTGTCCTCAGAAACATGAAAACAGGTCAAATCTTATTCTTCACATTGACCGTCATGTCAGGAACGGTTCCATCCGTAAGTGCCGCTTCTGTGATTTTTACACTGCAGTAACCCACAAGTTGCACGAACATGAACGCAAACATACAAAGGAAAAGCCTTTTGTATGTGACATTTGCGGCCATGCTTGTCGAGTGAAGGGGGATTTGTCCAGGCACATGCATGTGCACAGCTCACACAGGAGGTGAGAACATTGTCAAACACTTTGATGTTACTACAGTGGAGCCCCCTTTTTAACATCCCTCAATTTAAGACTTCTTTTAAAACCCTCCTTTCTCAAATGTTCTGTTTATAGCCTCTGTTAATTTACCTCCAATTCAGATTCCCTCTCTTTTAAGACTTGATTTTCTTGGATTTGTTGAAAGTCGTAAAAGGGGGTTTCATTGTAAACGGGGGGGGGGGGGGGGGGGGGGGTTCACTGTTCACTGTACTGATTAATATCATACTTTTTACATTTACTGATTTAGTCAAGTTTTGACTAAATGTTTTAACATAGAGGGGGGAATCGAGACGAGGGTCGTGGTGTATGTGTGTGTGCGTGTGTGTAGAGCGACTCAGACCAAACTACTGAACCGATCTTTATGAAATTTGACATGAGAGTTCCTGGGTATGATATCCCCAGACGTTTTTTTCATTTTTTGGATAAATGTCTTTGATGACGTCATATCCGGCTTTTCGTGAAAGTTGAGGCGGCACTGTCACGCCCTCATTTTTCAACCAAATTGGTTGAAATTTTGGTCAAGTAATGTTCGACGAAGCCCGGACTTCGGTATTGCATTTCAGCTTGGTGGCTTAAAAATTAATTAATGACTTTGGTCATTAAAAATCTGAAAATTGTAAAAAAAATAAAAAAATTATAAAACGATCCAAATTTACGTTCATATTATTCTCCATCATTTGCTAATTCCAAAAACATATAAATATGTTATATTTGGATTAAAAACAAGCTCTGAAAATTAAATATATAAAAATTATTATCAAAATTAAATTTTCCAAATCAATCTAAAAACACTTTCATCTTATTCCTTGTCGGTTCCTGATTCCAAAAACATATAGATATGCTATGTTTGGATTAAAAACACGCTCAGAAAGTTAAAACGAAGAGAGGTACAGAAAAGCGTGCTATCCTTCTCAGCGCAAGTACTACCCCGCTCTTCTTGTCAATTTCACTGCCTTTGCCGTGCGCGGTGGACTGACGATGCTACGAGTATACGGTCTTGCTGCGTTGCATTGCGTTCAGTTTCATTCTGTGAGTTCGACAGCTACTTGACTAAATGTTGTATTTTCGCCTTGCGCGACTTGTTGATATTATGCTTGTTTTGACTGGGAGAGGACTCAGTCCACAGAGCATCTGGCTTATAAATCAGCTCTTCGCTATCAATCTGGGTTTGACCACCATGTCTGGCTTGGAATTTATTTCCCAGAGACATCTTTGTGCAGACTTCTTGTTCAAAACAAATTGTGAGCTCACAGCCAAAGTCTCCAGGCTTTGAAAACAAGTGCACACACATAGAAAAAAGACTTGGTAGTGAGACTCCAGCCCAGATAGCAGCTCCAATTTCGTTTCGGAAATTCCTCAAGAAAAATAAGTATAATCGAAATTTCACTAAATGGTATGATCTATACTCACACTTTGTCAATCTATCGCTAAACAGTTCCATGATTTGCATGTGAAAACTACCCTGCTTTCTGTCTGAAACCAGCCAGGCTTTCCCTGTGGATTTATACTTTGTACATTTCACAGGTACGAGTGCAACGTGTGTGGTCATCGCAGCAAGACCGCAGGCAACATGAAGCACCACAAGGAGCGTCATCAACCAGATCTACCCAGAAACTTTTGCTGTACCTTGGTATGCCTGACCCTTTTCCTATTTTGTGCAATGCAGATGAACATTGTAGCTTACAGGGAAGATAACCAGACTGTGTGCTTTGCATTGTGTATGTGTAACATGGATTGATTTGGTAGTTTTCAGACAAGTGTGGTTACATGACTAAGGTAAATCAGGATGTAATAATGTGTGCTAAATATTCTTATCTTCGTATGGCTAAAGTGAAAGTGGAAAATACAGTCGAACCTGCCACCACCTCTCAATAACTACCACCTGCCCACAACAACCAGCCCAAAGAATCCCTGGTGATTTGTTTGGATTTTTGTTTTTGCAATATAGCAACCACCGGTCAATTACAACCACTTTTAGTCAGTCTCTTGAGTTTGTTACAGATAGGTTCCACTGTACCAATGGAATGTTATTAACTCATTGTCTCCCAGGTACAGATATATCTGTACCCACTGATATGACTCTTATCTGACCAGGTACGGATATATCCGCTCAGACAGTTGTTAGCTTCAGTCACTTCCTGTAAAGTCCATCTAACGCCTGCATTCCAGCGTGTTGATACACAGTTACTACACTTTTACTACAATTCTTAGTGACCTGCTGCAGCACAGCTGGTCTCGGCTGAAACAAACTTGGTCAACATAGGTGGGGTAGAAAGTGTTAAAGGAAGTTGTCAGTGTATGTTTGATTTCTCTTTGGGGATCAATTTTTCATGACCTTGTTTTTTGCAGTGCGGGTTTGCTTTCAAGCGACAGTCTGCCTTGACTGCCCATCTGAAACGCCGCCATTCTGCAAGCAAGCCCTTCTTCTGTCCCCATTGCTCGTTTTGCAGTAAGACTATGTATGAGCTTAAGAGCCACAAAGCCAAACATTTTGACGACCATCCTTTCGAGTGCACATGGCGTGACTGCGGCAAAGCGTTCAAGACCAAATCAGATTGCACCAAACACATGAAGCGTCACGGTGGAACCAGAAGTTATATGTGCAGCATATGCGGCAAGGGATTTTTCTGCTCAACGATGCTAAAGAGGCACGCTGCGGCGCATTCTGATGTGCGCAACTTTGAGTGCGGAGAGTGCCTGAAGAAGTTCAAGACAAGGAAGGCACTGGAAACCCACATTCACACGCACCAGGTTGGTCTCAGAATGAGGTGGTCTGAATTTAAGAAAAGAACAACAAGAGAGAACAAGAGAAGAGAACAAGAGAAGAGAACAAGAATTTAATCCGCCATATAGCATACAAGCCATTGGTATTTTTATTATTATTATATGAAGTCTTATATCGCGCGCGTATCTCCAGACTCGGACTCAAGGCGCAGGGATCTATTTATGCCGTGTGAGATGGAATTTTTTACACAATACATCACGCATTCACATCGACCAGCAGATCGCAGCCATTTTGGCGCATATCCTACTTTTCACGGCCTATTATTCCAAGTCACACGGGTATTTTGGTGGACATTTTTTATCTATGCCTATACAATTTTGCCAGGAAAGACCCTTTTGTCAATCGTGGGATCTTTAACGTGCACACCCCAATGTAGTGTACATGAAGGGACCTCGGTTTTTCGTCTCATCCGAAAGACTAGCACTTGAACCCACCACCTAGGTTAGGAAAGGGGGGAGAAAATTGCTAACGCCCTGACCCAGGGTCGAACTCGCAACCTGGTGTTTGGGTGTTTCGCAGTGGGTGTTTGTCCTGGTGTGGAAAGAATCATACACTCCTTGCATCTACATTACAATCATATAATATATAAAAAATATTAAAAAAAGAGCGGCTGACAACAACAACAAAGGGAAAAGAACGAATTTTTTTATTTTAACATCGTCAGTGGCCTCAGTTACTAAGTAAGACATGTTTTGGAAATATGCCTTGAAAAGATCAGCAGTATTATCATTCTTTTTAGCTTGGGTTTGTGTGTGTGTGAGACAGAGAGAGAGAGTACGTACATGTGTGCCTTTGATGGTAAGACTTGGCAAAAAGCAAATAAACAACTAATTTCTCTTTCTGTCGTACCTTCAGGACATTAAGCCTTACCAGTGTGATGTGTGCTACAAGACGTTCAACTGTGTGTGTGTGTGTGTGTGTGTGTGTGTGTGTGTGTGTGTGTGTGTGTGTGTGTGTGTGTGAATGAGTGTTCCTGTGTGTGTGTGTGTGTGTGTGTGTGTGTGTGTGTGTGTGTGTGTGAATGAGTGTTCCTACATATGTTCCTTTGATGGTAGGACTTGGCAAAAAGGACATAAAAACAACTAATTTCTCTTTCTGTGATACCTTCAGGAAATTAAGCCATACCAGTGTGATGTGTGCTACAAGACGTTCAACTCACAAAGCAACATGAACACCCACATGCGTGTCCACGGAGCAGGGCGCCCCTACCAATGCCCCATCTGCATGCACGGCAGCCGAGAAATGGATCATCTCATGACGCACTTTGGCCAAAACCATCTGCACAACTTTACTTACATCTGTGGCCTGTGTAGAAAACCTTTTGGCAAATCCATGCATCTGCAGGTGAGTTGTTTTGTACAGTGGAACACCCATTTTAAGACCTAGAAAAATCTGTGAAAATCTGGTCACAAAAAGGGAGGTAAATAACAGAGGTTATAAACAGAAAATGTGAAAAAGTATGGTTTTAAAGTCTTCAATTTGGGGTCTTCAAAGGGAAGTTCCAATGTAGTGTTCTTCCAAGATATTGTCATGGGCATATATTTTTGTAAAAAATAAAATATTGGTGAACTAGTGGTTCATGTATTGTCTAAACTGTTGGAAGGTTTTCATATGGTTTGCATATGTATGTATGTCAGTTTTAAAGCCAGTCATGTCGTTTCTGTTTGCTGTTAACTTTCCACAGAAAATACCACCTTAAATCTTCAGGACCTTAGGCATGGAAGGTCTTCTTTTTTGTTTGTTGCTTTTTACTTTCATCCAGTTCTTATAATGCAACAGAAATGGACCCTGTAAAAATCATCTTCTAACAGCTATACGAATTTATAGCCTTTGTGTTTTTTTCACACTTCCAGTTCCACATTCAGCGTTGCCACAAGAAAGAGATGGATGGACGACAGGAGGTGATGGCCTTTGACCCTGAATACCTTGGTCTTGACCTTCAACCTGAGCCCAGCGGTGCCTTCGATCCTGCCACTTACGCCAAATATCTGGCTGCCGAGACAACGGCATCGTTCGGAGGAAAAACTTTCATAGCAAAGTCAAGTCCTGTGAAAAAGGAGCCCAGGCTAAGTGGGACTTCAGAGGACAGGGGGATCTCAAGTGGATCAACGAATTCACCAGAGACAGGGTCTAGATCACCGGGAAGTCTCCCCCTTCCTCCGGTGGTCCAGGTGGCCAGGTTTGGTGGCGTTCCCGTCTGTCTGGCACGCAAAAACGCAGGCGTTCAAATGAACTGCCAGAAGAGGGGGAAGAAGCCCAAGTACTGGTTCATGGATGCGTCACTGATGACGGAGGAAGACCGAGAAAAACACTTTGAATATCTGAGAAAAAAAGAGGATGGGTTACTCCCTCAAAGTCGTCGTGGGAAGAAATACAAACAAAAAACAGTATCCTGGCAACCCAAATCATCAACATCGGGAACAAGAAAAGTTAAGGGCAAAGGAAAAGAAAAAAGAAAACGGCGTAGAGTTGTGCTGGACACTGAGGAAGAAGACTCAGAAGAGGAGGAAGCCTATCGCCTTGCACAAGAGGTGATGATAGAAGTGGACAGACCAAATACCAGCAGCACAGAATTCCCAGAGAGGGTTAGTTCTAGAAAACGTACCGTCATGATTAAAAATGTACCTCATGATGTTTTTGATCAGCCACCCAAGAAAAACTTAGCATTCACTTCGACCAATCTGCACGATGCAAGAAACAAAGCTGCCAACAGATCCCAAAACAAAAAAATTGTGAAGAAGAAATTGCATCAAAAGTCTACAAAGTCAAGAGCAAAGTCACCCAAAAGAGCGCCATGTTATTTGCAGAAGTTACCTTCCAAGAAGCGCTGTGTGAGTTCTTACATGGAGAAAGACCGATCGGAGCTTGGCATTTCCTGGGATTTGACCTCAGAATCTCGGTCATCAGTTTCACACTACAGTGTGAAAATGGCAGCAGCAAATTCCAAGTGCTGGACTGATGCTGTCAGTTTAGCTGCAAACACAGGCTGTTATAGGCTAGACAAGCACACAGACATTAATGGTTCAAGCATTCCAAAAGAAAAATGTACTGATGACATGAGAGAAGAATTCTCTGGCCAGTGCCCTCAGCCACAGGATCAAACACCGAGTGACATGAATGGTCACGATCCTCTGTGTTCTGACCCCAGTGCAGGAGATGTTGTGAAGAAAATACAGCTGTCTGGAGTTGACTTGGCCAAACGCACTTGCCTAGGTGTAGAGAACACACATGAGGAATCGGGTGCGAGTGTTGAGAATGATATATGCTTGCAGTCTGTTACTGATGGCCCTGATGATGCAAGTATCCTGCGCGATACCACTGAATGTCTGGAAGGCATTCTAAATGCAGTCAGTGCAGGGTGTATACGTGGTGAAGTTCTCCTTCCTTCAGCCGCAGATATCAGTGATGCTTGCATTTGGCAGGAGACTTCTGAGTGTTTGTCTGCCCTGGTTGACACAGCAAGTGGAGGGTCCCCTCCCACAAAGAATACCATAGATGAGGTAACGGGGCCCAATGAACTGTCTGTCCAAGAGTGTGCTGAAAGTCAGCAAATAGGGAGACCGCAGGTGAACCAGTTTCTGTCTGCACTCTCCCAAAGCAACATAAGTGAAACCATTGCAGCATCTCTTCCATCGCAACAAAGCTTTGGTGCAGATACCATAAAAACAGTGGCAGCAGAAACAGCACCGTCCTCTGAAAAAGATGATCATCTGGAACTGTTGCCAGCCGAAAGGGATAACAGGAAAAGGATTGAAGATTCTAACAAGTGCCTTCATGTTCTTGTCTCTGATGTCTGCGTCAACCACCATGCTCTTGACAAGCTCAACATCTTTGGTGTCCACAAAGTGTCCTTGGACGTTCCTTCAGCATCACCTCAACACAGCAGTCCGCAGAAACAAAAGGTCATCAAGAGCAGACAACAGACAGCAAACAAAACAAACCCAGCACAGTCCCCAATGAAGGCAGCAGGCAGAGCAAAAGCATCACCACAAACAATCTCAAAGAGGAAAGAACTTGCACAGAAAACAGACACAGCATTAGTGAAGAAACCCATTTGCAGTTCGGCATATTCGGCAGAGAATGCAGAAGCACCTGGCATCGGGGGCTTGTTGCTTGCCACAGCTGCTGTTTCAAAAGCGTCCAAGTCCCCAGAGACAACCTGTAAAAGAGTGGGAAGGCCCCTTGGCAAGAATGTTGGAAGGCCCCCTGGCAAGAAAGTTGGCAAGCTCCCTGGTAAAACAGTTGGAAGGCCCCCTGGGAAAAGAGTTGGAAGGCCCCCTGGGAAAAAAGTTGGACGGCCCCCTGGTGAAAGAGTTGGACGGCCCCCTGGCAAGGCAGCAGCCCTTGGTTCCAAGGAGCCTAATCATATCGCAAGCCCAAAGAAAACAAGAATGCTGGATCAATCAAAAAACAGGTCCGTAGAAGATCTAGAACTTGTTGAGGAAAACCATGAGGCTGCCGATTCTCAAGATTCTCCAAGCTTTACAATCAAAATGGAATTAGATGAACCGGAGAGTGTGGACGCTTTCTGCGTGGTTGGAACTTTGGAACATGAGCATACAGAACAGGAAGGTGATGATTCGGTCAACAGCGATAATGAGAATGCAATGTCACCACACAATGTTGCAGTGGGAAACAGTGAAGCCATCAATGAAGCAGCTGTTTTACAGTCAACCAAAGAAAAGACCTACACCAGTGAAAAACCAAAAGCAAAGACAAATATAGAGCAGACAAAAATTTCAGCTGAGAGCAGCAGGAAAAGAGAGTCATCACCATCTGCAAAGCTGTCAGACAATACAAAGGAAATGAATCAACCGGACACAGATTCTCTAGGTGTGGCGAGTAAAGACGATCTGACAAAGAATCAAAATGTTACTCAAAACTGTCTTCAAAGCAATGAAGAATCAACAGCAGATCCATGTAGTACCCAGAACAGCCATGAAGACACATCATCCCCAGACGCTTCAAGCAGCCCAGCCCCTTCTCCACAAACAAGTCCAAGAAAGTCAGAGAGGGCTCGCAAAGCGACACCTCCAGTGATGCATCCCCACAGCAAGAAAGTAGTGGAGAACCTCCGGAAGCTGCTAAATAAGGTACCTTACTCCAGGCTTCCAGCTGGTGTCAAGAAATTGGGGATATTCCAATTACACCATCAGAATGCTGCTAGCAATCAGAATGATCAATTAGGTGCAGCTAAGAAGCTTTCTTTTGACAATGAAACAGTGATTGCCACAGCCAAGCTTTCTGGAGACTTGGAAGAGACTGAACGTACAGTCTGTAAGGCGAAAGCACCAAACAGCTCTGCTGAATTCTCAGGAGATTTTGAGAAGGTGTACGAAGAAAGTACTGACATTCCTGTTCACACTGATGACAATTTGGAAAGAGAAGAAGCAGCCAGGGTTGTGGTTGTTGCTGAACCATCATCTGTGAACAATGAGGCGGAATTGCAATTTTCTTTAAAGGAACTGGACGTGCAAAATAATCAGCTTCACATTCAAGAGAAACCAGCTGATCAATTGGGTACAGCAGAATATGATGATGAGCGACAACAAGATCCTTCAAAAGACAAAGCGAGGAAAACATTTTTATTAGAGACTCCGAACACAAAGAAACAGATAGATGCTGCAAGCAGCTTTTCTGTAGACAGAGACGCAGAGAGCTGTGCACAGAAAGACTCTAGTGCAAGCAGCTTTTCTGTAGACAGAGACGCAGAGAGCTGTGCACAGAAAGACTCTAGTGCAAGTAAAACTGATCAGGGTTTTGACACTGACATACAAAAGAAAGTCTCATCTGATGAATCAGGATCTAAAAAATGTGCAGCAAATATTGAGCATAACCGTAGAAACTTGGATAAGGATACAGAGAGATATATGCATCGAAATGGAAGTCCAGAGAAAGTAAGCCAAAGTTTGGTCAATGTTGCTCACGGGAAGAACGCATCCGAGAAGACTGAAGCTGAGGCAGGGGAGACAAATGATGAAATGTCCACTACTGTTTCAGACAACAACTTCTTGGCAGGCATTGATGAAGCAAGAATCATGCAGAGAGACCCAAGTTCGGAAATTTTGGATGAAAACCCCCCAAAAGATGGTCAAACTGTTACCACTTTCTCACAGAGCACAACCTCATCGGAAGATTTTCAGTCTATAACAAGCACAGTGTCAAATAACATCAACAGTGCAAACATGGACGAGGGTAGATGCATGCAAACCATACCTGATAAGCTCACAGTCCAGGAAAGCGCTATTTCAGATGAGTCCTCAGGTACACAAGAAAAACCAAAGAGAAAGGTTGGGAGACCTCGGAAGAGCCCAACCCCAAGTTTGAATGCAAGTGAGGTAGTTTCAAACAAAAGCACTGCTCAAGTAACAATGTACAGTTCTGAATTGCCCTCTGATACTAAAGTAAAAATTAAAAGAAACGCTGGGAGACCAAGAAAGACATCAGTTCCTGTATCAGAATCAGGTGGGTTAGTTTCAAACAGTGGCATAGTTACAGAAAGGCTAGAGTCGTATGTTCATTCTGGAACAAAAGTGACTCTCAAGAGAAGGGTTGGCAGACCAAAGAAGACATCAGTTCTTGGGTTGAAGGCAGGTGACGTTGTTTCAAACAACAACGCACTTCAAGATAAAGCAGCTGATATTGTGCCCTCTGGTGCAGCAGTGAAAATCGCAACAAACGCTGAGGTACCACAAGGTGCCTGTCTGCAGGTGTCAGACAACCGCTCCATCCAAGAAATGGTCGTGTCTGATGCACCATCCAGCACAGAGGTGAAGAGAAAGGTTGGGAGACCACAGAAGAAACCTCTCCATGGACGGGACACAAGTGATGTAGTTTCAAACTCAAGCACTGTGCAAGAAGAGGTAGTTTCAAGGATGTCCTTACATACAGGGCCAGAATTGAAGAGAAAACCAAGAAAAAGTTTACTTCAAGGATCTGGCATCAGCAATGAAAAAAAGACAGTTCAAAAGGCTGTATCTTCAGTCTCCTTCGTTATGCAGGGGAACCATCCCAAAAAAGGTGGGAGACCACGAAAACATCCAGTTGAACAATCGTCAGACAGCAGAACAGTGCAAGCAGCTGATGTGCCATATGGTACAGAAGTAAATCAGCCCCAAAAGGTAGGGAGACCATGTAAAAACCCAGTCGACAGGTCAGTGGCAGACAGCAGATTAGCCCAAGAAACAGGAGTAAAACAACCGAGAAAAGTTGGAAGACCAAGAAAACAATCATTGCCTGGTTCAGGTCAAGAACAGCGTAAAAAAAAAGTTGGAAGAGCGCGAAAACATTCACTCCCTGGATCATGTCAAGAACAGCAGAATCGTGTGGATGGTTCAAAAAGAAAGCCTCAAGCAGGGAGCAGAGTCATGGGGAAAGAGCATTTCAAGCTGTGGGCTAAGATAAAAAAAGCCCAGGCCAGCTCCACCAAGCCCAGTGCAAAGCAGAAAGCTTTTCTGACAGCAGCATCTGCTGCAGCCAAAACCATTGTGAAGAGGTCCAGAAACAGTGCCTTCAAGATCCTCAAACCTAATTCAAGCCCATTGCTGAAGAGAGCTGAAAACGAGATGACAAAGAAAAGGAAAAGATTTATGTATGTAGAAACCGACATGGGCACTTCACCTGATCCTCCCCCAAAGAAACGGGGACGTAAGCCAGGCCCCAAAATTGTATTGGACAGGTCACAGACTAACTTGTGCTTTGAACCACAGCAGCTGATGATGAGCGCAGATCAAGTAGGAGACAACCTGGGCGATAACTCCTCATTTTTTATGGACGTTTCTTCTCTGGGTGTTCAAGCTATTGCTGGTGAAGAGAAGCCTTCCTTGCTGGTGCTGCAGCCTGGACCCCTCGGTTCTTCCTTAACACAAGGTACTCCACTTCAGATACCTGTACAGGCTGAGTCGCAGCTCATCAGCGCTGTTCTGCCTACTCAGATTGTTGTATCAGCATCAGCTTCTTTGCTGTCAGGGTGTGCTCAAGCATCCTTACTTCAGAAAAACATACTATCAATTAACTCAGACATTCGTGAAGTGCCCGACATCAAGCCTGATATTTTTCAGTTAAACGAGGCAATGCTTGAAGATTCAGCATGCTTGCTTCCGGATGTCAAACCGCTGATTGATGAACTGAGATATTTGAACCAAGCAGGCATGGGCCAGATAGACGAGCCTGCTGCATCACAGCTGTCTACGGTAGAAGAGCCCACAAACATGAATTCAATGTCGGGTGATCAAATACTCTCACAACCAGAGGAGACCCCACAGAGTCACACCGGTTCAGACCAACCAGATGAAACCAGTGAACCGGTTCCAGAAGTTACATCTTCTACACTTACTCAGTCCTGCACACCTTCACAGGGCGGAGCAACACAACTTTGTACTGTTGTCACTTGTCAGCCAAGCCTGTCTTCAGTCTCTTCTCAGAATGCAAAAAGGAGACCAATGGGTAAACCTCCTGGAAAACCTGTTAGGAAGAAAGCCAAGGACCCCATTTTCATATCCCATGTAAAAGACACGGTTGACCCAAGGTTTGTACAAGACACTGAGAGGCGGAGGTCTTATCGGCCCAAGAAACAACGACTGACAGACGAACAGATCAGAAGGGCGCAATGCCAGGATTCCGTGGACTCAGATCTTGACGATGGAGAAGATGATGATGGTTCCGACATCGAATTTGTCAGTGCTGATTACACCAAAGTGGACCCTGCAACTAAGAAGCAGTTTTTAGAAAACCTCAGACTGGATGTATTTCCCTTTGGACAGGAAGGGGGAGAGGAGGAAAGTGCAGACACAAACCAAGACAAAATCAACAACACTGAGCAAAACGAAGATAATGCTGAGACTCTGACAGCTATGCGAACTGATGAAATGGAAGCCAGTAACAATCCAATCAATGAGAGGGACAATGATGATGATGAAGAAGTCTGGGGAGAAGTGTCAGCTGATCTGTTGACGGATGCAGATGTTGTGCAAGATAATACAGTAAATTGTCCCAGTGATGCAGAACCGGTAGGAAGTGTTGACGGTCTCAAAACTGATATGCAAGCTATGAGAGGCATCACAGAAGATCCTTCAACTGATGCAGAAACTGTGAGGGTTATCACAGGACAATTTGACACTGATGTTGTAGCTATCAGAGGCATTACAGGAGATCTTACCAAAGATTCAGAAACTAAAATGGGTGTTACAAGAAGTCTTTTCACTGATGTGGAAGATAATAGGGGCATTACAGATATTCCCACTGACACGGAAGCTATGAGGGGCATAACAGTAAAACTTTCAACTGAAGCAGAAGCAGTGAGGAGCATCTGCTTACATTCTGAGGAGGTTCCTGCTGCTACAAAATGCAAAATTGAAGACGGCTGCTGCAACTGCCAGGACGTTAAACCAGATGTTGACAGCAAGGATCACATCATCACTAACCTTCCTGCTGGAGTAAAAGATAAAATGCCTGACATTAAAACAGAAAACATTAAAAACAGCCTCAGTTTCAGTGCGGAAGAATGCTTTTTGTCTGCCGCGCCAGGACTTGATGCAGATGTTTTCGTGGATAACTTTCCAACTTTGGCTGGTCCTGCTGTGTCTCTGGCTGAACATGTAGACATGGGCGTGACACAGGATCAACGCCTAGCAAGTCTTGGCGGGGTACAACAGCTACCACAAACTCCCCCAGCGCACAGAGTGCAAGTGCCTATCACACCAGGCGGTGACCAGGCATCACCATCTCTCACCATTTTTGTGAAAACCAGTGATGGGCAAAGAGTCTGGCTGGAGGAGGATCCTCAAAGTTTTGTGAAGGATGAATTTACTCAGTGAATGAAAATTAAGCAAATGGTTGACATTTTGAGAGAAAATGCAATCAATAAAAAAAATCTCAAAAATTCAGGTTTTAAAAAGAACGGAATCTTAACATGGGGGTCAGTTTACAAAGGTGATGAACCGAAAATCTCAAAAATTCAGGTCTTAAAAAGAACGGAATCTTAAAATGGGGGTCAGTTTACAAAGGTGCAGAACAGAAAATCTCAAAAAGCAAGGTTTTACAAAGGGGCGAGGTGTTAAATTTGGGGGTCTTAAAACTATAAAGGGGGGGTTCCCACTGTATTTGTGTAAATATGGAAACTGATTAAACTGACACTGGTCTTTAGTATTTACTGTTATCTTCCCCATAAAAACATTAAACTCAAGAAAATATGACCAGTTGTGAAAGATTTAAAGTTATGTAGATATTGTACATGTACAAGACAAAGGAACTTGCCCCTTTTGGTGGTATTTCTGTGTTTACTGTTTGTTCCATCTGCTCTTGCGGATCAGTTTGGTCTTGTTTGTGGATTTATACTTGTAGGTGTTTTTGATCATCTTCACAAAATGCTCATGTCTCTATGGTATAAACAGATAATGGACAAATTGATTCTCTGCAATTATTGCGGTCAGAGTGAAGTCAATGTTTATACTTTATGGACTTTTGCAGTGTCTTATTAAAGTACTGTATGTGTGAAGCTGGAGAGCTGATGTTGGCGGCCCATACCCTGACAGGAGTGACGGGCATTGAATTGAATGTGTGAAGCAGCGCTGGTGCTCAGTCATAATTTTTCATTAACGTTTTCAGATTTGTTGTTGTACTGTACTGCCTTTTTCTTTGAACGTCATTCCGGGTAGTTTGGAGGGAGTGGGGAGTTGATAGATAGAGAAATGACTGTATTACGTTGAAAAGACATTGAAATTGTTTTGTATTTTACAATCGTATGTGCATTTTCTTTAGTGATTCTTATTACAGTGTGTTCACACTGGGGCAATTCATGGGAATTGTATTCTGATTTTGGCTTGATAACATGTACGAGTGTGTGTGTGCGTGCATGTGTGCATAGTTTTTGTGACACAATTACAAAATCACTGAATGGTAAACTTGAATGAGAAAATGTATTAAGGGTTGAAAAATGAAGGCACTGACTGTGAAAACTGTAGCGGGATGTGTATTCAACAGATAAGAAAAACTACATGAGGGTGCAGGGCCATCAGACAACCATCAGTCTGCTTTCTAGTCATCTTAATGTGGGTTTCCAGCTCTGATTGAAAAGTTTGTTATGTACTAAAAATATCTTCTTGTGTGGAAAGTAGAACCCCCCGCGGGTTAGGGGGAAGAATTTACCCGATGCTCCCCAGCATGTCGTAAGAGGCGACTAACGGATTCTGTTTCTCCTTTTACCCTTGTTAAGTGTTTCTTGTATAGAATATAGTCAATGTTTGTAAAGATTTTAGTCAAGAAGTATGTAAGAAATGTTAAGTCCTTTGTACTGGAAACTTGCATTCTCCCAGTAAGGTAATATATTGTACTACGTTGCAAGCCCCTGGAGCAATTTTTTGATTAGTGCTTTTGTGAACAAGAAACAATTAACAAGTGGCTCTATCCCATCTCCCCCCCTTTCCCTGTCGCGATATAACCTTCGTGGTTGAAAACGACGTTAAACACCAAATAAAGAAAGAAAGTGGAAAGTAGACTAGGTGCCTTTTTTCTTTGTTTTGGAAATGGAGTGTTATAAACATATAGGTTTTTTTCCAGTGTAATGCAACGTTAGAGCAAGATTTGATTCATATATGTTTTTGGGCTCTACATTGTGTAATTTGTACCGTACTTTGGGGACTATAAGGTGCAACTTTTTTCCCTCAACTTTTACCCCCGCGCCCTATTGACCGGTATCGCCTTGAAATATATATATAAAATTAAAGGCAAGGAGTTATGAATCACATGGCGAGTATAAACTTATTTCTTTCGTAGGTTGACATTTTGCACTTGGTTAAGCTTTTATTCAATAACATTGACTTACAAGTTGATTTGTGACTTTTTCAGAATGATTTTGTTCCCATATTTTTGGGAAAGTTTTAAGTGTTTCTCAAAATAAATTATCTATACCGGTACATTAAACATAAAAGCCGCAATGAGCTATTTTTTAATCTTTTTTATTCTTCTTCTCTAGACTTAACTCTATACTGTAAATGTACTTAGTCCTTGTGAAAAGATGCGCAGTGCGATCTGTGTGCATAATTTTGTTGATTTTTATTTTGGACTTTTTTTCTGATAATAAAAACAAATTTTGGTGACTAAATTCTTATGTTCTAAGCATTTGAAACAAGTGTGGGTGTGTCTGCGTCTATGTGTCTGCATGTCTGTCTGTATGAAAACTGACCATGACCCACTCAGAATACAGTCATCAATCAAAATAAAAACGAATAAGGTTTGTTTTTAACACCATTTGTATTCATATACTTTCATTTTCATTTTCCAAAAGGTCAACATTTGACAATTCCTCTGAACGGAATGCATCCATACAGACAAACAAATGCACAAACATTACCGAGTTAGCTGACATGGGAGGGAACCATTTTAAGCCTAAGAGCCTTGACAAATATGTTGCATGTTAATTTTACTGATCATTCACAAAGTTTATGAAAGGTTTGAATAAAAGGAAATGTCCTCAAACCAGTGTACAATAAAGTCACAAAGAAGGAAAACTATGCCTCTACTTTTGGGTGGCAACTAGAAAGATGAAAATATTCTTTTGCACCATCAAGTGAGGGAGTGTATTGGCATTCATTCTTGCAAGACAGTCGCACACACACACACACACACAACTATCATCTTTTCTGTGCACAGCTGTAACAAATTTTTCCCTTCCATTCAACACTGGCAGAACTTGAGAAGTGTTGTTCTCTAAAACTTTATGAACATGCATCCAACAGTGAGTGGGAGAGAAGCATCAAGTAATGGGACCCCAAGTTCTGAGCAGAACCTAGAGACTGGGGCGGAAGACCCATCAACAACATCAGACTGTTTGTGGGGTGATGTCGAATGTGAGGATCAGGGTAAAACACACGGAATTGCGTCAGAGAGCACTGCTGCACCGGTCTTAAAGACCCAGGTTTGACGAGAACGATCAAGGGTCACTTAAAGTGGAAGAACGTCAATAACATTTAGATGACGCAAGAAGATTTTGAAAAGAGCAAGTCCAACATCTGTGAAGCATGATAAGGAGTTGAGCCTTATGGTACTGCCAGCGCCAGCAGTAAAGATCCAGGGCAACTTAAAAGTCCAAAGCAGTTAACTGGCGTGAAAAGGTCCAACGTAGCGTCAAATCGACAAAGGCGTGATCAAGAGTAGAGCCTGATGGTACCGTCAGCACCAGCAGAAAAGATCCAGGGCTGCTTGGGGTGGAAGGCACAGTCCATGACGCCAAGCCTCTTGGTGATTGCGTGTCCCCGCAGAACCTTGACTGGCACGATCAGTGGGTTCAGCAGAAGGTCACTGAAATAAATATTTAATTCTCATGATTTTCCATGGGGAAAACCTGCAACACTTACAAGTGTATTAAAGCAAGTAACAGAAACAAAAGTATAGTACCTTATCAGACCTTGTCCTCAAAATGTTAAACCCATGCAGGGTATTTTTATGTGAAACTATCTTATATTCACAATGAAGCATCTTAAACATGACATGAAAGAAGAGCTGTACCCACCTGTAAACTTTGCCATGACAGACAATGATAGAGCCATCATCAGAAGCGGAGGCAAACAAGGGGTATCTGCTGTGGTAGGCAACCTGTCTCACTGCTCCTCTGTGATGTCTGTAACAGAAATGTGAACATAATATATAAAAAAAATCAAATAAAAGCACAGCCAAGCAAATATATATCACACACACAAAAACGCCCATGCCTGCACGCATCATTAGTGTGTACATAAATGCACACAGGCACTCTCACACTCATTTTTACATCACATGCTTGCACACACATTCACTAACTCAATCACACTATATATGCCTCACATGCGCCAGGGATCAAGCTAACTTTGTTTTTAAACGCCAATGGCATACCCAGCCACAGGGAGCAAAAGCACCACAGAGAAATATTTCTTTCTTGTGTTTTAATGTTTTGGTTTACTGAATTTTGCATGTCAAAACAACTGTTTGTGCCATTGCCAGAGATACAATAATCTCAAACCATCAGCTGTGTATTTGCACATCTGAAAGCCAAGGCTGTGCATTTTTCTGCGAAGAATCAGCATCAGAGAAAGAGAGGCACATTATCATTACGTATGCCATACCCATTGAGAGAAAAAAACATGTCAGCAAGTTTTCAAATGTGTCAAATACACAAACATTGTGTGTCAACGCAATCCCTGATACAGTACACACAGATGCACCAGAGTTAAAAGTTTACCTGAGTGTCTGATATGGTTTTGTTGATAGATCCAGGTCAAACCAGGCATTCTTGCAGTCAAAGCTGCCGACAATCACGTTATCACCTGCAAGGTAAAACAAGAAGAGCAAACGCTCGATCGAGTCACTTTCGCAGTTCTGAATATTATATGAGGCATCAGATGGACAGGAAGAAATTGCTATTCACAACACAATGAGTCACGTTCACATAAAATTTGAGCCCGGTCACTTTTATAGTTTCCGAGAAAAGCCCAACGTTAAGTTGTGTGTTGCCGAACAGAAAAGGCTAGTTATCTCCCTTGTTTTTCTGATAACGTTCGTAAAAGGCTACAGATGTAAATACTTTGATGTAAAGAATAATCCTACAAAGTTTCAATCACATCCGATGAACTTTGTCAAAGATATAAAATGTCTAATTTTTCCTTTGACGCTGACCTGTGACCTTGAAAAAGGTCAAAGGTCAACGAAACCATCGTTAAAGTGTAGAGGTCATTGGAGGTCACGACTAAACAAAATATGAGCCCGATCGCTTTGATAGTTTCCGAGAAAAGTTTGTCAAAGATATAAAATGTCTAATTTTTCCTTTGACGCTGACCTGTGACCTTGAAAAAGGTCAAAGGTCAACGAAACCATCGTTAAAGTGTAGAGGTCATTGGAGGTCACGACTAAACAAAATATGAGCCCGATCGCTTTGATAGTTTCCGAGAAAAGTCCAACGTTAAGGTGGTGTCTACGGACGGCCGGCCGGACGGCTGGCCGGACAGACTAACACTGACCGATTACATAGAGTCACTTTTTCTAAAGTGACTCAATAAAAATTGAACTTATATCTGAAGAGACAATTCATTCATTAGAAGCAACAGTTTCCCTTGTACAATGTAAAAAAAAATATCAGTTACAATTTTCATGTCAAGGTACACCGTGCAATATAAAAACAACAATGAGCAAAACCTTACTATTTTCACTTGTTACACAAAATTCTGTTTCAATTTGTTCAAGGTGCAACTTATCCAAGCCAAAAACTAACTGCTTAAGTTCAAAACCTCTGATGAAAGCAAACCCTATACTGGCAGAAACAGATGCTGCTGAGAGATCTACTCTTGTTTACCCCAAGGTTCCTACCACAAAAGGTGACAGGCTAAATAAATCCAGCAAGAAAAGCATAAGAAAGCTTGCAGTTACCTCCTGGGTGTATGTCCATGCTGGAGACCCATTTACAGTTGGTCTGAAGTTTCTTCACCATCTTCTGCTTTACCAGGTCGTACTGCCGCACAAACCTTTGAGTCTGGGGAAGACACAACAAATTATCACACTGTTCTGCCGCACAAATCTTTGAGACTGGGGAAGACACAACAAATTATCACACTGTTCTGCCGCACAAACCTTTGAGTCTGGGGAAGACACAACAAATTATCACACTGTTCTGCCCCACAAACCTTTGAGTCTGGGGAAGACACAACAAATTATCACACTGTTCTGCCGCACAAACCTTTGAGTCTGGGGAAGACACAACAAATTATCACACTGTTCTACCCCACAAACCTTTGAGTCTGGGGAAGACACAACAAATTATCACACTGTTCTGCCGCACAAACCTTTGAGTCTGGGGAAGACACAACAAATTATCACACTGTTCTGCCGCACAAACCTTTGAGTCTGGAGAAGACACAACAAAGTATCACACTGACTAAGTAATAGCTTGAAGATTGCCAACGGAACCGCAATGGAAGCTCCCTTTCAAGGCTGCCAAGCATCTGAGAAAATCAGAAACAATTTTCATAGGCTGTAAACCTAAAAATCTGAGAAAGTATGGTCTTTGACAGGGAGGAGGTGTCTTAAAAGAGATGGTCTTCCCTGAGAAACAGAAAATGACTGCCAAAACGGTAGGGGGATAAACTGCTCATACACCTAAAACCCCACACGTGTCTGCGAGTGTACATGGGAGTTGCAGGTCATGATGGAAGAAGAAGAAGAGGCAGTCCTCAAAGGGGGGTTTCACTGTATTGAGTTTTCAGGCAGAACAAGATACAACATTGAGAAAAAAATGCACAGCCAGAAATAAAGACATGGAAAGAGAAACAATCAGGTATTAACTCACTGGCGGAAAAACATAGTATCAGGAAACAGGGAAAGGGTGATACAGAACAGACAAGAAGAAAAAGAAATGTTCTCATACCGCAACATAGAGCATGGTCATTGTCTTGCCGCCACCGGTTCGCCTTTGATGGAACTTCACACACTGTACCCATCCCTTCGACTTTGAGAAAGGGCTCTGGAGAAGAAAAGAAAACACACAGAAATGAAACAATCTTCAAGGGCGGGGATGTAGCTCAGTCGGTAGCGCGCTGGATTTGTATCCAGTTGGCCGCTGTCAGCGTGAGTTCGTCCCCACGTTCGGCGAGAGATTTATTTCTCAGAGTCAACTTTGTGTGCAGACTCTCCTCGGTGTCCGAACACCCCCGTGTGTACACGCAACCACAAGACCAAGTGCGCACAAAAAAATCCTGTAATCCATGTCAGAGTTCGGTGGGTTATAGAAACACGAAAATACCCAGCATGCTTCCTCCGAAAGCAGCGTATGGCTGCCTAAATGGCGGGGTAAAAACGGTCATACATGTAAAATTCCATGAACGAACAAACAAAACATTCTTCAATAGTCTCAAACCTTTCACATGAAAAAGTAAATTTCTTAGCAAAAAAGGTTATAAACACCATGTGGTGCTGTCACACATGACAGTAATAGCAAAAGATAAATGCAAGATGTCTGATCACAGAATTCCTGTTCTTAAAACAGGTTAATTAATCACAAGCTGACATTTAGTACAGTATACCTTAGCTAACAGCGTTTAAAGGTGGTCGTCTACATTTTTGCTTTTTTCAATAATCTTATGGTTAGATTTCGCTAAAAAGTTATTTCAGATGATGAATGAACCATGGGGAAAAAAGTTATAGGAAAAAAAATATATGTAAAAAAAGATTTTATTTTTGGGTAGCGTGACTCACGCTTCCACTATTTTGTTTTCTGTTTGCTGAGAACATGTGCTTTGCCTAAAACTACTGACCAATCAAATTCATGTCACTATGCTTATAGCCACACCCAAACAAGTGCAGCAACAGTTTGATACTGGAGCGCTGTCCACGCTTTTTTTTAAACGCACGATTCCACTGTACTCTCATAGCGAAACAATACCTGGGAATGTCTGGTGGTCAGCCTGTGAACTAGTACAGCCTGTCTTTGTCCCTCATGCATGACCGTGGCAAAAAAGTCTCCGAAGTCATGCCATGTCACCTGTGCCACTTCCTGCAAATTAAACAAAAAATATAAGTGTGAGAATTCCTCACAAATGTGTGACTTTTGGCATTTATTTACATACAAATTTAGATAATTACTGCACAATAATACTGACCCAGTAAGAATTATGTGCAGATATAATTTCAATAGTTTATGAAATACATGATGGTCTTTAAAAAAAAAATTGAAATGTACAATACGTATGGCATTTATATTTGTTTTCATCAGTGATTTCCCCTGACTCATTTTTGTTGCTGTCCAAACCTACTTCAGTCACATAGAAGAGCATTTAAGGTAAGCTTTTTTACATGACATTATAGGCCAATCACTAGAAATGAATCCAATATGGCAGCGAGATCATGCTTGCGCAATGCATGCAGGGAGGTAGCCTTGACCTGGCTCTGACCTTTGACCAGTCAAGGCCGTCTTTTCTTAGGGTTACTTCCCCCCTTACCAAGCTGATGCGTAGTTCAGCGTCCTAGCACTAAACTGAAGTAAATTGTTGATTTGAGTTGGGTAAGATATGTAATTTAGTGTAATGTGGGAAAGCTGGCCTGAATGCTTGCAAGAGAAACACTTCTTTCCTAACCCCCACACAAACCCAAGTTATATTTCCGAAATTCGTCAATTGAGCACTTACCTTCGGATGCTCTATCCTAAGACGAACTCCTGTCTTGTAGTCCTTGACGTTCAGGTCAGACTGGACCCAGTCAACTGGAAGCTCCTTCTCTGTCATCAGAACAAAGCATCTTCATTCTCCGCAAAAACATCTTCATTCAGCAATGACACAAAAACAGCAATCTGCTGTCCAAAGACCTAATATAATATATCCAGAGTACTGTTCAATTGTGCAGTGCAGTGAAGTGTGTTGAAGCAAGTATGCTGTCACATATTTTCATGTTACATACACATGTACAAAATGAAAAGTACTCAAATCTATACACTACTATATACTGTCCTGTAGTGTACAGTATTGTAAAGAGCGGTGATGATGTAACACAGTGTTGTTCCCAGAATCAGAGGACAATAGGTCGGTTTGACCTGGACTGAATACATGCACTGGTCTAAGTGTCTTGGCTACACAAAAATTGTTCTGTCAGAAGACCTTTTACCTGTCAAAAGTATCGGACGGTCGACCGGCGACCAAATACAGAGACAAGGGAACAACACTGGTAACATAATGCATTGCGCTGCATGCGTGACTAACCAGAGGATGATCCAGCCTCATTTTGGTAGGACAGCAGCATGGCATCAGTGTCTGACACCATCTTCTTATCTCCCAGCCCTGGGTTGATAATCATGACAGTCGTACCACTGAAAACAAAATTACCATTGAAATAAAACTCATCCACAACCACATCATCATACAGACAAGCTGCAAGACAGACAAAAAAACATACCCAGAGACATGGAATAGCCAACTCAGATACCAACTGCAACTACACCAGATTCAGCATCAACTGAATATTCATAAACACTTTATCGACAGTCCTTTATTCCTAACCAAACAGACAAACAGGCAAACAGACACAAGAGTAGTCAGACAGGCAGCCAAACACACTTACACACTGACGGCTACCAGGCAGTGTTTTTCGTTGGGGTTCCAAGCCACACATGTCACACGACTGCTGACCTCCACAGTTTTCAGACAGCGAGCTGTCGCAACTTCCCAGAATCTGACCGTGCCGTCATCAGACCCTGCAAATCGTCATGCATCATTTGTTACAATAAGAAAATGCAGTGCCCTTTTCTATTTCTTCTTATCAGTGGCAGCACCAAAAATGGCTCTGGAGCATGTCTGGTCTGCTTGCCATAAACCTTTTGTTGCATTTAAGTCTCCTTCTAGGATTTCAGATCGTTTGCCAACTTCTCTATCGCAACATCAGTTTGCCCTGTCTTAACGTTAAATGCCTAACCCATAAGAACTCCAATTATACAATCTCTCCAGAATCTGAAGACTAACCAATTTACTGAGGAAAGCAGACAGTATACGCTGGCCTATTTCAACCGACTAAAGTCAAATGCTGCTGACATGAAGGAGCTGGTTCTCACCTGACACCAACCACTGGCCGCTTGGATCTGGACAGATGCAACGAACCATGTCTTCGTGACCTTTATACACCTGGAAACAAAAAACAAATCTTCAAACACTTTTCCCCCATAACCTTGGGAACAAAATGCTTGTAAAGCAATGATGTAAGCTACAATGGCAGAAGGCCGTTGAAGACAGGTTCAAACATTCTCATCGCGCAGATATCAACTATTCATTACTTACACAAGGTGGAACTTTTTCAGAGACAGAGAACCTGAAGATAGGTTGAAACATTCTCATTGCGCTATTATCAAATATTCATTACTTACACGAGGAACTTTTTCAGAGACAGAGAAACTTACCAAAGCTTGTGTGGTTGGGAAAGGCTGCAGATCTTTGGGTTTGGGCAGCTTGGGTATCAAATCTTCAGGATTGACATTCATCTGGAAGAAAAAAAAGTGAATACATAATTGCATGCACACAATTTACACATTCTCTCTCCCTCCCTCGTCCAGAACCCAAACATCATTTTTTCAATCACGTATGTATATCACACCCACAATCAAGAACATCAGATACAGTAAGCTAGTACAAAGCTAATCTCTAGAACAGAATGCAGTTTCTCATGTTTGAGACAATAAGTTAACTTTATACTATATGAGGTGAAGTTCAAAAATAATTGTTATTGTTGAAGCTGACTTTAATTTATAGTCAGCTTCAACAATAACAATTATTTTTGAACTTCACTTCATAAGTTAAAACATTATCAACACAACATTCCGAGACACACACATCTATGAGCAATTTATTATTTTATACTACACTTACCTTCATCTTCCGCTGGCGTGCACACAAGTACAGATCCAGGCAACGCTCAAAGCGCTCGTTGATAAATTTTGAATACGCAGGTACCAGTCGCATGCAGGAATATTTCTGAGGTAAGAAGTTGATCCGCCTCTCTTCTGGTTCCTGTTCTGTCCACTTCTCTTCCTAAAATAAACAATCACACACACAAAGAGTAATGGCAACACTCATTAACTTTCAAGTAACATGAATACATACTTCTGATTCTTGTTGCCCTCTGCCCAAGTCTTCATGTTAAAATAACAACATGAATAAAATAAGAAAAGAGTGCTAACAATAATTAACTGTTTTATGTATTGTGTGTACTTGTGATACTTGTTCCCTGACAAGTTCTCCATGGTACCCAAAGAATGGGAAGAAATCTATTTGTTTTATGAAGAGAATATCAACCAGCAAGTATGGCTAGTTGTAGATTTTATTCACAGTCTTTTTAAATTTTATTCAGTAAAAATACCAGACACACCAGCACGGTCCCTGATACAAACACCACACTCTCCTCTCAAAGAAAACCTACTTCTTCCTTAGTCAATAGATATTCTGGTGGCGGATTGTAAGACTCCACATGGCCGGGCAGTGGTAGCTTTGGAGCTGGAATGTGTTGGCGGTATCGTCTCAGAATACCGTCTTCAGCCTCGTCAGACCACAAGTCGTAACGTTTCCGTTTGTCTTCTTCCTCCTCTTCTGGTGTCTTCTGTTGACGAGGTTTCATCCAGCCCATCTTGATGGCGTGAACCATCTTACCCACCTGTGTGAAAAGAAAAGACATATGAAGTACATGAAATTATTTTTTCGCTAAACCAGTATCTTCCTGATGATTTTCTTTTGAAGAACAAACACGGATAAAATGATGAAACTGATACATTTTCAAATAGGTGGTATAAATGAGATTTCATTTCCTCTTCTTCTTCTTCTTGTCGTTCGCCAATGTTAAACTTGGAGTCCAGCTCTGGTAATGAAGTTGGTGGTCTTATGAAGAGCCTCCACAGGTCCATGCAGCTTCTCATGAAGGGGCACCGGCCTGGTCCAGATCTCTCTCCTCAGGGGCTGGAGATTTCTGCAGTCCTGCAGGATGTTGGCTGCATCCTGCTCTGCGTCTCCACAGGGACACATGGGGGAGGGCACGGCTCGCAGTTTTTTGTGCAGGTGTTGTTGCATTCTGTTGTGCCCTGTTCTCAGGTTCATTTCCTCTGATGTCTGCGTACTATTTTAGAAATGTAACTTTTCATAAACAGCCAAAGAAAACGGCCCTTTCTGTAATGGATTAGGCAGATAGCTGAAGTACCAAACCACACCCTACTACTATCACACCTTTGTCACTAGCAACGTCTGGCTGACATTCCAACCATTTCTAAGGCAGCCACAAATACTGAGTAAGTCTAAGAAAGTTCAAAGTTTCAAACACATATCTGCTATATGTATTAAAGAAAAGGGTCTAAAACATTCCTGTTTTAAAGTTTGTTTACCTTCAGCCTTTCCCATTTTGAAGGGATAAAAGAACGTTTGTCCATCGGTCGGTTGGTGACGGGGTGCATCATCTCTTCCCCAGAGAAGAAGTCAATCCATTCCTGAAAGAAAGAAAGAAACAGCTGAATTACATGTGAACATTGCTGTGAAAGTAAAAAGCACGAGAGATTCTCCTAAGACATGTAGATGCTGCGCTAAATTCACAAAAATGAGACGAGCATGACAAGCAGTGAAAGCAAGCAAGATCGAAGGAAAAACACCCATGACTTACAGGATACATTTCTTCTGAAGCTGATGGGTTTCCTCCCTTCTGCAACTTTTTGATCAGCTCAACATCCTCTTTGCTCAGCACAGTTTTCTCCCCTGTCCACTTGTCTGTCACAGTACGCCTGCAACAGAGAAAATCAAAAATCCCTTAAATTTGACGGATCTGTAAAACATGCCTATCTTTTTTTGATGAAGCTTTACTCTTCTTAACTGTAGGTCAACCTGAATTAATTCATAAGCTACCTATTTCTTGAAAAGGCCATAGCTTTATCGACACAGATATTCCATGTTTTAAAAGCAGTTAACAGACCACAGTCAGTAGCTAACCGCCACCAATTTACAGGCAACACACAAAACACCATACGAGTCACTGAGGATCAAAGTTTCTTGCTCATTCAATGCTTCTTACTACCTAAGGTGCAAAGAGACTAATTCTGCAAATCTCTCACTTAATGTGTTGGACATTTAGAGCACAATACATCCATTTGCTATTAGACCTTACCAGTAGTCCGGGTCCTCCATTTTGTTGAGAAATTCATCGATTCCATCTCCTTGCTGTGGCTTAATGATTTTGTTTCCCCGAACGTCATACCCAAGGTGGTCATACTCCTTGTACCACTCCAACGGAATGTTCCCCACTGTGTTCTTGATGTCCTGTTGCATAAAGCACATGGCTGAATAATGTGTTATGTTAAGTTATGTTAAGCAAGTCTTAGGTATTACCATCTGATTCTCTATTGTTTCATATGAGGAAACTGACAAAGATGGCCACACCAAAACAGTGAGGAAACTGAATCAGATTTGTCCACACACAGACACATAGGTTTTATGTAAGCCTGACCACTTTTTGTGTGTGTCATTGTGTGTGTGTAATTGTCATGTCTTGAATTTCTAAGGTCTACATATGCATGTAAAAATTCTTACAAAACACCAGGACAATTACCAATGGCTTTCATACTAGCTTACTTTTGTTAGTATAATATATATAATTAAATTCTTGTTCTTCTTCTTCTGTATTTGTCTGACGATTAATAAATTTGTGTCCGTCGCGATATAACCTTGAACGGTTGAAAACGACGTTAAACACCAAATAAAGAAAGAAAGAAATGTGTCCAATCACTGTCCACAATCGCTACAAACCTCTTCATCTGAGGAGTCTTCTGCATATTCATTTACAGCTTTGGACGCAACAGAGGAATCCTGTAAAAAGAAAAAACAAACAATTCACAAATGGCAGAACTGCTTGGACACAAAATGTTTGAACTTTGAAGACAAATAAAGATAAAAACAAATAAACAAAAAAAAATGGACATATTTCATTTACCTCAAATCTGTTTGAGTTATTGACCAAAGGAAAAAAGCATAGGGAGAAATGGCAAAAGACCTTTGCGAACAGGTTCGTGTTAAAACATTCTTGAAGGAATAAATCAATATTTTCGATATTGATAAATATTTCAATGAACATTCATTAATCAATAAATTAATGACTTTAAAATCTTTCCAACAGATATTCCTAAAGGTAATTTATGTAACTTTTGAGATCTCCAAAGTTCAAATTTGCCAAAGTAGGCACACAAATTTTGGCCATTTTCAGAATGAAGGCAGTCTTTGACATCACCTTTTTCCAACTGTGAAGAGATTGGGTACATCTGCCAAAATGACAGAAAAGTGTTTGTCTATTTGAAAGAAAAACAACATTCCTGATACAGGATTTCTGTTTACCTGATTCACTGCTGAATTTAGTTCCTCCTCATCTACCTCTGATATAGAGTCTATGCCAGTATCACCGTCTGGATCATTATCATTGACTTCTTTGCCACTGTCACCATCCTCTTCACTCTCATCATCATCACTGCTGTCAGTGGCGTCCTCATCCTCACTGTCAGTGTCCTCCATGTTTTCATCACTGTTTGATGTGTAGTCATCCTGAAAAGGTGAAAGGCAATGGCGGTTGGGGTTAAGTAGCTCTTACGATTAGTCAAATAAATCCAGTCACAACAGACTTTTTGTTACACGAATGATGGACCCCTTCTTTTATTTATCGCACTGTCTATATGCACTCGGAGTGTATACAAGACCTGACCACTGTATACACTCATCGATCCTGTATACACTCGCTTTTGCTTTTTGTATTACTGGATCAAATGGGAAATTCTATAACCAGCTCTTGTAACACTAATGTTCATTGTTATTGACAGTATAAAATGAATCGTGATTGAAAACAGATAAATAGGTGCAAATACTTACAGGTAGTTCCTCTTCCTCTGAAGTGTCAGAAGCTGCGTGAGGCCTCTTCAATGTGTTCATCTTTGCTGCTTGCTCAGTTGCTGCACATAAACGAATGGTCAACACTTAAACAGATGAAACTGCAGTTCCAGTTTGACATAAAAACAAAACTACGTATAAAAAGAAACGAACCAGCTGAAAGTAAAACAACATCGGTGAAATAACTGCAGAAAAAATACCTTTCAAACCACCGTAGTCCCTCATGAAACGTGTTGACGGCCCACCATGTGTTCGCGAAGTTTGTCAGGCAAACATAATCTATAAACCTTATAAAAGATGTACCCGCCAATCTCATATATTGTTATCAGTTTGGATTGTATTGAATAATTTAAGTTTAAAAAGGATTTATTTTGCATTTATGAATAAACACTATATTTTTTATATTTATTTCTTGTACTGTGTTTAACATTGGAAAATATAGATTAGTTCTTTGTGTTTTATGAGTGGCCTCCCGTGGAAATTAGAAAAACAAAATCAGGAATTGTAGAAAACTTGTAGAATGCAAAAAAGCGTACAATGTTATTGTCAGTTCTTTACAAAACTTCTTATGAAGCAACACAATAATTTTGATCATATTCACTCTCTGGTTAACCTTCTAATATTGTTATTGTTGATAATATGGTCCTTGTTTTTAGTTTACCACACACATGCACATCCTGTAATCCGGCCAAGAGCAAGTGTGGAGACAGGGAAAGAGAAAAACAGCAAAATGCCCTCACGTCTATCTTGTGGTCGTGAATTTCATTGTGTTCCAGACGTCAACTCTGTCTTGGAGTGGACATGCAAATCTGGGTGAGGGTTTCTTCGTTAAAGACGTCCTGCACTTCTGTAATCTGCACAGGTGCATGGACCAAGAGCCATGCCGATTTTCTTTCTCAGTTTCTCACTTTTTGTCTAAAAATAAACAGCACGTCGTTATGTTTTGTCATGAAAAAATGCAGTTACGATAGCCCTTTGTGTTTCACAGCCATTGTTTTGACGGAAGCCAAAATGCAGTGGTTGGTGTCTCAGTGTCTGCAGCTTTGGTGTATGTCATTTATATTAAAAAAAAAAAAAGAGACTTCACAATCACATGCAGCATGGTATTGGTACAATGTAGCCTTCCCACACATGGCTCATATTCAAAACTTCCCAACGCAGCAAGTAGGGCAGTCTAAAGATTTACCCCTGTGTGATGTTTATCGGCACTCTCAATAAATCTCGAAATGGACTGTCTTGAGAATTAGCCCGGTGGACTGCGAACGCCAAGAAGAAGAAGAAGAAGCCCGGTGGACAATTTGACTTCGAGGTTCAATCCTTCACTGATTCAGTGTCACTTCGCACTTCACACAGGGCTTATTCCTGATACTTTCAAAATATTCTTTTTTTCTTTGAGTATGTGATGTCACTTCCATTAAGCTAATTTTGGAGATAGCAGAGGATAGTGATGACGAGAAACATAAGAGGAGGCGGTGGCCACATCTAATGTTCCCCAATGCACAGTATTGAGCCTTTTCGTTTTAATTATTCTTATACTTGCTGACAGTGACATTCAACGGTGCTGCTATTCCCAGAGAGCTGCTCGCTATCGAGGTCCCGTCGCGATATAACCTTGAATGGTTGAAAACGACGTTAAACACCAAATAAAGAAAGAAAGAAAGAAAGCTATCGAGGTCTGTCATTTAACGTCACACTTCATGCATACCCACCCTTCGCAGTGAAATCAGCAGCGCATGACTGCCGGATATGCTGTCCCTAAACATTGTGTTGGCTCTTTGTGTTAGCGCACCTAGCGACTATCTGTTTTTTCTGCACTGCTGAAGCATGTGGCTTCGCCCACCAGGCCTCCACGTTACACGCAAAAATCGCCGCTCAGGTACTCAAACGACAGACCATGATTTATGCAACCATCACTGGCAGCAGCTTCTGGGAACATTTGACACTTCAGGCAGAGTTTGATTGTACGTAGTGAAATAAAAATCTTGCTTCTAATGGCAATATAGACCCTTCCAACTTTCAGTTTTAACATATCAAACATCAAAATACACCACAGTTAAATGCGCTTTTTTACATTCGGTCACTATTTGCTGAGACATTTTGTGCAATTCAACAGGTATAGCACTCGGTGTTCAATTTTAACATTTTGAATTTAAACCATCATGTTCAATGTTTTAATTTCGCTAACATTGTTGTTGCAGATTTGACTTTTCATGCATGCCAATTGTGCATCCTCGGCTGAAACGTGAGTTTCTGGAGAATGCAGCAAAGAATCGTGGGGGACCTTTGACCCGTTCCGACCTATGCCTTCCTTGTGGAGGTAATACACGTTGTCATTTGCATGGAGTAATTATGCAGATTGTGATGTTTCACATCGGTACATAACATAACAGTAACACTAAGAGATGTAGACTGATGAGAAATAATGAAATCAGTGTTCTGTAATTTGTCATTTGTCATCTGAACCAGTTTTGTTCTTTGTCTTCTGTCACTGACGCATACCAATTTGATCTTACGCATTGTTCTGATCCCTGGCTGGTTAACGGTCTGATAGTTTTGACATGTAGGAGGTCTGATTGAATTTCTTTTTTGTAGCCAGGTCATTTGCACTTATGGATACATATTTTTGAGACCTTGTCCAACTGATCTCTTGTCCTCTGAGTCTGGCAACGACACTGCTGAACACGATTGCCTTTCTCACGTAATTTAAAAAGTGTTTTGGTTGGAAAGATTTGGCAAACTATTCTACTATTTCTAGCCAGATAATCGCATGTAGTGTTTGTAGATCTATGATTGATGTTTTTTGTTTGAGGTAAGCAGTATTCTAAATGTTAATAATATTGTTATTCATTTATGTTGCAGACTGGAACAATCTGGTGGTTGGGAAAGTTTCGCCATGGCTAAAGCTAGATTCTCCTCATCATCATGTTCGCAGAACTTCAGAACTGGTACGACTCCTGCATATACTCACTTATTCCTGGGCTGATGATGAAATGTGTACACTAATCGTGTTTGATCAAACAGAAGGCTGTTGACCTTCACAGTTGAAAATTCTGTGATTTCGACTTCCATACATATTACTGCTATGCTCTAGTTCTTCGTGAAGGTGGTAAAAAAGTTCAAGTTACACCCATTGGTTAAAGAGAAATGTCTTTGCTAATAGTACAGTACAAGCTTAAAGATAAGATTAAATGCACCATCAAATCATTGACTTTACAGACTAGATAGCGTATTTTTGGGACTATAAGGCACTTAGTATATAGGGCGCAACCCCCACTTTTAAGATAAAAATTGAGAAAAAAAACTCACATTAGGCGCTTCCGGTGTATTGGCCGCACATCAAAGGAAAACAAGAGTGGAAATATTTTTGCTCTGGATGTGCCCTGAGATCAAAGGCAGGTGCATTGTAATAGCTGGTTGGCCTTGAGACCTTGGGTCATTTATACTTGCCAGCTGAGACCAGCTGTCTGCCCCAGTTTACAATCACTGACCTTCTTCCCCGGGGTCATTTGGGGTCAAACTGATTTTTATCTATGAGAGGTCTGCTTTGATGTCTGAGAGGAAACTCTGCCTGCCCCAGTTTACAGACACTGACCTTCTTATCGAGGTCAATGACGGTACATCTCCTTTGATGTCTGAGAGGAAACTCCGCGGAGTGATAGTAGTAGAAACATGCATTATCACAAGAGAGGGAGTGTTATGTTTCTTTGTATAGGGATGTGGGTACATGTGTACTCTTCTTTAGCCATACACAAGGCGATACCGGTCAATAGGGCGCAGGGGTTCAAGTTGAGCCTTATAGTCCAGTAAGTACGGTAGTGTATGTATATATCTATATATATATACGACTTGTGTCTGTGTGTGTCTGTGTGTGTCCGCGATGCACGGCCAAAGTTCTCGATGGATCTTTTTCAAATTTGGTGGCCATATTCAGCTACACCCCGGACACAACCTGCTCGATGAGATATTTCAACACGTGCTCGCAGCGCTGAACGATTTTGGTTTTCTCTGGATCCATTCCCAGTAACTCTTCCTTATCTTCTCCAGTGTTTTCAGCGTTTATCTCCCTTCCTTCGTGTGGCGTCAATCCATATTCCCGTTACTACGTTACTATTTTTAGAATGTGACTGCACTGTCCAGAACGCTTTCCTTGCACCCGTAAGTTGTCCTTAGTGTAAAAGTGAAAAGGTCGAATCAATTTATAGCCACGCGAAAAATACACTGTCATCTATCTCTATATATTTATAGATATAATATATATACGGCTTCTCTGTGTGTGTGTGTGGGCAACACCTGTGGATTGTAGAGTTCTGTTTGTGATGTGGTCTGGCGGCTTTGGTGTGTCTGTATGTTCAGGCCTTCCTTTGAGAAGCCATAACAGTTATACTCAATCCCGTTTGAGTGTACTTCGCCTTCAAAGGTGATTGTGGTGTTTCGGCACTCGGTTACATTTGGCGTCGTCGACAGCGATGGGACTCGACATGAAATGTTCAGGCCACTGAATCATTTTCGTGCTGTTCCCATTCTACCTGGGAGGGACCTAAGCTTGGCGGGTCCATGGTTCGGAACTTTGGGAACAAAGTTCATTCAAAGGGGATCGAGTGTGACAGGGAGACTACCGTCGCCCTTTACAGCAGACTCTGCAGAGTTGTTCGCCTTAGAAGTTGTGGGCTTTCCTGGCATGTACCCGTAAGTTGTCCTCACTGTAAAAGTGCAAAGGTCGAATCTATTTATCGAAAAATCCACTGTCATCTATCTATAGATAGATATATACGGCTTCTGTGTTTCTCTGTGTGTGTGTGTGGAGGCAACACCTGTGGATTGTAGAGTTCTGTTTGTGATGGGGTCTGGCGGCTTTTGTCTGTCTGTATTGTATGTTCTGGCATTTGAGAAGCCATAACAGATAATATAGTGCTTAGAAATAAGCTCTAAAATTCTCAATCTCGGTTGAGAGGACTTGGCCTTCAAAGGTGATTGTGGTGAACGGCCACGCTGTCTGTCTCTGTCTCGCGATTCACCCCGGTGAAGCCGGGTATTCCTCTAGTATGTATATATCTATGCTAACGCATCTATTTGCTAAAGTTTATAGTTTTATTGTTTTGGTTTGAACAGGGTCTGAAGCAGGAGCTGAGTTTTGCCGCTCATCTTGGCATGCCAGCTGTGATGATCCCTGTGAACAACGCTAATTGTTGCAATCTGGCCCGCGCCCTCAACGAGCACATACTGTCTTCATATGTACCACAGGTAAGTGAATGAAGTTTGATAATTTGTTGGATAGTGATACTGTTAGTTGTTACCCAGGTCACCATTTCACTAAAAATATAGTTCTTCTCACTCCTGCAGAGTTGTTTCCTGCTTCTGCATACATGTTGTCTGTATGTGCGCTTGGAATTCTAATGTTCTGTTTGTTAACTTCTTTTTTTTATATTTAGTCAAGTTTTGACTAAATATTTTAACATCGAGGGGGAATCGAAACGAGGGTCGTGGTGTATGTGCGTGTGTGTGTGTGTGTGTGTGTGTGTGTAGAGCGATTCAGACTAAACTACTGGACCGATCTTTATGAAATTTGACATGAGAGTTCCTGGGTATGAAATCCCCGAACGTTTTTTTCATTTTTTTGATAAATGTCTTTGATGACGTCATATCCGGCTTTTCGTGAAAGTTGAGGCGGCACTGTCACGCCCTCATTTTTCAACCAAATTGGTTGAAGTTTTGGTCAAGTAATCTTCGACGAAGCCCGGACTTCGGTATTGCATTTCAGCTTGGTGGCTTAAAAATTAATTAATGACTTTGGTCATTAAAAATCTGAAAATTGTAAAAAAAAATAAAAATTTATAAAACGATCCAAATTTACGTTCATCTTATTTTCCATCATTTGCTGATTCCAAAAACATATAAATATGTTATATTCGGATTAAAAACAAGCTCTGAAAATTAAATATATAAAAATTATTATCAAAATTAAATTGTCCAAATCAATTTAAAAATACTTTCATTTTATTCCTTGTCGGTTCCTGATTCCAAAAACATATAGATATGATATGTTTGGATTAAAAACACGCTCAGAAAGTTAAAACAAAGAGAGGTACAGAAAAGCGTGCTATCCTTCTTAGCGCAACTACTACCCCGCTCTTCTTGTCAATTTCACTGCCTTTGCCATGAGCGGTGGACAGACGATGCTACGAGTATACGGTCTTGCTGAAAAATGGCATTGCGTTCAGTTTCATTCTGTGAGTTCGACAGCTACTTGACTAAATATTGTATTTTCGCCTTACGCGACTTGTTTAATTTTATGAGATGCCGATGCTTCACTGACAAGTTGTTTGTGTTTGTGTGGTTTTGACATTTTGGGTTCTGTTGCAGCAATACTGGATACATATTCCATTGATGAGTGCATCAGACATGGCAGACAAACTGTTCAAAGGAGAAGATGATGCCATGGAGGGTGAAACATTTGAAGATACATGGCAATGGTGAGCACACTTGCTGTGATATTTTCTCTTCACTGTGGTTTCATACGGCTGCATTGATGTAGTTTGAATGAGAAATGGTGCTAAAGTTACAGATAACAATTTCAGTCCGTCGGACACTAGTGAGTATGCATTATCATGGAGGAGGAAGGGGGCTATTGGTAGATAGATTGCACGCTAAAATTCATCTTTGCTGACTGAATACATTGAGAGATCAGATGAGGGATATTGAAGAGCAATGCATGAACCACCGGGCCGTGAGTCCTGTTCTAAGGAAGTTCCATCCATTTCAGGTGGAACACATTCCACTCACTGACCCAACCAAAACAATTGAAAGATTTTTCACACTGATTCATACCATTCCAGGTGGAACATATTCCGCACGCTGTGTGATTCAACAAGAAAGCTTGACCTGGTGCTGGAGTTGACAGCAGACATTCCGGCGGAGGCCATGATTGAGCGCTGGTTGTCGGAGCCCCTCAAGGCCATCCTCGTGTCCACCAAGCTGTTTCTGACCAACAAGAAGGGCTACCCTGTCTTGTCCAAGCCCCACCAGAATCTTATACGCAAGCTGTTCAAGGTAATGATAATAATAAAACATTCTTACATAGCGCTATGCATTGCCAAAGGGTAGTCTCAGGGCACTTTTACGGTATTGATGACAGAAATGGTGTAATGTCTGTGCAGTGGTATGGAAGCACCTAGTAATATTCTTTGCGTGAAACTATGGGTTTTTTTTTTGTCTTGCATTCTATGGTAAGATGGATGTGGCAGCTTTTGTGCTGGGATTGAGGATGAATAACTTATTGCTCGAAGCTTCTTCTTATTGTGTCTTATCGTCAGTGTTGATATTAGCTTTTACTGATTGATAATAACTACTGACCACAAATACATTGTCCTGTATCTGGAGGTGCCATTATGATCTTTCATTGTGTGTTTGTTTTGTTTGTTTGTTCATGGGCTGAAACTCCCACGGCTTTTACGTGTATGACCGTTTTTACCCCGCCATTTAGGCAGCCATACGCCGCTTTCGGAGGAAGCATGCTGGGTATTTTCGTGTTTCTATAACCCACCGAACTCTGACATGGATTACAGCATCTTTTTCGTGCGCACTTGGTCTTCTGCTTGCGTGCACACACGGGGGTTTTCGGACACCGAGGAGAGTCTGCACACAAAGTTGACTCTGAGAAATAAATCTCTCGCCGAACGTGGGGACGAACTCACGCTGACAGCGGCCAACTGGATACAAATCCAGCGCGCTACCGACTGAGCTGCATCCCCGCCCTTTCATTGTATTTCTATGTCTATCCATGTAGCGTATGGATGTATGTGTAGATACAATTTGAACAGTTCAGCAACTGTCGCAGCAGCAGCTAACAAATAAACATTTAGCTTGATGTGTTTTTGTTTTCCAGCTGGATGTCCAGGTTATTTTGACTGGGGTGGACAGGCACCCAGAGAAAGGCATCCGGTGTTACCAGCAGTACCTTGACCATCTGTGGCAGGTAATGACAATTATCTGCATCTTGGTCTTCATTTTCTATTAGATAGATATTGTTCTTGAAAAATTTAACTATGCTCATTTGTTACGTCATGGAGACACAAGGTCAAAGAAAAATCTCAGAAAAGGTGGGAGGGTATACTGACTAAGTTCAGGTTATTTGTAACACCAAAGTGAATGTTTTTGGGGTGGGTAAAAGATCAGAGATATGGAGGTGAAAGTGGGCTACAGTCTATAGCTTTGACTTTTAAAAAATCACAACATTGTTTTTGTATTGTTTTTTTTTGTGGTTTTTATATTTAGTCAAGTTTTGACTAAATATTTTAACATCGAGGGGGAATCGAAACGAGGGTATGGTGTATGTGCGTCTGTCTGTGTGTGTGTGTGTGTGTGTAGAGCGATTCAGACTAAACTACTGGACCGATCTTTACGAAATTTGACATGAGAGTTCCTGGGTATGAAATGCCCGAACGTTTTTTTCATTTTTTTGATAAATGTCTTTGATGACGTCATATCCGGCTTTTCGTGAAAGTTGAGGCGGCACTGTCACGCCCTCATTTTTCAACCAAATTGGTTGAAATTTTGGTCAAGTAATCTTCGACGAAGCCCGGGGTTCGGTATTGCATTTCAGCTTGGTGGCTTAAAAATTAATTAATGACTTTGGTCATTAAAAATCGGAAAATTGTAAAAAAAAATAAAAATTTATAAAACGATCCAAATTTACGTTTATCTTAATCTCCATCATTTTCTGATTCCAAAAACATATAAATATGTTATATTCGGATTCAAAACAAGCTCTGAAAATTAAATATATAAAAATTATTATCAAAATTAAATTGTCCAAATCAATTTAAAAACACTTTCATCTTATTCCTTGTCGGTTCCTGATTCCAAAAACATATAGATATGATATGTTTGGATTAAAAACACGCTCAGAAAGTTAAAACAAAGAGAGGTACAGAAAAGCGTGCTATCCTTCTTAGCGCAACTACTACCCCGCTCTTCTTGTCAATTTCACTGCCTTTGCCATGAGCGGTGGACTGACGATGCTACGAGTATACGGTCTTGCTGAAAAATGGCAGCTACTTGACTAAATATTGTATTTTCGCCTTACGCGACTTGTTTTTCAGTACCTTGTCATACTATTTTGCTGGCTCCTCTCTTGTGTCATAGTGCTGTACAAGAGACTTGTCTCCCCTTTGATCTTAAATCTTCTTCTCTGTCTTGCTTTGCCTGTCCTTCAATCATTCTCTGTTTCTTTTATTGTCTACCTAGCTCTCCTTCTGTGATCCTGATTGTATGCTTATTAGTGGGGAAAAGTCCAGTGATAATAGTTAGCAGCATGAACTTTTCAGTCTTGAAATAGAGTGAGAGTACAAAAGAGAAAGGCATGATGCTGCAAGATGTTCAGCTGTAGTTCAAGTTGTAAAGCGGCCTTTGCATTTTCTACCTTTTGCAAACAGTACTGTAGAATTCATGTCTGAACCTTGTGTCTCCTCCTTGCCTCTCCTCATCACTATTCTGCAAATGAGGCACCAAAAGTTGTGAATACGGATCTTTTATAACAGTGTGAGTTTGGTGATGTTGTAGAGTGGTACAGTGGAACCCCCTTTTTAAGACCCTCCTTTTTAAAATTCCCTCCCTTTTTTACATAATTTAGTCAAGTTTTGACTACCGTACTTTTCGGACTATAAGGCGCTGCCGTGTATAGGGCGCACCCCCTACTTTTTAAAAAAAAAATGAAAAAAGCCTAGAATAAGGCGATGCCATGGATAAGGCGATGGTGTCGTGCATAAGGCGATGGCATGAAAGAAAAAAATGAAGAAAAACATCGTACATAGAAAAAAACAACAACAACATCAATGATCAAACATGGCGACCGCTCAAAATCGGCAGGAAACACTGTTTCAAACAGAAAGTCCAGTCGTATCGCAAGATCGATGGCTTTAATCTTGAAGGCAGCATCGTATGAAGCTCTCTTCGTTTTCGGCATCTTGACAGTGACAAAGTCGAAGTGCAAGTTGAAGCGGTACCCAGTTGAAGTGTCAAGAGACCGACTGTCGACTGTCGTGTTTCAACGCAACTAGTGTTCAGGTAATTTTTTCGGCGATCAACATTGCTTGAATTGTGTTCACTTTAAATGGTTGTTAGTTGCTCATTGATTTCAAGTTCACAGTGCTCGTGAAACCTATTTTATCCGAGAATAAGGCGACGTCGTGTATAAGGCGACCCCACGATTTTAAGTAAAAAAAAAAAAAAGTATCGCCTTATAGTCCGAAAAGTACGGTAAATGTTTTAACATAGAGGGGGAATCGAGACGAGGGTCGTGGTGTGTGTCTGTGCGTGTGTGTGTGTAGAGCGATTCAGAGTAAACTACTGGACCGATCTTTATGAAATTTTACATGAAAGTTCCTGGGTATGATATCCCCAGACGTTTTTTTTATTTTTTCAATAAATGTATTTTATGACGTCATATCCGGCTTTTTGTAAAAGTTGAGGCGGCACTGTCACACCCTCAATTTTCAATCAAATTGATTGAAATTTTGGCCAAGCGATCTTCGACGAAGGCCGGACTTCGGTATTGCATTTCAGCATGGAGGCTTACAAATTGATTAATGACTTTGGTCATTAAAAATCTGAAAATTGTAATTAAAATTATTTTTTTATAAAACGATCCAAAATTGCTTTTATTTTATTCTTCATCATGTTCTGATTCCAAAAACATATAAATATGTTATATTCGGATTAAAAACAAGCTCTGAAAATTAAAAATATAAAAATTATGATTAAAATTAAATTTCCGAAATCGTTTTAAAAACTATTTCATCTTATTCCTTGTCGGTTCCTGATTCAAAAAACATATAGATATGATATGTTTGGATTAAAAACACGCTCAGAAAGTTAAAACTAAGAGAGGTACAGTAAAGCGTGCTATGAAGCACAGCCCAACCGCTACCGCGCCAAACAGGCTCGCCACTTTCACTGCCTTTTGCACTAGCGGCGGACTACGTTCAGTTTCACTCTGTGAGTTCCACAGCTTGACTAAATGTAGTAATTTCGCCTTATGCGACTGGTTAAAGACCTGATTTCCTTTGATTTTTGAAAGTCGTAAAAGGGGGTTTCATTGTAGCTGCCATGAATGCACACTCTTATGAGCAACCAAAAGTGTCCCTGCATTAGTATAATTATTTTGGTTAAGAAAATAGACAAAGGGACTACAGGCGTTCTCTGTTGGGATTTGGCCTGTCATTGGAGGGGCTTTAAATAGCAGGTACCACAGTACTAATACCTGCTATGGATGACCAATACAGAAAAGCAATAGCTCAGAAATTGTTATCTTTAAATGGAAAAGGATGTTCTGCTGATACCTTTCTTCATTGTCAGTAGATTTTTCGTTCATCTGCAGTCATATGTCGAATTACAACTCATGTTTTCTTTTTTGCCTATACCACGGATTATGAATCAAAAAACAAGAATGGTAAGATTATAGAACCTTTGATTGACAAATAGAAACATTCACCAGAATCTCAGTCTATTAATTTTGTAAGTGGACGGACAAGGTACACAACAAACGAATGATAATGATACAAATATGTTCAAACACATATTTTTGGTTGTGAGCTTTGCCCTGTTCAAGATGGCTAATCAAGGTTCTAATGAATGTTAAGTTTTTGTCAGTTAAGTGTTCTATAAACTTACCATTCTTATTGTTTGATTTGTGATTTTGGAACTGAACTATGAAGTAGACTGGATGCGTGTTTGTGTGTGTCTGTAGACCCAAGAGCCCCCAGATCCAGTGACAGAGTTTTCGAAAGGGTTCGAAGACTTCTTACAGTGTCCCTTGCAGGTTGGTTGTCATTAATCAAGATGTTCGTCAACACTTCCTTTGTAACACCTTAAATTTAAATAATTATACCAAGTTGTTTTGCATTTTTAGATTGCATTTTGTCTTGAATTCTGTTTTGTTTACTGTATTCAGCATGTCAGTTTGATCAGAACCTATTTCACAGAAATATTGCATGGTTGTTTTTTTGTTCTTTTACATTGATGCTTTGCATTCTTTACTCTTTATTTGCTCCAATTATGTAGTGTTTAGTTGTGTCTTGGTAGAAAAGTTGACCTGTATTTACATTTTTATGTATTTTGGGACATTGTATCAAGAAATGTTGGTTTATTTTGTGTGTGGGTGTTCACTGGTTACTTTAAATGAATGAATAAACTTTTGCAGATCACTTGCTTTTATAACATTCAACAAAAAAAGGTTGAGGGTATAAGTGTTGTTTAACGCCCTCACGGTAAAACCATAAGGTTGAGGGGTGTTTCTGCAAAACTGAATCAGAAAATTAAGTGGCGATGAACGGCTTATTCATGTTCTTCAAAATGTGTGTGCGTGTGTGTGTGTTCGTCGCGATATAACCTTCGTGGTTGAAAACGACGTTAAACACCAAATAAAGAAAGAAAGAAAGAAAGTGTGTGTGTGTGCAGGAAGGAGAGAAAATACTATCTGACTTATGGTTTTGAAGGTGGAATTGAAAAAAAATGATTATTGATGCTTGCCTGTTACAGCCACTGATGGACAATCTGGAGTCGCACACTTACGAAGTCTTCGAGAAGGATCCTGTCAAATACTCAGAATACCAGCGGGTAAACTTTTCTTCTTTCTTATTTTAGCGTTATCTCTGTTCTTCTGTGCTACTGGTCTTTCTTCTCTTTTATTCTCTGCTATCTGTTATGGTTTCATTTTGATAGAATGGTCCTCCCTTCCATTGTAGTTTGTGTTGGAGAGTGTCATGACCTGTTGTTTTTGTTGTAGTTGTAGTACACTAATGCAATAGAATAAGTAATTCCGTTCATTCAGAAAAGTGAGCATAAATGTTTTGCTTTGTTTTACACACAGGCCATTTTTACTGCTGTCATAGACAAAGTGCCCGAAGCAGAAAAAGACACAAAGGAACTGTAAGTAACATTTATTTTTCTGGCCATCTGTTTTGTATTCGATTGACTGCTTGACTCTCTCTCTCTCTCTCTCTCTCTCTCTCTCTCTCTCTCTCTCTCTCTCTCTCTCTCTCTCTCTCTCTCTCTTTATGACTTTCTGGTAGCTTCTTCTGCTTTCCCGTACACAAGACATGACATTGATCCGGGTTAATGCTACTTGTGCAGGTGTGAGAGTGGTTCTACCCCCCGCGGGTTAGGGGGAAGAATTTACCTAATGCTCCCCAGCATGTCGTAAGAGGCGACTAACGGATTCTGTTTCTCCTTATACCCTTGTTAAGTGTTTCTTGTATCGAAAATAGTCAATTTTTGTAAAGATTTTAGTCAAGCAGTATGTAAGAAATGTTAAGTCCTTTGTACTGGAAACTTGCATTCTCCCAGTAAGGTCATATATTGTACTACGTTGCAAGCCCCTGGAGCAAATTTTTGATTAGTGCTTTTGTGAACAAGAAACAATTGACAAGTGGCTCTATCCCATCTCCCCCCTTTCCCCGTCACGATATAACCTTCGTGGTTGAAAACGACGTTAAACACCAATTTAATATCATATTCTTACTCCGAATCACATTAGCATTGAGTCACCTGAGATGCTTATCACTGAAAAACGCTTACCCGGCTAAAGAATTTAAAGGGAAGCAACCCCATCACCAAAACGAAAGTGAAAGTAGCTTTGGTAATGGGCCAGTACACCGGGAGTTACCTCCCATACGGGTGTATGCCACGTCACTTCCTCTAGGAACACGTGCCTATTATCATACGTCTTTTTCACCTCGGAGAGGACGGTTCACTTTTTGACGCTCTGTGGCTGACCTTGTGTGTTTGAGTGACACCCGCCGGCCACGTTACCCAGCTTGTCTGCTCGCCTTGCCTACAGTTTGGTGAGCTCGTTCCCGTTTGTTGTTGGTTGTTTGCGCTGTTTCGTTACTGTACGTTGTCCGTTTTTTACGGACTTGTGTGTCAGTGACTTGCGTGTTTCGCCATTTTGTTGTGTGAGTTAGTTAGCTAACTCGTGTGACTTTGCTAGTAGCTCTGCGTGCCCTCTTTCTGTTTGGGCAAGTGTAGCTTTAGTATTTTGTTGACGCGTAAGCGTGTGTGTTTACTGTGTTTTCAGTCGTTTTGACTTACGTTTCAGTAAATCTTTTTACTTTGCCACGTGTTGTTGACGTTTGTGTCAGTGTCTTGCGTGTCGCCTTTTTGTTGTGTGAGTTAGTTTTCTAGCTCGTGTGACTTTGTTTGTAGCTCTCCGTGCCTCTGCTTGTGGGGCAAGTTTAGCTATAGTATTTTGTTAACGCATTAGTGCGTGTGTTTACTGAATTTTCCAGTCGTTTAGACTTATGTTTCAGTAAATTTTTTCGCGTTGCCACGTGTTGTTGTCAACATGTCTGATTCAGACAAGCGCCGTGGCAAGTCGGACCCCAAGGGGAAAATTAAGGCTAAGTCTTCCTCTTCCAAAGCAACGTTACTTGTTACAGACCAAGAGCGTAACACTTTGTTGGCTGTACCAATTTCGGCGCCTAGCGCTGTTACTACTTCTGCTTCTTTTGCGGCGCCTAGCGCTACTGTTACTTCTGCACCTGTCTCTACATCGGAGACTTCGTCTTCTTTGTTAGCACCTGGACAAGGTGCGTTGGTTTCCTCTCTGTTAAAGTCACTGGTTCCAGAAATCCGCAGCTTGGTGCAGGCAGAATTTCAGCGTTCCGTCGCCAGCAGTTCGGCGTTTCCGGCATCTGGCAGTGACGTCCGGGCATTGGCTTCCGTGTCTTTGTCCTCCACTTCCGGCTTGGATCAGCGTCCTCCCTCTTCAGCGTCGGTTGGTAAGCAGAGCTGGTCCGATAGCCCTCGTGAGGCGCCTGGACGTTCTCCTTCGGGGGACAGCTCTTTCGCATCGGGTCACGACCGATACCTTGCTGATCTTTCATTTCCGGCGATAACCTACGAGGCCCCGGACTTGTTCGAACAGCGGCGGCAGTCGGTTTCGACTGCCGCATTTCCGGCACTTGCCGGAAGTGATGATCCGTCCGCTCCGGCACGCTACGGCGGTCGCGGCAGGATGGAGTATTCACTGACTTCCGGTCCTTCCGGATCGCGAAGTCAACCAGTGCAGTCTTCACTTCCGCATTTTGCGGTTCCGTTGACTACACTTCCGGTTTCGGCCGGAAACGCTTCTTCCTCTTCTGGTGGTTCCTTCCGGATACCAGATAGTGGATTACAGCGTGCGCCTTCCGGCTTTCAAGCGCCTAGGCTTGAGCAGGCATCACTCCACTCAGTCGGGAGTGACGTCAGCTCATCCAGCTCCGGTTTTGCGGATGGTCGTCCTGCTTACCCTTTACCTTCACAGGGTTTTGGGCGGCAGGATGACGTTAGTGCTCAGGCTTTTCCGGTTTCCGGTTTGCCAGGGCATGCTTCTGCTTCCGGAACTGGTGACTTCGGTCATGGTTCCACGTGTGACTATTCTGATGCTCCATCAGTGGTCAGCGAGGAGTCGCGGGGCGTGTTTCCGTCGAAGCTCAAGTCTGTTCTTGACGTCGCGGCGGAAGTAACGTCTCGTTATTTTCCTGAAGGGGTGGTGGCTGCGGACTCTTCCGCATCATTCGTTCCTTCTGCCATGGCGGACTTCCGGCCGGCACAGGAGGATGTTTCTTCCTTCCGGTTCGCCGAGTCTCCGTCAGTGGCTTACCAACTTTCGCATTCACTGGTTCGTCCAGCACATGCGGGGAGTGGTATTCGGCCAGTGCCTGTTCCGTTACTGCTTCCTTTCGGTCCAGTTCCGGAATCAGCTCAGCAGTGGGTGGCTTCAGCTGCCCAAGCCTCTTCCTTCGTGCCTACGGCCAATAGGAAGCTTGGCATGCCCAATCAGAGCCAGAATTGGCTGGCGTCTTTTGCACTCCCTAGGGCTACCCTTCCGGTTTCCCGGGAATTGCTGCCTCTTCTGACTAAACCGATCAAGCGTGATTCGGTTTTGCCGGTTTCCGAGGCTTCCCTCCTCTCTGCTGAGGAGGTTGGACGTCGGCAGATCGAACTGTCCTCCATTGCGGAGACTCTCGTTCGGGCTCTGTCTCGGGCATTGACCGATTCGCTAGTTCCTTTCACTCTCAGTGAAGAACAGAATGCGGACGATGTCTCTGCGCTTTTGACCGCATTGGCCAAGGTCAATGAGGAACAATTGCGTCTTTCCTCCCTGCAGTACACCCAAGCGGTACTCTGCAGGAGGGATCTCTTCCTCTCGCAGTCCCAATTCACGGAGCTGGCTACTAGGGAGACCTTGAGAGTCTCCCCGGTCTCAGAGGAGTCTCTCTTCTGTCCGCTGGCACTGGATGCCAGACAGAAGGAGATTCAGTCAAACAAGGACAGTCAGTTCCTTGACTACACTCTGAAGGGGGTGAAACAGTCTCAGCCTTCTAAACAGAAGCAGGCTCAGACATCGTCTAACCCCAAGCCAGCTCAGAAGCGGCAGGCTTCGCCGGCCGCTCGTGGTGGGAAGAAGAGGACGGCATCGGGGAGGGGGCGTGGCGGCTCTGGAAGTAAGCCACACCCCCAATGAAGCGCTCCCGATCTCACCTCCCTCCCGCCCTCCACCTTGGTGATGGCGGGAGGCCCCTCCCGGGCACTTTCTCGTTGGATGTCGGTAGTAGACAGCCAATGGATTGTGGGAGTGGTGAGTTCGGGCTTCCGTCTACTCTGGCGGGAGGAAAAGGCACCTCTTACCCGAGTGCCTCCGCGGTTCAAGCCCCCCTTCTCGCAGGAAGCACGTTCCGTCTTGCAGTCGGAAATTGCCTCCCTGGAGCAGAAGGGCGCGGTGGAGAGAGTTCGGGTCCACAGCTCCCTGGGATTTTACGGGCGTCTGGTCGCTGTTCCCAAAGCATCAGGAGGATGGCGTCCCGTGTTGGATTTATCTCTCCTCAATACTTTCTTGAGGGAGATAAAATTCAAGATGGAGACGCCAGCCTCTGTCCGAGACTCTCTCCGCCCAGGAGACTGGGTGACCTCGATCGATCTCACGGACGCATACTTTCACATTCTTATGCATCCGACCGACCGGAAATGGCTTCGTTTCCGGTGGGGAGATCAGATCTACCAGTTTCGCGCACTCCCTTTCGGGCTGTCTCTCGCACCGTGGATTTTCACCATGGTGGTGAGACAGGTCTGTGCACTGGTGAGGTCCCAGGGTATCCGTCTGCGGGCTTATCTGGACGACTGGCTCATCATGAACCAGTCCCAGAGCGGCTGTTCGCAGGATACCCTGACGGTTCTTCGAGAATCCAACTGGTTGGGGTTCTCGATCAACCGGGTAAAGTCGGAGCTGACCCCGTCACAGACATTCACTTATCTGGGGATGTCTTTCGACACGGTCGCTTGGACTGTCCAGCCTTCTCAGAGAAGGGTGGACAAGCTCCAAGCTCAGATTCGCTCCACTTTACCTCTCCTGATGGCTTCCATCCGCTCGCTCGCCTCCATCTTGGGGCAGATGGAGTCTATGGCTCTTCTGGTTTCACTGGGCCGGGTCCACAAATGTCCGCTTCAGTTCGCGCTGAAGCCGTTTGTGGACTCTCCTCTGGTGGACTGGGACGCCCTCATCCCTTTGCAGGGATGGTTCCAGTCTGCGACCCTTCCGTGGTTGCACACGGAGTGGGTCTGCAGAGGTGTTCCGATCGTCGTGCCCCTCCCCGACCTGGACCTCTTTACAGATGCGTCCAGGGAGGGTTGGGGGGCACATACAGATCTTCAGACTCCTCCCTTTCCGTTACTCAGCCGAGTAATCCGGAAAGCGGAGATGGAGGAGCCGGCCCTTCTTCTTCTGGTCGCTCCTCTGTGGCCGTCGCAGGTCTGGTTTCCAGATCTTCTTCGGCTTGCCCAAGGGCCCCCCATTCCTCTCGCACTCGTGCGAGGGGAACTAGTGCAGCCCCGAACAGGCATTCCACACGAGGAGCCCAGTCTTCTGAAGCTTCACGTGTGGAAGTTGTTCGGGACTCGCTGAAGCGCTCTGGGGCGTCGTCTTTGACTCTGGACTTGGTGGCTCGCTCGCATAGAGCGTCCACCTCTTCAGTTTATGCTTCCCACTGGAAGGCATGGACTGCCTGGTGTTCAGCTAGAGGGGTGAGTTCGGTGGCTCCGCGCTCTATTCAGGTCGCTAACCACCTCTCTTTCATGTCTTCACAGGGCGCCTCAGTCTCCTCGTTGAGGGTCCGGCGCTCCGCTATCTCGGCGACTCTTCAGCAGATTGGTCGTTCTGTTCGAGTCGGGGGCGTTATAGCTGCAGTCATTAAAGGGGCTGCTCTTAAGGAAGCTAAAGCTCGTTTGCCCGCTCCCAAGTGGGACTTGTTTTTAATCCTGGAATTCCTTCGTTCTGCGGATTTTGAGCCTTTAAGCGAGGCCAGTCTGTTCAATGTCACTCGCAAAGCGCTGTTTCTCCTTTTGTTGGCTACGGCCCGACGGGGTAGCGAGGTCCACGCCCTGTCGGGTCAGCCTGGAGATATCTCCTTTGAGCCGGACGGTTCCGCATCTTTGCGTTTCCGGCCTGATTTCCTGGCCAAGAATCAGTCTCCGGGGCAGGCCTCTCCGCTGGTTAGAGTTAAGGCTCTGACCAGCGCGTTGGCCCCGGGTGACCCCGATTCGGTCAATTGCCCTGTGAGGGCACTTCGTCTGTACTTAGCCCGGACTCAGCCGATTCGGTCTAGTTCTCAGAAGTTGTTGTTTATCTCTCTCCTTACTAGGCGCGAGAAAGATTTGTCGAAGGTAACGTTGGCCCGGTGGGTGTCCTCGCTCATCAAGCAGGCTTATGAGTGGAGGCGCACAAAGAGGGGGGGGGGGGTTATGCCCTCCTTGCCACTTGACTCGGCCCGAGCCCATGAGACGAGGGCGTGGGCATCCTCTCTGGCAGTTCTGCGCTCCAGACGTCTAGAGGAGGTGCTGACAACTGCGTATTGGCGTTCCGAAGATGTTTTCATAAACTTTTATCTTCGGGACGTCACAGCTCTTCGACAGGATGGCTCCAGAGGCCTTCCAGCGCTCATAGCAGCAGGCCAGTTCCTGTCCAGAACTTGATGGTGAGTTTTGATTCATTTCTAGCCCACCGCCTTGTTGATGTTATCTGCTAATGTGATTCGGAGTAAGAATATGATATTAAATGGAAAATTTCCTAAATAAATTATCATTTAATTAATATACTTACCCGAATCACATACTGTATTCCCTCCCACCTGCCCCGCTTATGGTTTTAAGATTTTTTAAAGCCGTATGATAATAGGCACGTGTTCCTAGAGGAAGTGACGTGGCATACACCCGTATGGGAGGTAACTCCCGGTGTACTGGCCCATTACCAAAGCTACTTTCACTTTCGTTTTGGTGATGGGGTTGCTTCCCTTTAAATTCTTTAGCCGGGTAAGCGTTTTTCAGTGATAAGCATCTCAGGTGACTCAATGCTAATGTGATTCGGGTAAGTATATTAATTAAATGATAATTTATTTAGGAAATTTTCCAATAAAGAAAGAAAGAGTGGTTCTTCTCCAATATTTGGCTGCCACTGGAGCGTTAGCTTTTTTCCGTTGATTTCTCAGTCTGTGAAACAAATGAACACTAACTTAAAATGAAATTAAGATGACTCATCACTGTTGTTGTTTTGTTCACAACCCTATGAGTCTCAGAAGTTGTATATCCCTGTATGTGTGTGGTGTGTGTCAATACAACCCGTTTTTGTAAGACCTACCTCTCCATTTCTGGCCAGTCTTGGGAGGTTGGGGTGGGGGACGACTGTTTTGTTTTTGGCGAATCAACCTGACCATGTATCTCTCCTTTAGTATACTGATGGTGGTCGGAGCTGGTCGCGGTCCGTTGGTCAGGGCAGCCATCACAGCCTTGAAACAGGCCAACCGCAAAGCCAAAAAGATCTACGCCGTGGAGAAAAATCCTAATGCTGTCGTCACGTACGTCTTTGGACTTCCTTTTCTTCTCCATCATTCTTATTGTGGATTGGGGATCATACCTGCTCTGGAGGACAAGAGCTGGCTAGGAGGGAGGATGGTCAATTGAACCGAAGAATTTTGTTTTTGTTTTTTGACATTCATCGTCAGTAGAATAACGATAATAAAACTAAAAGAATCATTCATTTGCCATAATCAGTTTTAATTTAATTAGGATAGAGATTTTTTTTTAAATGAAAGCGTAGTTATTCACAGTGTTTAACTGAAGACTGATTGCCTGTACTCAACATTCAACCCAATTTTGTATTAACTGCAGGTTAGAGAACATGCGGGATGAGATGTGGGGCCCCTTGGTGGAAGTCGTGTCATGTGATATGCGGAATTGGGATGCTCCAGAGAAATGCGACATCCTCATCAGCGAGCTGCTAGGTTCCTTTGGCGACAATGAGCTGTCACCAGAGTGTCTGGATGGGGCTCAGAGGTTTCTCAAAGGTGTGTTTCTCGGGGAATTACATTTTTACAGTAGAATACCCTTTCTTCTTCGGGTGTATTTAAAGACTGGGGCTTTTCTGTACATGAATATTCCTAATTGTGCTCATGATAAATATATATGATGTCAAAAGACAAAGAAGGGCGATAGATTATTCTAGTTACATTTATGTACTGTAAGTTTGGAAGACAATTTTGTGCAAGTGAAAAATAAAAGGGGGGGGGGGGGGATCCTTACAAAACTCAGAAACTCACATGACATTTCATTATTTATTCATTAGATGATGGCATCAGCATTCCAAGCGACTACACGTCATACATGGCCCCACTCCAGTCGGCCAGACTGTACAATGAGTTCAGGGTGAACAAGGATAAAGACAAGCCTGCTGAGGTGAGCTTCCTAGCTGCTGGATCTACAGATCATAGACAAAGCCTGTGTTACAGTTAGTTCTATGTAACATGCTACACAGAGCCATTTTGAGATTGGGTAGAGGGGAAGCCATGGTTTTTGCTAGGGAGGGTTTAGACATGGACACTGTTACCCCCTTTTGAGACCGTCAAAATCTGAGAAATTCTGGTGTTAGGAGGAAGGAAGTTTGGCAAGTCTTAGAGTGAAGGTAATTTGATGGAGCTGATGAACAAAAAGTCTGAGAAAGGGGTGGAAGCCATAGATCTGGGGTAAGTCCTGCTATAATGTATTTTCTACTTTTAAGGAATCTTGTACATACTTTGAAACTCTTTCTGGTTTCCTGTGGGCTGCTGGCACTGAATATGTTTCTCACTTCTCCTCATTCTGTGCTTTCTGAACAATATAGCATGTTATGAGAGAGAAGAGAGTCTGTGTGCGAGCGTGTGTGGGAAGGCATGTGGATGTACAGTGTATCACAATCATGGAAGTAAATTCGAGCACTTTCAGTCTCCTTCTTTTCAGAGTTCCTTTGAGATGCCCTACGTTGTACGACTACACAACTGTCAGATGCTTGCAGAACCACAGAAAGTCTTCCAATTCCATCATCCCAACAGAGGTCAGTTTCCACTACTTCTTGAGTAATCTGTTCAGTTAAAATGTCTGTACACTAGCGTGCTGCATCTGAATTGCCATTTCTTGTTCATTCCATAATGTTTCATTTTAGACTGATTTTCATTAAATTCACTAAATCTTGTTCAATGAATGTGCGAAGTGTACATCTATTGTATATGTCAAGTCAAACATGCATGACTGAAATAGTATATCCTGAAAAAGTCCTGACCTTTTGTTCTTCTGCTTTGAAGGCTTTGTCAAGGATGAACATTTTTCCAGTAAAAGCAAAACACATCAGAATACATGCTCTTGTTGAATTATTTTCTCCACGAATGTTGTTTTTGCTGGTGACGAGTCTATATGTAGAACTCTGTAAGATATGAGTACAGTACCATGGCTACAGACACTGCTTTCAGATGTGAGAACCTGTGTTTAATGTTTTTCTATGTGCAGATGCCTTCATTGACAACAACCGCTACAAGAGCATGACGTTTGACATCGCGGAAGACTGTGTTATACATGGACTGGCAGGCTATTTTGACACTGTGCTGTACAAAGATGTCACACTGAGTAAGTGTTTGGTTTTTTGCTCATTTTTAAGAAAGAAACGAGTTGCGTGAAGTGATATCAAAACATTCAGTCAGTCTGTTGATCTGAAATTTAAAAATCAACACTGAATACCTGTCATCACCAAGACTACAGGTAGTAAGTGTGGGCTAGCCGAAAGACCGAGACAGGTCGCACTACTTTATTTGTAAGAAGACTGTTGGTAGTGTGCAGATTTATGGAAAGTTTTCACTAATCTATTCGAATACTTTGAAGTATGTACCTTGCAGCATTGATTGAGGTTGAGAGCGGGTTAGTCAGCAATTCAGGTATTTGCCCAATTCAGCTCTGTCACATAATACAGAAAAGTGTCTATGATAAGAGTCATGCTTTGCCCTGCTGTTTTACAAATGCCCAAGCTTTTTTTTCTATAAAAGCTGAAAGATTGATCTTTGGATAATATTACATTTTTTTAATTCTGTACATTTACCTTACTGGAGAAAAACAGAATAATAGTAATCATTCCCAGTGTAAAGTCTGTCAATATTTGTGTTTTATTTTTACATTCAGAATTCTTGCAGGTTTGCTTCTGACTGTTGCAGTTGGTTTGTACAATGATCAATGGTGTTTTTGCAGGTATTCTTCCCTCCACCCACTCCCCCGGTATGTTTAGCTGGTTCCCCATCCTCTTTCCTCTCAGGGTGAGTAACTGTATACATCATTACATGTGTGTGTGTCTGCGCGTGTGTGTGCGCATGTGCGTCTTTGTGCAAGCACACGTGTGTGTATGACGTTGTGTGTATAAGAGTGTGTTTGTGTGTACAACGATGTGTTGTGAGTTTGTGTGTATGAAGGTGTATGAATGCAGATGTTTTTCTTTATTTGAGCATACATTTATGTCTGTGACCATATCTTGTCCTCTTGGGAGTTCTCTCTCCATCCCTCCTCTTCTTCCTTTTACTGCATGTCGGGTTAAAACATAAATGAAAATTAATATCTTTTCCATATTTTGACAGACACCTACTTACGTGACAAAGGGCACCAAGGTTGTGATCGACATCTGGCGACGGGTGACGGAGAAAAACGTGTGGTACGAATGGACCATGGTGCGACCACAGCCGCTGCCCTTACACAACCCTAAGGGACGCTCCTACACCATTGGACTCTGAATATACACCTGCTGAACTCTCCTGCCAAACTCCTGTAGTCTGGTTTTTTATGAGAAGGAACAGGTGTGAGACACCCATCCCCCCCACCACCCCCGACCCAGAGTTTTATGTTAAGAAATGAGTGTAAGACGCTCCCTCCGCCCCCCCCCCCCCCCCCCCCCACCACCACCACCACCAAATAAAAGTAAATGAATAAAGAAAATTAAGTTTAAAAAAATCTGTGTTTATGGCATTTTGATACTGATAGATAACCTGAGGAATGCTTATCCAATATTAGACTATTTTCAGGGCATAAATTGTGTGTGTTGCAATGTGTATTTGATCAGGGATTTTTCATGCTCATCTTATGACAGGAAGAAATGTTATTTTTTTATGACAATTATTGTCCTTAGCACCTGTGAAGGTTTAGAATATAGCTGTAGATTTGTAGACTTTATAAACATGACTATGATAGATTATGAAAGTTGCTTACAGTCCGATTTGTAAACTGGAACTTTTGGCATGTACACCAAATATTGTTTTCTGCCTTTTGTTTTTTTACATTTCTCATTAAATGCATTCTGTAATTTTGAATCAGAATGCTGATGGCTTAAAGACATGTGTGGATCTTAGCTGGCTGTTAACGAGGCTGAAACAGGCACACAGCAATTAATACCAGCATATGCATTAAACCACAGGCATATGCATTTTCTTCATAATGATAGCCTTGCATGTTTATTTCAGGGCATTATTGTTTAAATAGTGAGTAGTTTTTGAGGAGAGTTCAAGAGTTTGAACTTATCACCCCCACCCCATCCCCACCCCTATTCCCTTTTTTCCTTGTCCAAGATCCCAGTATTCAGGCCATGTTTGTGCTTTGTTGTTTATTTGTGCATGAATAAATGGCTTTTGGTACAGTATCAAATGCACCTTGTGTGAAGTGCATTCTCAGTCTGGAAAAGTCTGAAATGGGTCTTTTGACGCCACAATTCACTTCAAAGTTTCATGGGGCTCTTTTGGGAGTATCCTCATAATGCTGTTATCGGTATCCCAGCCAACAGTTGGTGCCATGTGAAGACTGTCTCACTTTTTTGTGAAAGTCAGACAAATTTAATTCAGAATCTCTTTCTCAATTTAAGTTGATTCTTGAAATAAAATCAGAAACATTTAATTTAGAATCTCTTTCGCAATAAATTCTTACAATAACAAATGTAACTGTATTTCGTTATTTTTTCTTTAGTGTCTCTCTTTAGTTCATGCACAATTTGTGTTTAAATTCCTTACTAATTACTTACATACCCACTTACAGAAGTTCTTGTCAGTTTCACACAGCAGACGCAAGAGGAGGGGCTCTGGAAAAATGTTTGCTGCATGTTGGCATATATTTTTTCAATTTGAAAAATAATCAAATAATCTGTACTTGAAATATACATAACAGATAAAACAAACATTATAATTAAAATGTATCTGAACACTGTCTTCTAAAAAAAAAGTAGCTTGCAAAGATAAAACCAAAACTTGAATCTTAAAAACTGTAAAACTAATACTGTACTGCAATGTTCATGCACTTGTACCACTAATCAGAAAAAAATATAATTGATTCCAAGCCCGGTGTAATTTTTTTATAGTAAATCTTAATAAATGTAATTAGGAATATTTTATGAAATATTCTGAATTCAAGAGGCTTAGCGAAGGAGTGCTTTGCATCCTTTTTGGCACATTTGAGCTTTTGAGAAGTCAATAGTGTTTGTTAGTCCTGCAAGAAGAGACTTCTATGTCCGAATCATCTTTATATTTGTGACAAAAACCACAGGTGGAATACTTGTCGCTTACTCAACATGTATGTAAAATATCTAAACAGTGAACATATTTTACTTAATGTTCAGCAGGTAAATTGTTTAGGGCTGCCCCTCTCAAAGAGGCAGGTTTGTGTATGTTATCCCGTTGCTTAATGCATGCTATATTTTGTTCATACAGCTTTGCAAAGGTTGGCCGTTTCACCTTCTGTCATTATGTAATCAAGGGTGTTTTTTGTTTTTTATTTATGAAACACAATCGCTAAGATGGGACCCTTCCCTACCCACCCCTTACCCCTACTCTAAGACAAAGGGGCCAGCCAAAGTTTCCACTGCGAATGGTGCGAGTAGGTGTCAGCAAAGCTGAGGATGTACTGTAGAACATGTTTAGTTATCCATGACATTGTGTTTTCTGTATTTTGGTTCATTTGCGTGTATATGTAGCTCGCCTGTTATAAGAAGGATCATGGTGAGAACTTTTCTTAATCAGGAACAAATCTTGAGCATTAACGTATTTGTTTCCATCTTGACATTCACTATAGTCTCTTTAGTTTCCTGGACTTACAGGATCACTGAACATTAGTTGACCACTGAACTCTGTCGTGGTCTTTTTTTTGTTCTTTGTTGTCTGTTTTATGGAATTTGAAGCTTTACGTTGTTGTTACTGTTCAAAAGAAGCAGGAAGATAATGAATGCTTCTGCCTGTTTTCTTCCTTTGAAAGACTTGATTTTTTTTTTACTCAACTGTTGTGGTGAAAAATGAAACATCATTATCTTGAACGTTTTGAAGCTAGATCTTTGCAAATTCACATGCTTCCAGTGTTTGATGATCTGCAGACATAACCCAAGCTTGGTTGATCTTGTTGAAATTTCAAGGCCACAAGGGGGTCAAGGTTAGGTCCAGTAGAAGGAATTGATCATTTTCTTGATTGTTCGTGGAGCTAGAACGACAGACAATATCCGAGTCATATAACATGAGAAGAATATAAATTATGAGTCATATAACATAAAATAAAGTTGAGTCATATTTGCTTTTCTTGTTTCAGAGAGAGGAGAGCATTTGAATGAACAGTTGTAGCTGTCGAAATAAAAAGTGAGCTAGTGACAGGTTGTTTTTAAGTAAACAGTGTTAATTACTAAAACTACTGCTACCTCAGTAGAAAATGCTCAGTTTCTTTTTTTCTCTTTTCAAATGTTCTTGTAAATGTTATTAGTTTTGTTGTTTGTGTGTGTACATACAACGGTTAGTAGTGCAGCACATTTTTTAGAGTAGGAAGTACAATGTATTGCCATGGTCAATGAGTTAGTTTTGAATTTCGCTTGTTGCATTTGGCCATTCAGTGCAAATGCTGAACATAAATGATTTCAAGGATGACTAGGCATCAACTGCAATGTTACTTTTATGGATATTCGCGAAATTTGGTGGCATTATAACACACAATCATTACCTGAATCAAAAAGTTTAAATAATGCTTTATATTCTAATTGCAATCAAACTAATTTATTTTGTTGAATAGGTAGAAAACAAGTGCAATCAAGTTTTTGATTCATTCTCACAAGGCCTTCACAGCTCCAAGTATCTCAGTGATGGTGGGAGCTTAATGCTGTTATTGGATAGATCACATGATGGGCTCAATGGCATAGTGGATAAGACATCAGCCTCCTAATCGGAAGGTCATGAGTTCAAATCCGCGGCTGCCTGGTGGGTTAAGGGTGGGGATTTTTCCGATCTCCCAGGTCAACTTATGTGCAGACCTGCTAGTGCCTTTTCCCCCTTCGTGTGTACACACAAGCACAAGCACAAGACCAAGTGCGCACGGAAAATATCCTTTAATCCCTGTCAGAGTTTTGTGGGTTATAAAACCCAGCCTGCTTCCCCGAAATCGGCATATCGTCAGTGGCCTTCGAAGACCTCGTATCTTCAAAATCATAGTTCTGAGATAATGAGTGTTTTAAAAATCAAATTCTTCTTCACCAGATCAAAACGTGTAGATACGAGGTTTTCACTTTTTTGTTTTGAACTTTTTTGTTTTGAATTTAAGGAACAATTACGAGGATTTTCAACAGACTCGCAGGGATTCAAACAGACAATACGAGGTTTTCCCGCTAATGTCGCTAATGTCTCAACACCCAACGGCAATACGAGGTTTTTAAAATCAGGGGAAAAAGACCTTTGCAAAATAGAGTTACAAGCTTTTCACAGATGATAGGAAAAAAATCAAGGGACGGAACCATGCAAAAATCCGAAAATCGGGAAAATGTAAGTTACGAGGTGTTCGAAGGCCACTGACGATATGCTGCCTGAATGGCGGGGTAAAAAGTGTCATACATGTAAAAATCCACTCATGCAAAAACATGAGTGAACGTGGGAGTTTCAGCCCATGAACAAAGGAGAAGAAGAAGATCACAGATTATAGGATTATTATTGTACTATATTTTTTTCGGAAGTATTCTGTGCGAAAAATGGCAAATTTGTTTTTTTCAGTATTAAATGTGAGGTGCCATTACATTTTTTTTTTAACAAGATTAGGGTGCTTCTACTCTGTTAGAAGTGTTGATGCACATGTGTGTGTGTGTCCGTGTGTGTGTGTGTGTTTCACTTTATATTGTATCTGTTTTGTCTTCAGACTTTTGTCAGTGCTCTTGTTTTGTGTCAATTGTTTTTCATTTGATTCGTGTACACTACATTGGGGTGTGCACGTTAAAGATCCCACGATTGACAAAAGGGTCTTTCCTGGCAAAATTGTATAGGCATAGATAAAAATGTCCACCAAAATACCCGTGTGACTTGGAATAATAGGCCGTGAAAAGTAGGATATGCGCCGAAATGGCTGCGATCTGCTGGCCGATGTGAATGCGTGATGCGAATTCCATCTCACACGGCATAAATAAATCCCTGCGCCTTGAATATGTGCGCGATATAAATTGCATAAAATAAAAATTTTAAAAAATAAATAAATCCCTGCGCTTAGAACTGTACCCACGGAATACGCGCGATATAAGCCTCATATTGATTGATATTGATTGATTGCTGGTTTTGCTTTTTTATGTTTAGCTGTGGAAACATTTTTGAACTTTGAAATGGAATTCATAGTCCATCTTGCATGTGTGGGACATAATATTAAACTATGATTTCTCTTGATGTTTGACTCCAATTATAGCCCCATCCCATACCCTCCATACCCTTAGCCCAGTGCATGATAGCGGACCAGAACACTCTGTAGTCGGGGACCAGAGGCAGAATTCTATGAAGAAAGGATCCAGGTGACATTTGAAGATACATGTACAAGCAAAGAAAAAAGTTTGATATCGTTGAGCAATGACCAAACTGTATCTATTTGTGTCTTTTATGTAAGATTTGATATGACTATGAGTTCCTTTTTAGTTCATTAAAAGTGACCTGACCTGTTCAAAAGGTGTGTATTGTTTTTTCCTCTATCTCTCTGTCTCTGTCTCTCTCTGTCTCTGTCTCTCTCTGTCTCTCTCTCTCTCTCTCTCTCTCTCTCTCTCTCTCTCACACACACACACACATTTGTCCATCTCTGTATGCCCCTCTCGCTCTCGCTCTTTCTCTCTCTCTCTCTCTCTCTCTCTCTCTCTCTCTCTCTCTCTCTCTCTCTCTCACACACACACACACATTTGTCCATCTCTGTATGCCCCTCTCTCTCTCGCTCTCTCTCTCTCTCTCACACACACACACACACACACACACACACACACACGCACGCACAAACCCTCTTTTGCGTTTCAAAGTTTAACACGCGCACAATCAAACACACACACACACACAATGCAATAAAGCAAGGTCACACACAAAAACTTTCACAGAGAAAAAAGGAGGAGTAAGAAAAATATTGTTTGTGTTCTGCCACTGATTTCATGAATGATTTTTCAGGGTCAATTTCTCGTCATAATTTCTTTTCGACAGTTTAGTCAAACACACAGCTAAACGTGTGAAATACAATCATGATTAGGATGACTTATATTAAACACGCGACTAAACCAGTATTTGCCTGTGAGCTTTCATAGATCAATTTGTACCAGAACCCGTCACATAGCGGTATGCCGCATATTCTGCCCTCTGAGAGAAAGAGAGAGAGAGGGCGGGGATGTAGCTCAGTCGGTAGCGCGCTGGATTTGTATCCAGTTGGCCGCTGTCAGCGTGAGTTCGTCCCCACGTTCGGCGAGAGATTTATTTCTCAGAGTCAACTTTGTGTGCAGACTCTCCTCGGTGTCCGAACACCCCCGTGTGTACACGCAAGCACAAGACCAAGTGCGCACGAAAAAGATCCTGTAATCCATGTCAGAGTTCGGTGGTTATTGAAACACGAAAATACCCAGCATGCTTCCTCCGAAAGCGGCGTATGGCTGCCTAAATGGCGGGGTAAAAACGGTCATACACGTAAAAGCCGTGGGAGTTTCACCCCATGAACGAACAAACAGAAAGAGAGAGAGAGAGAGAGGAAGGAACTGTACTTTAGGAGGGATCATTGATAGTTTTAAAGACAAAATAACATTTCTTCCATGCCTATCTATGCACTGGCAAAAACACCGGCACCATCCGGAACTGAGTGAACTTCATGCCACTGCCTCAAAAACAGCCCAAGAAAGAACCCCAAAAGCTGACTGGAAACAAAAATTCCCTCAAAAAAACAAAAAACAAACAAGCAACGCAAAATAAACATGCGCACAGCAACATTTCAGCATGCGATCTTTCAGTGATCCTTTGCAGTTCTGTCAGTACAAACAGCACCGGGCAGCTCCGGCGGACTCGGAGGGGGCGCTGGCCGGGCGGCGTATTCTGTCTCAGGTTATAACAAGGATTTTTTTCAGTCATCAAAAAAGTCTGCCTAAAAGCGGTCATTAACCTTGCAATTTATGTGACGTTGGCTCGGAATTTTTTTTTAAAATGAAACATTTGCACTGTCACTGATTTGATGCCGATCGGAGCCTCACTGCATGTTCACTACAAGAATGTCAAAAAAGCCGGATGAAAAGTACCAAAGAAAGGCCGTTGCGGTGCTCACCGAAATCCAAATGATGAAACAGAGAGTCTTAAAACGGTCACTAAGCGACACTAAAAGAGAGAACGCAGAATGGAGTATTGTAATGTGACAGAGCTAAACTTACACCAGTGTAAATTTTGTCTTGAAGGGAAGTAGAACAGAGCTTAGAATCTTAATTTGTATTTCGTTACAGCAGTTCTAACTCGGTTGTTATTGTCCAGTCTTGTGTTTGTAGTTCATCGTGCCGATCGATTTGTGTTTAGTTGTGTCCCATTCATTGTTCTGTAAACTGTATAAGTGCTGGGATGCTCCTGTGGAGCGTGTCCATCTTACAACAGCTGCAAGCGGTTATCGGTCTTTCCAGTTAAAAGCAAGCCCCAGAGGAAAGTATGATGCTCGAGGGCATAATTACAGAAGCTGAAGCCTTAGCAGCCCTTCGCTCAATGAAAAGCGATAAAACCCCAGGTTCAGATGGATTTACTACAGAGTTTTTTTAAAAATGTTTTGGAATGATATTGGTACTTTTCTTGTCCGTTCAGTAAATTATGGTTTTCAACAAAGAGAGATGTCAATAACCCCGGGCAGAGACAAGGAATAATTACATGTCACCCCCAAAGATGGTAAACCTAAACAGTATTTAAAAAACTGGCGTCCTACTACATTATTGAACACTGTGTATAAAATTGCCTCAACCTGTATTGCAAACCAACTTAAACAAGTTTTGCCAATGTTGATACACAAAGACCAAAATGGATTTCTGAAAGGCAGATGTATTAGTGAAAACATACGTCAACTGTTTGATACACTCGTGTACACAGAAGAGCATAATATTCATGGTCTCTTGTTGACGATTGATTTCCAAAAAGCTTTCGATAGTATTTCTTGGTCCTTTATTGAGAAAAGTCTTGATTTTTTAAACTTTCGACCGCAACTGAGACAGTGGTTAAAGACTTTTTATTATCACTGATATTATTACATGTGTAACTGTAAATGGCCATTAGTATACTGGATGGTTTGAGATACACAGAGGCATTAGACAAGGGGATTCTCTTTCACCTTATTTGTATTTAATTTGTGCAGAAATGTTGTCTTTAATGATTAAAGAGACCAAAAAGCAATGTACTCACGTTAAAATGACGAACACGGAAGAAGACCCTTACGGGTCGAAACGTCGCTGTTATTCGTTCCGTGTTCGTCATTTTAACGTGAGTACATTGCTTTTTGGTCTCTTTATTGTTCCCTCTCACGTGCAGTCGCCATTGTTTAATTACTTTAATGATTAGACAAAATTATAAAATTAAAGGGATTAGATTAAAAGAACGAGATGTTTTATTGTCGCAGTTTGCAGATGACACCACCCTTTACTTAGATGGAAGTAAGGAGTCATTTGTAGAAGCTATATGTACGCTTAAACTGTTCGCAAATATGTCTGGTTTGAATATGAATTACGATAAAACAAATGTTATTTGGATAGGTAGTAAAAAGAATTCGCATGTTAGATTTTTACAAGATCAAAAATAATGTTTGCTGGAACCCTGGTATTTTTAAGGTTTTGGGTATACATGTGTGTGTAGAGCGATTCAGACTAAACTACTGGACCGATCTTTATGACATTTGACATGAGAGTTACTGGGAATGATATCCCCGGACAGTTTTTTTCTTTTTTTCGATAAATGTCTTTGCTGACGTCATATCCGGCTTTTTGTAAAAGTTGAGGCGGCACTGTCACACCCTCATTTTTCAATCAAATTGATTGAAATTTTGGCCGAGCAATCTTCGACGAAGGCCGGACTTCGGTATTGCATTTCAGCATGGTGGCTTAAAAATCAATTAATGACTTTGGTCATTAAAAATCTGAAAATTGTAAAAAAAAAAAAAATTATAAAACGATCCAAATCTACGTTCATCTTATTCTTCATCATTTTCTGATTCCAAAAACATATAAATATGTTATATTTGGATTAAAAACAAGCTCTGAAAATTAAAAATATAAAAATTATGATTAAAATTAAATTTCCGAAATCTTTTTTAAAACTATTTCACCTTATTCCTTGTCGGTTCCTGATTCCAAAAACATATAGATATGATATGTTTGGATTAAAAACACGCTCAGAAAGTTAAAACGAAGAGAGGTACAGTAAAGCGTGCTATGAAGCACAGCGCAACCGCTACAGCGCCAAACAGGCTCGTCACTTTCACTGCCTTTTGCACTAGGGGCGGACTACGTTCAGTTTCATTCTGTGAGTTCCACAGCTTGACTAAATGTAGTAATTTCGCCTTACGCGACTTGTTTGATTTCTTTAAGCCTGACGGGAAACCCGGCTTTCTGACTGACAATGTGAAAAGCAATCAGGTTTTTTTTGCTGAGCCGCTTGATTCGGTTGTGGGCGGTATAACTTCTAAATTATAGCCTTCATAAGTCCACTTTTCGTGTTCTGCCAAAGGCCCCAACCCTCTTTTCTCAGTGAAGACCATAACTTTTGTATTTTCTTTGTTTACTTCTATTCTTAAATCTGAACAACAATCTCTCAAGCAGTCCGAGGCTAAGTGGCTCGTGATGTTGTAATCCATTAGGAGTGAGGAACACATCGGAAAAACATATTATCATCCGGCTGCAAAACACGAGAACTGAATGAATAAGCCTAATTCCCGGTGTAACGATTACATCTTTCCCCTGTGGTCATATTTCGATGGCGGTCACTGCGCATGCCCAAAACTATGACGCCACTTCTGCTGTGGTCAGCTTTCGCATTTCACTCGACACGTGACCTTGCTTGTGAGCGGACAGACTAGCTTTTTTTGCGTGCTACTCCAACAATTTGAACGAACATGCCTTCCATGTGTGTCTGTGTGTGAGTGTGTGTGGAGGGGGGATTTAATATGATGACAGCTTTAAATATCATAAAGTAAATTTACCATACAGATCTGTGCTCAGTCTAATGACATGCTTTACATTTTAACTATGGCTTAAAAAACACTTAATAAAAAACCAATGCGTTTGAAAAGATCAACAAACTCATAACTCAAGAGGCTGTACATCTCAAAAATAAATAACATAGTAATGTCTTTGGCTGTTGTGAACGTATTTGTTAATTTAATTCGAGTTCACCTAAGTACTGAGAACTGAACTGCTTCACTACTTCTCAGTTAGTCATGTGAAAGATCCGAGATTTGTCCGATGTCGTTGGACGAGTTTTTCAATCATAACTTCGGACTTGAAAGAGATCTCAATGTCACAAAATCCAGACACTATAGTCAGTAAAATAGCAATTTAACTGTAAATGGCAAACGCAGTTGTCTCTTAAAACGCGAGCAGCTCCATGAGTGCTCGGAAAACAAGTTCAAGACAGGAAACTGACCGGCATCGAAATATGACCGAGGCAGAAAACTGACCTCGTGTATACACGTGGTGAGATTACTTCATCTTGTTCACGCATGCGCAGTGACCGGGCATCGAAATATGACCACAGGGGAAAGATGTCATCGTTACACCGGCAAACCTGGCAGTAACTGAGTGACTGTACCCCATGTTTCCCACAGATGATAGATTATGGCAAGTTGATGAATAAGACATCAAAAGAAGGGAATTCAGCACAGTCATATTCTTCTCTAACCGGAGAGCGAGAGAGACTGAGAGGGGGAGAGGGGGGGGGGGGGGGGGGTAGCACGTGTGCGTCGCATGCTTCGCCGAATACGATACAGAGAGCACGAAACAGGGATCGGTGTATCCGAAAAATGGACTAAAACTTTCCATCAAACTATATTTTGTTGTCTGCAGCAATAGCTAGCACCAATCTGCGCCACAACGTGCAATCAGATTACACAATCCAAGTCTGGGGTGCGTCCCGTTTCATTCAAGTGCCTGTGGCTCTGACCTTGAGTGATGGATAAATTTAGGTGCACCGACGCACGTTTGGCCAATCAGCGTCCTCCTTTTATTCCGGTGTCGGCATCGCGGGAAATGGTGCTGCGTCACCCGCAACACAAGCGGATTAGTGTGTCCCGCTTATGTAAAACGGATCTTACACATTTCGACGTAGCGCCGTGCTACACAGCGAATATTGCCCACGTGGGGGACTCTTCAGTCTTCATAATGTCCACCCCGGTGGCACAAGACGCAGGTAAGTGAGATTCTTTTCTGCTGCCCCGCTGATCGGCTACGGTTGGGCTTGATTTTGCAACACATGATCGTCTTGACTTTACCCATGCAGTTCGTCGTTCAGGTTCATCGGGTTTGAGGAAACCGGTAGCGTGGTGGACTTCGTCGATTTTTAACGGGGGGTGGGGGGGGGGGGGGGGGGGATTGGTGAGGAGTCGAGATCTAGTATCATTGCCAGTGATTGATGTTTTGGGTTAAAATTTAGTAGTTATTTACAGGATTAGCCTACACCATACAAATACCTGCACAAGTTTTGAAGGCTTTGGCTGTATACAGTACGCGGTCTGTCGTTTAGTGATTTACAGACATTGTTTAAGAAACCTGGTGATAAACATTGTGTAACTATGGTGATTGTGTACTTTCGGGCAGGTGGCCTAGTGGTTGGGATGTGAGCCGCCAAGTAATGAAGGCTACCAGTAAGTTCGTCACACGGTAGATTCGTCAGTCACGGGTGACGAACTTGGTTACCGGCAGGGTGGGCGGCTGTTTATGCTTAGAGCTTATAAGATAAGATAAGATAAATTTGCAGATGTCTAAGGCCGCGAGGCCTATATCTGATCTTTTGACCAGTACTATTAACTTTCCTAACTTTGAGATGCTTTCAGATGTTTGATTTGTGGGAGAGATTCAAGATTCACATTTTTTAGAGAGAGAGAGAGACTGAGAAAGAGACAGAGAGAGAGGGAGAGAGACTGACAGAGAGACGGAGAGAGAGTTCTCAATTGAGCAGTTTTCACTGACACGGCACAGTCCGAGCGTTTTTATTTTAAAACGCGAGATCTACTCATTGAGCAGTTCTCAACTGAGCAGTTTTCACTGACACGGCACAGTCCGAGCGTTGTTATTTTAAAACCCGAGATCTACTCATTGAGCAGTTCTCAACAGCCTGTAGTCTGAGAGAGGGAGCGAGAGAGAAAGCCTGAAAGAGAGAGAGAAAGCGAGAGAGAGAGAGAGAGAGAGAGAGAGAGAGAGAGAGAGAGAGAGAGAGAGAGAGAGAGAGAGAATAAACAATAGAGAGAGGGAGAGAGAGAGAGAGAGAGAGGGGGGAGGTGCAAGGTTGTACAGGGCCGGACTAGGCGAAGAGGAGGGGGGGGGGGGGTTGCCAGTGGTGGCCCAGGGGGATGTCCCCCCCGGCCCCTGGCGGTAGGGGCGGATCAGTTCATTTTATGACTGTTTTTTTTCAAAAGTATATTGTGAAGATATATATATATATGGGTGTGAAGGCGCGAAGCGCCGAGCCGACGGCGCGAAGCGCCTAGCTTGCTAGGGGGGTCTGGGGGCATGCCCCCCCGGAAAATTTTGAAAAAAAGGATGCAAAATGGTGCAATCTGGTGCATTCTGAGGATGATCATTACCAGTTTCAGGCAGCAGATTTTGTCACTGATTAATACCCCAAAAATTGAAACTCAATGTAAAATAAAGAAATGCATACCTCATTCAATATTTTTATTTTTTGGCTGGGGGGGGGGGGGGTCCGGAAACCCTAGAACCCACCCCCCCCCCTCGTTGTGGGGGTCAGGGGGCGAAGCCCCCTGAAGCTGACGGGTAGGTCATATTCTGAGATAAGAAAATGGTCGCTCCTTGCATAAAACGGCATAAAATAAGCAATAATAAAAACAAAATTAAATAAGTAAGGTACATGTTTAGGCTAGGGGGGGGGTTGCGCAACCCCCATAACCCCCCCGGTAGTCCGGCCCTGTTGTATTACCATTACATAACAGCCGCGCTCGGCCTACTGTGGCGAAGTTACCTGGACCGGTGACGAATCTACCGTGTGACGAACTTACTCAAGTTACTGGTAGCCGTAATGAAGTATATGCATGAAAAAGATCTTGTAGTTGTATTCCATGTCAGACTGAGTTTGGTGGTTTATAGAAAAACAGAAACAACCAGCACAAATCCCACCGCAGTCGATGTATGACTGCCTAAATGGCAAGGAAAAAACAACCATCCACATTAATGCCTACACGTGCCTGTAGATGAGTTAATCATTTAATGAGGGAGTCATGCAGCCCATGAACGCAAAATATGAGGATGATTGCATGAGTATACAATATGATCACATGGGCCGGGCACTGCATGTCTGCAGCCTGACTCAAAAGGTTGTAATAACAAATGATCCTGTGTGATAACAAATGATCTTGTGTGATAACAAATGATCCTGTTTTGATGCTTTTTAAAATTTTTTTTTTACAAAATATGCAATAAAAAAAGTCTAGGGTCGGCGGGAAAAAACTAGGTAGGGTCGGGTGACCAGAAACATACAACTTTTTTTTGTTGGCCTTATGGTATCGGATATGAACTTCAATGAAGTGAAGTGCATCTCAGGATCTGCTCTTTTGGGGATGTTTATGTTTTTTGTACAGATGTTCACACATCTCTGATGCCCTTTCAAATTTACCAACAGGAAACTACACCACATGCTATTGAGACTGTGCCAAAAGGTCAGGTGTCATGTCTACTGTCCCGAATGACACACGATTGCTGACATTTCACCATTGCCAACAGAATAAACAAATAAGAAATAGGTAGAAAATGAATGTGAAAACTGACTTTAATTGTTGATCAGTATTTTCTATACCACTAACAAATAATCTACTTGCACATAGCTGTTTGGCAAATGTATGTTGCATGGGACACACTGACATGAAAGTGGAAGATGTTTTTCCCTCTAGAGAAACTACATATCAAGTTACACTTTTTGTGCTCTTCCATTCCAGTTGGCAATCAATTGTTAACGCATGTTATTAGAAAAAATAGAACGAAAACAGATTAGATAGAATGAAAAATGTACTGGTGATGTCATTTGGGACATACTGACATGAAAACGTCACCTTTTGGCACAGTCTCTATTGCTAACTTCGAACTCAGTTGCTAAATCACTTCCTTTGAGTATTATTATCACCAGGATCTTGTCCTACTCCAACTGCATAGCTATCACTTGGTTTAAACAGGCACTCTTTTTGATGAAACATGAGAAGCGTAGTTAAATTAGCAGAGAGACATGCTCAATGATGTCAAGAGAGAGTGAGTATGTAATT
>NC_090245.1:24738295-24755795 GCF_037325665.1 Littorina saxatilis | reverse complement strand
TAAAAATCTGAAAATTGTAAAAAAAAATAAAAATTTATAAAACGATCCAAATTTACGTTTATCTTATTCTCCATCATTTGCTGATTCCAAAAACATATAAATATGTTATATTCGGATTAAAAACAAGCTCTGAAAATTAAATATATAAAAATTATTATCAAAATTAAATTGTCCAAATCAATTTAAAAACACTTTCATCTTATTCCTTGTCGGTTCCTGATTCCAAAAACATATAGATATGATATGTTTGGATTAAAAACACGCTCAGAAAGTTAAAACAAAGAGAGGTACAGAAAAGCGTGCTATCCTTCTTAGCGCAACTACTACCCCGCTCTTCTTGTCAATTTCACTGCCTTTGCCATGAGCGGTGGACTGACGATGCTACGAGTATACGGTCTTGCTGAAAAATGGCAGTGCGTTCAGTTTCATTCTGTGACTTCGACAGCTACTTGACTAAATATTGTATTTTCGCCTTACGCGACTTGTTTTTCAATTAAATTGATTGAAATTTTGGCAAAGGAATCTTCGACAAAGGCCGGGGTTTAGCGCAACCGCTACAGCGCCAAACAGGCTCGTCACTTTGACTGCCTTTTGCACTTGCGGCGGACTACGTTCAGTTTCATTCTGTGAGTTCCACAGCTTGACTAAATTTAGTAATTTCGCCTTACGCGACTTGTTATACTGTTAGGTTCGTTGAGTTCACTGTGACCGTGTGAGGTCGTCGACCTTGACTTGTCCCTTAAGGAAAGTGGCGAGTCGCCACGCCTGGGATGAGTGATCGTGAAAAGCTACAAATCCTTGTGTCAGTGCTTGTGACATGTGCACACAGCTGTTCTTTCCCGGCCTGCTTGGGACATCATGACCGATTGTCGGCCTTTTTAAAGGGACCTTATAACGGAGGCTGCGGGTTAAAGGCACAGTAAGCCTCCCGTAAACCATCACAGATACTGTCAGGCTTTTACACACAGTACAAACACCCTTTCGTTTAAACACTCACCGCTTGAGAACATCTTAGGTGCCCTCCGTAAAGAGCGAGCAATTTTCAAAGAATTTATTTTTGCGTGGTTTATCTTTACCCCTGAGCCTTCATGAACCCCTGTGATCCAGTTTCCCTTTTTCACAATGCAGTCGTCAGTTAGTAATTTGAATGCGACTCGCTGTGAGCTTATCTGCAATAGCACGTTATTATGTACCTCTGACTATGCACGAAACAAACGGCTGTGGTTCACAAGAACTCTCGCGATGGCTTTTGACTGTTCAGAGGAACTGGCGATATGCATAAACCGTCGTCTGCTACGAGAACCACGACCTTGCGTGACCCTGCTTCCGGGCTTTTCTTTTTTCAAACTTTCAAAATTTCGAATTGTACTGATCTTGTCTTGATGAAAAAAAAATTCTTTTATGATTTAAGAATGTTTGTGTAACAAGCTGTCAATTTATTATTTAGATTTTAAAAGTTAGGTCTAGCGCCAAAACGCACCACGGTCCGATTGTCTCTGAGACAATCCGCAAAATTAATTCTTTGAAAATTGCTCGCTCTTTACGTAGGGCACCTAGGATGTTCCCGCTTGGTGAGCGTTGAAATGGAAGGGTGTTTGTACTGTGTGTAAAAAGCCTGACAGTATCTGTGATGGTTTACGGGAGGCGCACTGTGCCTTTAAATGTCGGAATTCTCGGACAACCGGTGTGACATTCGGTTAGGTGAAATCTGTTCCGGACCCTTGACCTTGTGTGTGTTAGGGAAGGGGGGGGGGGGAGGGGGGGGGGGGGGGGGGGGGGTGTGATACAACAGCAATCTGAGACGAGAATAATTTCATCATCCGTATTGAGCATTGGATCGTTTTCCCCCCAACCTCAAAATTTTCTGCCTGATAAGGGGCTTCTTTTGACCAAATATTGGAACGATAAGGCGGAAGAAATCATATTGTCCAGCCGTAGAAGTGCTTCTTTGGAAACTAAAAGTAAAACTGGCACATTAGCGCGGTAGAAGTCAAATGATCGTGCTAATAGCTATAGTGCTTGACTTTTTTTTCTTAGTGTGTAGGCGTTTGAATGTGTAGACTCCGCTTGGGTTATTTCTGTCCCGGGCAAGCGCTAACCCTAACCCGTTAGTTCCCATAATTATTTGCAGAGGAAGCTATCAGTGTCGGGATGACTATGTAACCCAGAAACACAGGCACGAAACAGCTGGGTAACCTTGTCCGCACAGCAACGTCAACAGAATTTAGTGGATAAAAGGAGGTTAAAAGCGGGGAACTAAAAACTGTGAAGTGCATATGATCATCTTCTCAGATAAGCAAGGCCCAAAACGGGCAAAAATCAATTTGATTGTCCAATGATGGGTCGTGTTCAGACTCTCAGAGTTCGCTTGTGTATCGTCCAGCAATTAAGTTTATAAAAAAAACAAGTCGCGTTAAGCGAAATTACTATACATTCAGTCAAGCTGTGGAACTCACAGAATGAAACTGAACGCACTGCATTTTTTTCACAATGACCGTAGTCCGCCGCTCGTGCAAAACGCAGTGAAACTGACGAGCCTGTTTAGCGCGGTAGTGGTTTCGCTTTTCTGTACCTCTCTTCGTTTTAACTTTCTGAGCGTGTTTTTAATCCAAACATATCATATCTATATGTTTTTGGAATCAGGAACCGACAAGGAATAAGATGAAATTGTTTTTAAATCGATTTCGGAAATTCAATTTTAATCATAATTTTTATATTTTTAATTTTCAGAGATTGTTTTTAATTCAAATTTAACATATTTATATGTTGTTGGAATCAGAAAATGATGAAGAATAAGATGAACGTAAATTTGGATCGTTTTATTAAAAAAAATGGTTAATTACAATTTTCAGATTTTTAATGACCAAAGTCATTAATTAATTTTTAAGCCACCAAGCTGAAATGCAATACCAAAGTCCGGCCTTCGTCGAAGATTGCTTTACAAAAATGTCAATCAATTTGATTGAAAAATGAGGGTGTGACAGTGCCGCCTCAACTTTTACAAAAAGCCGGATATGACGTCATCTTCTTCTTCTTCTTCTGCGTTCGTGGGCTGAAACTCCCACGTACACTCGTGGTTTTTTTGCACGAGTGGAATTTTACGTGTATGACCGGTTTTTTTTTACCCCGCCATTTAGGCAGCCATACGCCGTTTTCGGAGGAAGCATGCTGAGTATTTTCGTGTTTCTATAACCCACCGAACTCTGACATGGATTACAGGATCTTTTTCGTGCGCACTTGGTCTCGTGCTTTGCGTGTACACACGGGGGTGTTCGGACACCGAGGAGAGTCTGCACACAAAGTTGACTCTGAGAAATAAATCTCTCGCCGAACGTGGGGACGAACTCACGCTGACAGCGGCCAACTGGATACAAATCCAGCGCGCTACCGACTGAGCTACATCCCCGCCCTATGACGTCATCAAAGACATTTATCCAAAAAATGGAAAAAAAACCACGTCTGGGGATTTCATACCCAGGAACTCTCATGTAAGATTTCATAAAGATCGGTCCAATAGTTTACTCTGAATCGCTCTACACACACACACAGACACACACACACAGACACACATACACCACGATGTCAAGTAATCGTCAATAAGCACACGTAAATAAGTATAAGTTACAGCTCCGTCCATCCATGGTATCGCCTGATATTTTGTCGAGACTGGGTCAATGAATATGATGACGTCACTCGAGGCTCTGCCGAGAGTGACGTCATTATATTCTTTCACCCCGTCGAGACAAAATATCACGCGATACCATGGATGGACGGAACTGTATTAACGTATATATGGCATGACCAAAGTAAAGAGAATTTGTCATGGGATGTGGCAACAAATCATTGGAAATTCACCATGGGCAATCAACCCAAGCCTAGAAGTTGTAGAACTATATTTTGTTTCAGTCTTGGCAAGGCCAGTTTTGTCCAGTTCCGGAAAAGACATAGTGAATTCCACGGATAAAAACGTATAAGCTTATTATCCCGTGACGCATCAAAGCTAAATTTTGTTTTGAAATGTCATTACAACGTACATGTACAGATAACTTATAACGACATAATCGCCTTCACAAGACAGGAAAAACGCACACTTTGTTTTTCGTCTGCTACAAATCTAGTCTTGTTGGTTGACGGAGAGAATAAAGCTTCAATCATACCTTCATCAACAGGAATAAATGCTCAATCCGCTGTCAGTTCGCAACTGAACCTTGTTTTTTTCTTTAACTTTTTGGTTAACATTGAAACGGCAATCCAAAAGAGTGTTTCAGCTGTTTCAAGACAGAGGCTTAGCTCCTTCTTTTGAGTTGCTTTTCAGTCTAAAATGACACCGGAAGCGAACAAATTGTCGCGTATACTTTCGTCACAAAAAGACGTCATGACAAAGTTACACGCAAAGCGAAAGAGACTTTGACGTCATTTACTTTTGTTTGGAATTTTCCGCCTGTTCCCAGCTTGTCAGTGAAGACCTGACGTGAGTAAGCTTACCCTTTGCAGCTGTGAAATAATCAGTCTTGTGTCTCGGTCGTGTAGGTACAGAGTTTGCTTCTGCAATCATTGTGTTCGTGTTGATGACGGCTTCATAAGATTTCCATTTTCTTGTTTCTGCGGCTGCGCAAGTTATTTTGCCTAGGTCATGGCCGAACTTTAGGCCTACGGAGAAATATCGCTGGATATTTTCTCCCTGGATTAACAGAGACAAAGAAGGGAAGTCATGCTGTATAAGACATTATTAGGTCTTCGATGGTGTTACGCAAGGGAGAGAACGAAACAAAGCTAGTTTAGTGCAGGCATGGTGTCATTGGGATTGCATCATCATCCGGAGTGTGACGGCTGTCAGGTCTGCAGACAGAAAAAGATCCTCTCTCTCTCTCTCTCTCTCTCTCTTGTGTGCCCTGTCTCGCGAAGCAAAACTTTGACATCCTCACACGCGCGAAGCACGTGCCGATCACGGTGACAGGGCAGTTCTGACTCGGATCGATGCGGAATTCTTGCAACAGGCGTACAACATATAACTCGCGGGTCACGATCATCACGCCTCTAAATACGTATAACGGTAATAACCGTTTTGAGTGACATCATAAAGCTTTTTTACACAGAGCTCATTTGCGAATTAGGTTGCTTGCTCGTGGTCGTAATTAATTGTTTAGCCCTGTTGGTAAGTTGAGAAATTGAACATAGCCTGGGGATACCGTATACACTTTTTGTGTGTTTGAAATTCGGTGATGCTTTAAAGGGATGTTTTGTCGACCGAAGGCGGTGCTGTGGAATCAAAAGTTTTTATATGTGTAGCGCACGACACGTAACTCAACTAGACAAGAACACAATTAAGAGTTGTGTATGTGTGCGTGTCATGTTTAAATATGTCACCCTTTGTTTTACATGACTGATTCCACTTCCAATCTGAATTTTTGCTCGGATCATTGAGTGTTTTGCGTAGCTGGGACATGAGCATTATTGTAACTGTCTGATGATTCAGAATATCGATTTGCCCACGTGTGCTAATTGTGTGTCACATGCACTCTAAAGTCATCTGCATCAAGGTAGAGGCTGCACTGCAAATGTAGGGCAGCATTGTTTGTTGACGTTTTTGTATCAATACAAATTTATATATGAAGCATGGTTGTCGATAACCAGTGCGTTGATTTCCCTCTCACTTTGCGTTGGAGACACGGTTGTTTTAATGAACTTTCTCGAATGGACGTTTTTAAAGGAACATTCCTTCCCGTGTATATATTATCATGTACGCAAGCATGGATTAGTCTAGGTTTCTCTCTGTGACGAGGGCAGCTTTGCATTTGGACTCATATTTTGTAAATGCTCATCATCGAACGCTGAAGAAGAAGACTAAATTTAATGCTGTAGACTGGAAATCGAGACGAGGTGATGTGTGTGTGTGTGTGTGTGTTGTGTGTGTGTGTGTGTGTGTGTGTGTGTAGAGTTTGTGTAGACGAGTGTCCATCCCCCTACCCCCACCCATCCAAAAAACAACAACAACACACAAACAAACTACTTGACTGATTGTTATGAAACTTACACGGAAAGGAAGGTACGTTTAGCGGGTTTTATAACATATATGCGCGCGCATGAAACTGCGAAAATAATCGTGGTCTTAAAGTGAGAGTATCAGTGTGTCGCGGCTTTCGTCATCGTCAGGTATTTTTATTTTATTTTAAAGGTACGTCCTGAGGGGGATGTTGACGTGCTGTGAGGACATCGCGGCTATGTCTTGTCATAGTGCACTTAACTTGACATAAGTGTCACAGCTATATAATATATACAGTGCAGTGCCCTTTAAATCTTGACACAGTGTTCAAGGGTGTGTTATGGTTTGAGTAGATCTAGATAAAAAATAAAACCGACTTATTTGTTTCTTTTCAGAATTGGAATGTTTTGACACTGTGATGTTAGACTAATGACATGAGTCTTGTTGGACTGGCATGCAAGGCGCATGGTGTTTGGTTTAACAGTTATACATTTACGTAGTCTTTGCTTTCTGAACTCTTCTTTCCAGGAATGTCAGCAGTTGGGGAAGAACGTGTGTGTGTGTGTGTGTGTGTGTGTGTGTGAATGCGTGCGTGCGTGCCTGAGAGAGAGAGAGAGAGAGAGAGAGAGCGAGAGGGCGGGTACACACTGTTCTGTGTGTGTGTCGGTTACGTTTATGAGGAGATAAAAACCCTCATCGACAGATCCGCCTTACTCCCCACCAGACGAAAGCCCAAGGGCGGATCAATTCACTTTGGAGGGGGGGGGGGGGGGGGGAGGTTACAAAATGACGGCGAAGATACAAGTTGACGGCGCCGAAGGCGCCTAAGCCTCTAGGAGCGTCCGGGGGCATGCCCCCCCGGAAATTTTTTTTATCCAAAGAAGCAAAATAGAGCTATCTGGTGCATCCTGAGCCAATAAATTACCTCTTTTTTTGGGGGGTGGGGGGGGGTTACGTAACCCGTGTAACCCCCCCCCCCCCCCCAAGATCCGCCCTTGAAAGCCCCACGATCAACGTCACATTTTAATGTATTCGTTTGATTTTCGTGCTTCTTAAAAGTGTCACAGGACTTCTTCTTCGTTCATGGGCTTAGACTCCCACGTTAATTCACTCATGTTTTTAGCACGAGTGGATTTGTACGTGTATGACCGTTTTTACCCCGCCATTCAGGCAGCATACGCCGATTTCGGGGGACATGTGTCACAGGACAGAACCTGACCAAGGAATGTAGTGAAACAGAATTGTAAGGGTGTGAAAAAATGTGTGAAAAATATACAATGGGCACACCTGACTGCCTATAGAGTTCGGTGTGGTTCGTAACTGAGACTTCTCCGAGGTTAAATTTTGTCTCTCCATTTTTGGTCGTATCACTCAAAAAATTCCCAGGGCAAGCAACAACGATTAAGCAAATCGTTTTAACCAATTAATATAAATCGTCCTGAACAATTTTTTTCTGGAGTTCTGTAGTACATCAAAGTTGTTTTAATTTTTTTTTCTCTCATAATAAACCGTCAACCGCTGGCCCCTCAGCCGGACAACACCTCTCACGTCACTCCGTGATTTTGAAAGCGTACCAAAAGTCCACGAGCTCATGCACTTTAGTTTATAGAATGACCTCACGCACGGGGCTTTCAGGTACAGGTGCACCTGAAGCGATGATAAACACACATCGTTTGACGCTCTGACGGGGTTCACCTGCTCTACTTCAGGGCAGGTTCTAGTTCAGTTGCGCTTCTGTGTCTCACACAATGAGGGCTTTTTTTGTGGACCAAGTTACACGATTTGGCGTACAGACGTGTTGGCTTTCAAAGTTTTCTCTCATTAATACCAACGATGACCGAAAAGCAACTTCTTTTTTTTTTTATATATAGATGCGTCTCAAATACTTTATTAACAGCTCGTAATTTTGGATTGGGAAGATTGGGCAGAAAGCCAAGCTGTCTGCCTCACTTTTACAAAATTAGTAAGGAATTTGAATCCGAGTTTTTCCTCTTGTGTTGAGTCGCGTGACGCGTTGCACATGCACAATGCTGCTCAGAAATTGCCTTATCACGCGAGTGCTCGTTTGTGTGTGTGTGTGTGTGTGTGTGTGAGAGAGAGGGAGAGGGGACGCTTTCGTACATTCACACATTCGTACATTTCTGTACTTCACCCAAAGTGTACCAAAGCCAGCTTTGTGCACACTGAATTGGACGAAATGAAGTCGTTCTTTCCTTGGTCCAAGGTCGCAAAAGGGTTTAACTTTACGGTGTCATCAATATTTATGTATGATCGTTTCGAAGAAGCATAATTATACCCGTGGCGAAATGTTAGACATCGGTAAAATAATATTTGAAGATTTCTTGATACGTGATCGTGAAGATCAGAATAGATAACTCTCGGCTTCCTAAAATGTAAAATTCTTACGACTGACTCGTTTTCAACCCTGTGGCATAAATGTAACTTCGGTGTAAGTTTTTCTAAGCACCCACACACAATCTGTAGTGTACACTGCTCTCTTTTTCTTGGAGTTGCTGTGTTCCTTTAAGACAAAAAAAGACCGCATAAATGTAAACTTGATCAATAAGTCCACACATTCCAATTGTGTCTTGTTTGTTTAAGGGATTTTTGTCACATAAGGCTGTTTGTGCGTGTCCTTTTACCTGGCCGACTTATTACGCAAAGTTCCGAAGGCCGTAGAATATCTCGTGTCGAGCTCTGAAACCGGCATTTTGGGCATTGGCTAAGTCAGTGCCCTGTCAACGATTTATTTTTCACAGGCGTCTGTCCGTACGACCATCTTGTATGATCACTTCCAGACTGTGGGAATTTTTGTGATCAATTATGTTGTACACTGATGCATCAGTGCAATAGCTGCCTCGTCTCAAGATTTGCCCGTTTTATGGTCAAGATCATGATGATCGGAGGGGGTAGAATGTTGCATTGTGTGTGTGTGTTTTGTTGTTGTTGGTTAATTCGATTGCTCTTTGGTGTTATGGAATACATGTATCCTAATGCGATTCTGTGAGTTTTGGCTTGGACGTAAAATCGAACCTTTCACCTCGTCAAACAGGCAGAGAGGCCACTTTTGAAACACTCAAGCTTGATTTTTGGTTTTCTATGTTTTAGTTCTCATATTAAGGAATGAGTTCTTCACGGGCAAAATAAGTAACACACACACACACACACACACACACACACACACACACACACACACACACACACACACACACACACACACACACACACACACACACACACACACACACACACATATATATATACTCTTTCTCCCTCCCCTCCTCACTCTCTTTCTGTGTAATTCTATCTATGGTATGCTATTACCAAGGACATTTTAAGATGAGTGAGGTCGCGGTTTTGTTTTAGGTGCTGCGTCAGTCGTTGTTAATTTCCGACCTATAACCGGTAAAGTCTTAAAATGCCAGGAATAGAAATCGGCAACAGGCCAGACCTATTTCATTTGACAAAATTGCCATACAACTATAATTACAAGGTGTTTGGTGGCTTGTTGTCAGACCAGATATTTTTGTCGCTCCGAGGGAAGCGTAGGCCCTATATCGTCTTTTGTTTCAGCTTTATGGACCGATGGCATAAGATAATGACTGTGTACTGGACACGTCTGCGTGATCCAAGAGGGGTCGGTTTCCGAGAGAGCCAGCAAGGCAGGCGGACGCATGATATTATTGGGCACCGGTGTAGAAAATGGCTAGCGCGACCACGACTACCGTCACCACGACTCTGTGTTGTGGTCAGAGGGACCCCAAGCAATAACTTAATGACGTACATGTTGTCCGACACTGGCCGGTTCGATCCACCTGCAGGCGGGGTGGGGACAGGGTAGTGGGTCGGGGTGGAGAAGTGTTGGTGTAGGGGTGGGGTGGGGGTCTGTACTTATTCACCTCAGACTTGTGTTTTTAAAGGAACTGTCCTCCAGCAGGACTTTATTCAGGTTGTTCGTGTGGACAGCGGGATCTACTCCAACAGACTGCAGAGTGACCTTGTTTCACCATCTCACGGTAGTTGTACGGAGCTCAGACTCGGCACGAGGACTTGTGCGCAACGCTCTCCTCCCCCCTCTTTCTTCCCCACTCCCTCTCCCGTAGCCCCCCACCTCCAAACCATTAATAATACATTTAAAAAAAAGCTGTTTTTGCGAGCAAGCAGGAAGTATTTTGATGTTCGCGTTTGATTGCAAAGTTGCGTGCTGTTGTTAACTGCAGAGGCAACGGTCCGATTTTGATATTCTCAATTGTCATACAAAATGGTGCCGTGCTGATAGCACTGACAACAGGCTTTCGATTTTCGCATTTCACTTGAATAGCACACGTTCGTACACATATTGGCAAATGATTTGCCAATGATATGTGTTCGAAAATGAGCTATTCAAGTGTTTTTATCTGCTGAAGCAACGATGGGGTTTTGATTTTGAAATTTAGCACACAAAATGCTGCGCTAATGACTCAAAACGACGTGACCAGAACAAAAGCTTACGTGAGACGGACAACATTTTATTCAAGAAAGAATTTCAAATAACAAGAGCGCGTGTAATTAATTCAAAGGAAGATAACAAGCAATGCTTATGAGCGTACATAAGGTAAGATTATTTTGCTAAAAGAATACTTTCTCGTCCGCCATCTTGCTTTCTTGATGGACCTTTCTTATGTGACAGGGGAGGCTACCGCTCCTTTCACCCGAGTTGTTGGCCTTTAAAAGTCAACACCGGTGTATTGTAGAATTCTGTTTGTGATAGGGTCTGGTGGTTTCCGATTGTCTGTATGTTCATGGAAACCTTCGGGTTTGCATAACAGTTTTTATAGGGCTAACATTTTCAATCCTGTATGATTGCACTTCGCCTCCCGAGGTGATCGTAGTGTTACGACACTCGGTTACATCTGGCGCTTCGCGAGCAGGGATGGGACTCGGCATGATATGTTCAGGTAATGGCATAATATGACCACTGAACATGTTCGTGCTGTTCCCATTCTGCGAACTTGGGATGGACAGTGGTCCCCCGGTTCGGAACTTCGGGACGAAGTTCATTCAAACGGGGGCTATTGTGACAGGGGAGGCTACCGCTCCTTTCACAGCAGACTCTGCACCCGAGTTGTTGGCGTTTAAAAGTCAACACCGGTGTATTGTAGAATTCTGTTTGTGATAGGGTCTGGTGGTTTCCGATTGTCTGTATGTTCATGGAAACCTTCGGGTTTGCATAACAGTTTTTATAGGGCTAAGAAATTAGCCCTAACATTTTCAATCCTGTATGATTGCACTTCGCCTCCCGAGGTGATCGTAGTGTTTCGGCACTCGGTTACACTTACAAATCGGGACCTTTAAATTCCGACCGTCTGCTAATGTCAACTGCAGAAGCAACGGTGGGGTTTTGATTTTGACATTTGTCTTGCAAAAGTGTGTGCAGTTTATAACTTCATTATCAATGACCAGAACACGAGATGGACATTTCGGACAAGACAGAGGAAGACCTTTAACTCTCGTGCGTCCTTGCAAGCGGTCGCTATTTGTCTTACAAAAGGCTGTGTAGTTAATAACTTCATTAGCAAGGAGAAGAACACGAGATGGACATTTCGGACAAGGCAGAGAGAGCTAGTCTTCCGTCTGTGATAAGGGGCTGATCAGTTCCGCTGATTGTGAAACGGTCAGTTAGCCTTCAGGGCATGCTCTAGCTGGGTGATCGTGGCATGGTTCTGTGGGCCTTGTTTTTGGTGTGTGTGTGTGTGTGTGTGTGTGTGTGTGTGTGTGTGTGTGTGTGTGTGTGTGTGTGTGTGTGCGCGCGCGCGCGTCCGTGTGTGCGTGCGTGTGATTTTTTCTTCTCCGAGCAATTTTAAGTGCTTGTTCGTGCAGTTTTGGTGTGTTTCTTCCTGCATTTCGAAGAATGTAACAATAGTAAAAAGTATCGTGATTTAAGTGTTTTAGCACCCAGATTTGTAAATGATTAGATTTTGTTATTTTTCTTTTCTACAACGGATGTTCAAATGGAACAAGAGATAAGAAGTTCAGAGTTCACACGGGTTTACGCACTTCTGTAAGTTCTCTTCTGTAAACATCTTTAGGTCGTTCGACCCGTAACACACAAGCGCCTAAAACACTCGTTACATGACTAAGCAGGTCCATTTTTAGATTACTTGCCCTTGACTTTAAATTATGAAGACTTGCAGTGGAAAAACATCTGTCGTAGTTGCACAAGCCTTACCCCGTCCCCAACCCCACCGCCGGGTTTGCCCTAAACATTTTTGCCACAATTAAATACCAAGATTTTTTTTTTTTTTTAATGTTTCCATCGCAGTGTATACTCATCCGGGAACACGGTTGGGCATCAGCAGTGAGTTTGAAGTTGAAGCAAACACGGAAGAGTATGCACCTCGTGCATACTATCATAAGAAGACAGACACAGGACAGGTAGACGCCCAATGGACTTGTAGGTCATGGGGTCATAAGGATAAACAAAGAATATAGTTCATGATAAAGATTGCATCCGTCTTTCACTCTTTGTGTCCGGCTTTTCTTCTTCTTTGTCTCCCTCTTCGCCTTCCTCTTCGCCTTCTTCTTCTTCTCTCTCTCTCTCTCTCTCTCTCTCTCTCTCGATCTTTCTCTCTTTCGATGTCTCCCTCTTTCTCTCTCTTTCGATGTCTCTCTCACTCTCTCTTTCGATGTCTCTCTCTCTCTCTCTCTCTCTCTCTCTCTCTGAGTCTCTCTCTCTCTCTCTCTCTCTCTCTCTCTCTCTTCTGTAAACATCTTTAGGTCGTTCGACCCGTAACACTAACACACACTCTCTCTCTCTCTCTCTCTCTCTCTCTCTCTCTCTCTCTCTCTCTCTCTCTCTCTCTCTCTCTCTCTCTCTCTCTCTCATATATATATATATATATATATGTTTGTTCCTTTGGGACGGCGACCAGATGGTTCAGTAACCGTGTGACGAAGTCTGACGATTTGATTCAGATGCATGTGCTAACTTTAACAAGGCTATGTGGGCTAATTGCGTTGCTAAGATCAGTTGTGGATTTAAGTCGGCATACTAGCCTTGGGCGAAAATGCTGTGTGGGGTTTAAGTCCGGAGATAAGGGAAATAATCCGTCGGTTACCGGTATTATGTTTTGATGGACAAAAATACCTTTCGTTTATATGAAACACAGACTCAGTGGCTAAATACTCGTGTGAAAATAGACAATAGAAAATAGAAAATAAATTTGTGAACTGCTAGGCGGTGATTTAAAGGGAACGTCACATGTTCTTCACGAAAATTGAAATACATGTATATAAAGTATAATAAACATATGTAGATAATTTAAGAATGAAAGCGCCGCTAAATGTGCATTCAATCGCTTAAGATTTCGATTCGAAATTCCAAATTGAATTACATGCACGTCCAAAACAGAGAACGCCGAACATTTTCGTCATAAGCAAGGGAGATCACCCCTTTACTCTGTGTTTCTATGCCACTTGCACACCAACATGGTGTTTTGAAAAAAGCAAGCCTCCTTCACCTTCTTCGCTAGGGACTAGCCTTTACTGCCCTCGTGACGTTATACGCCAGTCACGGGTGAGGATGTGTGTTTAAAACACTTTCTACCCCAGCTATGTTGACGAAAGTTTTTTTTTAGCCGAGACCAGGTGTGCTGCAGCAGGTCACTCAGAATTGTAGAAACTGTGTATCAACATGCTGGAATGCAGGCGTTAGATCGACGTTACAGGAAGCGATTGAAGCTAACAGTTTGAGCGGATATATCTGTACCTGGTCAGATAGAGCCATATGAGTGGGTACGGATATATCCGTACCTGGGAGACAATGAGTTAAACAAAACAAATCTTGGAGAAATTGGATTCTTACGAAGAACATAACACTTACACGTATTTAAAGTGCTGAATTACAGAAAACCGACTAAAATCAACAGCATGAAAGCCTGTGCAGAGTTGGACTTAGCTTTTACCAGAATGTAGATTTTGGTTTCTCCAAATGCAAAAAAGCTTGAAATCCCATTGTTTAACACACCAAAAAAAAGCCTGGATGGATTTAATGTGATTAACATGGCGAAAAGACATGAGAAATATTTAAGGTTTAACTTGAAACGCAGAGGTGTTGAGCGTTTTCGTTATTGGAGGTTACTCTAGGTACAGATTAACAAACTGAAACAACCAACGTGTAACTATTCGTTCAACCGTGCATTTCACTCGGTCACCTGGGTTCCAGTTATGAAATGTTTGAATAAGTCGCAACAACCCGTTTTGCACATGAATTCCCGCCCCCCCCCCCCCCCCCGCATTTTTATTTTTTATTTTCATACAAAGCCGGGTTTTCCCGTGTAACAGAAGAGAAGAGAAGAGAAGAGAAGAGAAGAGCAGAGCAGAGCAGAGGAGAGGAGAGGAGAGGAGAGGAGAGAAGAGAAGAGAAGAGAAGAGAAGAGAAGAGGAGAGGAGAGGAGAGGAGAGGAGAGGAGAGGAGAGGAGAGAGAGAGAGAGAGAGAGAGAGAGAGAGAGAGAGAGAGAGAGAGAGAGAGAGAGAGAGAGAGAGAGAGATTCAGGTAATATGTCGACCTGGAACTAAAAGATCAACACTGAAAAACAGTCATTACCGAGACGAGGTAGTAAGGCGTGGCTAGCCAAAGGACGAAACAGGTCACACTCGTCTCCGCGAAGCATGCGAACCTAGCACCTTAGTAACCTAATTTCTTTCATCGTGAGTACATTTTTACAGTTAACATGACATTATATGTTTGAATTCGGGAATTGATAAGGAATTCAATGCTACCATTTTTATATTTGTGCGTGTAAATTCTATTTTAATGGCAACTTTAATGGACAAACTTATCAATCCATTTTTAAGCTTCCGAGCTGAAATGCAATTCCATAATCCGGACTGACTGAGTCAAAGATTGTTTGACCAAATTTTCAAGCAATTTGGTTGAAAAATTAGGTTGTCCCATTGCCGCCTCAACTTCCTTTTAAGCCGGATATGACGTCATCGAAGACATTTATCGAAAAAATAAGGGGAAAAACGCGGGTCTGTGGGTATCATCTGGAAGAACAGACTGTGATACATTGTTACATAACTAATAATAAAAAAAATGCAATAAAGGCATAATGTGGTTCGTTGGCCTGTGTTCACCCTTGACGTCTCACTGACTAAAAAAATATCCTCAATGCAAGACAGTGGTCAACAAAGTTCAGTTACCTGTGTGGAAAGACTTTTAACCAGTCACTAATGACACCCACGCTACAAACGCTTCGGTCGTTAGGTTGTATTGATGGGCATTACTGACCTGCCACTAAGAGGGCAACAAGGGACAGAAGATCACCCTGGAGGAGGAAGGAAGAACACTCACTGGAAAAGCCGCTGCCAATGCTTTCGCCCAAGCATATCGGGGAGAAAGCGACACCACCATACCCCTGCCTCTACAAAAGGAAGTCAGAACAGAAATTAGAGAAAGAACAGAAAGAAACGTACAGGATGCCATGCAACAAGACATCACCATGGCCGAGCTGAAGAATGCCATCAAGAAGCTCAAAAAGAAGAAGTCTCCAGGTCCAGACAACATTACGAATGAGATGTTGCAACACATAGACAACTCGGCCCTCCAGAAACTACTGGGCATCTTCAACCTCAGCTGGAGACAGGGACAGGTACCTCAGTGCTGGAAGGAAGCCAGGATGATCCCAGTTTTAAAGAAAGGGAAAAACAAGACCAAAACCCTGAGCTACCGACCCATCAGCCTGACAAGCTGCGTATGCAAAACCATGGAGCGCATTGTCAACCAGCGCCTGCAGCTGTACCTGGAATCAGAAAGCATCATTGTCCCAGAACAAGCCGGCTTCCGACAGCACAGAAGTACGGAGGACCAGACAACACACCTTAGCCAGGTCATAGAGGATGCTTACCAGGCCCAGAAGGTCACCCTGGCCACCTTCATTGACCTGCAGAAGGCCTTCGACAAGGTCTGGAAAGATGGACTCCTTGTGAAGCTCCTACGTTCCGGCGTCAAAGGCAACATGTACCAGTGGACCAAGTCGTACCTGCACAACCGAAAGGCCAGAGTGCTGGTGGACGGTCACTGTGGCCGAAAGGTGCTACTACGCCAAGGAGTTCCACAGGGAGGAGTACTCTCCCCCACGCTATTCATACTCTTCATTAACGACCTGGTACCAGAGTTGCCCAAGGGAGTCCAAGCGGCACTGTATGCTGATGACCTTGTTCTCTGGTGCTCAGAAGAGTATGCAACCACAGCAACCTACAGGATGCAACTTGCCCTAGAAAAGGTTGCAGCGTGGGCGGAAGACTGGTGTGTGACCATCAACAGGGAGAAGACCACTGCCACTCTCTTCACACTCTCTGCCAAAGCGACACCTGGCAAACTGACCTTGGGGGACACACCCCTGAAATTTGAAGACCAGCAAACATACCTGGGGGTCACCTATGACAAGCGCATGACCTGGAAACAACACATCCTCAGTGATGTACATTTTAGTCGGTCTCCGGTCTCTGACCGATCCAATTTCCCCAGGACCTATAGCTTTAACCCCAGCAGGACACAGGTCCGATTAACCTACAGAAGAAGTGGTCAAGGGTCCGATCGTTTTTGACAATGAAGCGGACATGCGGACTGTTCAATTTTCAAGAGGAAAGCTTGTTTCGGTTTTGCCAAGCGAAAGTAAACACTGCGTGAGGAAAGCTGGTTTCGGTTTTGCCAAGCGAAAGTATGCACTGCGTGTGACCAGTTTGTTGAGTGAATGAGGCACCATATGGGATCTGATTCTTTGAATTAATTTATCCTCAAGTTGGATCAAGAAGAAAAAAAGAAAACCGAACCCATATGGTGCCTCGAGTGCACTCATTGGCTCAGCAATAAATCGTTTAAACCAATGGGAACCACCCGTGTATGTTCGCACATGCACAAGGCATTACTTTTCGTCATAATATCCGGAAAAACCGTTCAGTGCACAGAACTTGGTGTGTACGGCTCGAAGAAACCGATTGTGTGTCAAAACCCAGGACATGATCCTGAAAGCAAAACTTGAGGGACCCGCAGAACGGTCAGATGCCTACCTGAAAAACATTGTCGACAGATGGGCAGTGAAAAAAACCCGACAACTGTTCAAATAACTTTGAAATGTGATTCAATCCTTTGAGTATCTAGTCATGACAGTCGCGGAAGGTGGAAGAATCTAAACTGAAAAATCTGTTTAAATGCGCTTTTACGAGTCGTGTTTTTGTCCTATTGAAATTGCAATCTCAGGACACTGTGTCCTATTGATTTTCATTCTTCAGGACAATTGTCCTAAAGGCTGCTAGAAAAATGTACATCACTGCATCATGAATGCAGAGGGAAAGGCCAGGAGAAAGCTAAACATCATGCGGAAGCTGGCAGGATCACACTGGGGTGCAAACGAGAAGATACTGAAAACAGTCTACCAGGGGACTGTACGACCGCACCTCGAGTACGGATCAAGCTCTTGGGCAACAGCAGCCAAGACACACCAGCAGGCCCTAGACAAAGTACAGAACCAAGC
>NC_090245.1:24723295-24733295 GCF_037325665.1 Littorina saxatilis | reverse complement strand
CATATGATCAAGGTCAAGGTCACTTTGACCCTTATGAAATGTGACCAAAATAAGGTAGTGAACCACTAAAAGTGACCATATCTCATGGTAGAAAGAGCCAATAAGCACCATTGTACTTCCTATGTCTTGAATTAACAGCTTTGTGTTGCATGACCTTGGATGACCTTGACCTTGGGTCAAGGTCACATGTATTTTGGTAGGAAAAATGTGTAAAGCAGTTCTTAGTGTATGATGTCATTGCTAGGTTTAGGTCAAGCATGTGAGTCGTATGGGCTTTGCCCTTCTTGTTTGGATAAATGTCTTTGATGACGTCATATCCGGCTTTTCGTGAAAGTTGAGGCGGCACTGTCACGCCCTCATTTTTCAACCAAATTGGTTGAAATTTTGGTCAAGTAATCTTCGACGAAGCCCGGACTTCGGTATTGCATTTCAGCTTGGTGGCTTAAAAATTAATTAATGACTTTGGTCATTAAAAATCTGAAAATTGTAAAAAAAAATAAAAATTTATAAAACGATCCAAATTTACGTTTATCTTATTCTCCATCATTTGCTGATTCCAAAAACATATAAATATGTTATATTCGGATTAAAAACAAGCTCTGAAAATTAAATATATAAAATTATTATCAAATTTTTTTTTTCGAAATCAATTTAAAAACACTTTCATCTTATTCCTTGTTGGTTCCTGATTCCAAAAACATATAGATATGATATGTTTGGATTAAAAACACGCTCAGAAAGTTCAAACGAAGAGAGGTACAGAAAAGCGTGCTATCCTTCTCAGCGCAACTACTACCCCGCTCTTCTTGTCAATTCCACGGGCACTGCCTTTGCCACGGGCGGTGGAGTGACGATGCTACGAGTATACGGTCTTGCTGCGTTGCGTTGCGTTCAGTTTCATTCTGTGAGTTCGACAGCTACTTGACTAAATATTGTATTTTCGCCTTACGCGACTTGTTATATTTAGTCAAGTTTTGACTAAATATTTTAACATCGAGGGGGAATCGAAACGAGGGTCGTGGTGTATGTGCGTGCGTGCGTGCGTGTGTGTGTGTGTGTGTGTGTGTGTGTGTGTGTGTGTAGAGCGATTCAGACTAAACTACTGGACCGATCTTTATGAAATTTGACATGAGAGTTCCTGGGTATGAAATCCCCGAACGTTTTTTTCATTTTTTGGATAAATGTCTTTGATGACGTCATATCCGGCTTTTCGTGAAAGTTGAGGCGGCACTGTCACGCCCTCATTTTTCAACCAAATTGGTTCAAATTTTGGTCAAGTAATCTTCGACGAAGCCCGGGGTTCGGTATTGCATTTCAGCTTGGTGGCTTAAAAATTAATTAATGACTTTGGTCATTAAAAATCGGAAAATTGTAAAAAAAAATAAAAATTTATAAAACGATCCAAATTTACGTTTATCTTATTCTCCATCATTTGCTGATTCCAAAAACATATAAATATGTTATATTCGGATTAAAAAAAAGCTCTGAAAATTAAATATATAAAAATTATTATCAAAATCAAATTGTCCAAATCAATTTAAAAACACTTTCATCTTATTCCTTGTCGGTTCCTGATTCCAAAAACATATAGATATGATATGTTTGGATTAAAAACACGCTCAGAAAGTTAAAACAAAGAGAGGTACAGAAAAGCGTGCTATCCTTCTTAGCGCAACTACTACCCCGCTCTTCTTGTCAATTTCACTGCCTTTGCCATGAGCGGTGGCCTGACGATGCTACGAGTAAAATGGCATTGCGTTCAGTTTCATTCTGTGAGTTCGACAGCTACTTGACTAAATATTGTATTTTCGCCTTACGCGACTTGTTACATTTAGTCAAGTTTTGACTAAATGTTTTAACGTAGAGGGGGGAATCGAGACGAGGGTCGTGGTGTATGTGTGTGTGTGTGTGTGTGTGTGTGTGTGTGTGTGTGTGTGTGTGTGTGTGTGTGTGTGTGTGTGTAGAGCGATTCAGAGAAAACTACTAGACCGATCTTCATGAAACTTGACATGAATGATCCTGAGTATGGTATCTCCAGACGTTTTTTTAATTTTTTGGATAAATGTCTCTGATGACGTCATATCCGGCTTTTCGTGAAAGTTGAGGCGGCACTGTCACGCTCTCATTTTTCAACCAAATTGGTTGAAATTTTGGTCAAGTAATCTTCGACGAAGCCCGGACTTTGGTATTTCATTTCAGCTTGGAGGCTTAAAAATTAATTAATGAGTTTGCTCATTAAAGTTGTCATTAGAATCGATTTTTCGCAAACAGATTTAAAATTGATTGCATCGTATTTTTCATCACATTCTGAATCTAAAGATATATACATATGTCATGTTTACTCTTAAGATGTGATCACAATTAACGAAAATAGATTAATTAGTCTTACGATTAAAATTTAAGAAATCGTCCAAAAAATGATTTCATATTATTCTTTATCATTTCCTGATTCCAAAAACATATAGATATGATAGGTTGTATTCAAAACAAGCTCAGAAAGTTAACAAGAATACAGAAAAGCGCGCTTTCCTCCTGCTTAGCACAATACGCTACTGCGCTATTTTGGCGTGTTAATTTCACTGCGTTTTGCACGTGGGAGGTGAGCGATTTTCTTCTCGCGGGGATTGACGAAGCTGGTGATAAAATGAGACTGTGCCAAAAGGTGACGTTTTCATGTCAGTATGTCCCAAATGACATCACCAGTACATTTTTCATTCTATCTAATCTGTTTTCGTTCTATTTTTTCTAATAACATGCGTTAACAATTGATTGCCAACTGGAATGGAAGAGCACAAAAAGTGTAACTTGATATGTAGTTTCTCTAGAGGGAAAAACATCTTCCACTTTCATGTCAGTGTGTCCCATGCAACATACATTTGCCAAACAGCTATGTGCAAGTAGATTATTTGTTAGTGGTATAGAAAATACTGATCAACAATTAAAGTCAGTTTTCACATTCATTTTCTACCTATTTCTTATTTGTTTATTCTGTTGGCAATGGTGAAATGTCAGCAATCGTGTGTCATTCGGGACAGTAGACATGACACCTGACCTTTTGGCACAGTCTCAAATACAGTGCGTTCAGTTTCATTCCGTGAGTTCGACAGCTTGACTAAATGTAGTGCGACTTGTTTTTACATTTAGTCAAGTTTTGACTAAATGTTTTAACATAGAGGGGGAATCGAGACGAGGGTCGTGGTGTGTGTGTGTGTGTGTGTGTGTGTGTGTGTGTGTGTGTGTGTGTGTGTGTGTGTGTGTGTGTGTCTGTCTGTCTGTGTGTGTGTGTGTGTGTGTGTGTGTGTGTGTGTGTGTGTGTGTGTAGAGCGATTCAGAGTAAACTACTAGACCGATCATTTTGAAATGTTACATGAGAGTTCCTGGGTATGATATCCCCAGACGTTTTTTTCATTTTTCGATAAATGTCTTTGATGACGTCATATCCGGCTTTTTGTAAAAGTTGAGGCGGCACTGTCACACCCTCATTTTTCAATAAAATTGATTGAAATTTTGGCCAAGCAATCTTCGACGAAGGCCGGACTTCGGTATTGCATTTCAGTTTGGTGGCTTAAAAATTAATTAATGACTTTGGTCATTAAAAATCTGAAAATTGTAATTAATATTTTTTTTAAATAAAACGATCCAAATTTACGTTTATTTTATTCTTCATCATTTCCTGATTTCAAAAACATATACATATGTTATATTCGGATTAAAAACAAGCTCTGAAAATTAAAAATATAAAAATTATTATCAAAATTAAATTTCCGAAATCGATTTAAAAACAATTTCATCTTATTCCTTGTCGGTTCCTGATTCCAAAAACATATAGATATGATATGTTTGGATTAAAAACACGCTCAGAAAGTTAAAACGAAGAGAGATACAGAAAAGCGTACTATGCAGCACAGCGAAACCACTACCGCGCTAAACCGGCTCGTCAGTTTCACTGCGTTTTGCACGAGCGGCGGACTACGGTCATTGTGAAAAAATGCAGTGCATTCAGTTTCATTCTGTGAGTTCCACAGCTTGACTAAATGTAGTAATTTCGCCTTACGCGACTTGTTCTTGTTTGCACTGAACGAGCGCCTGTGCTTGCGTAAGTTCTTCGTGCGTTGTCCGTGCAAAATAATCAATATCAGTATCTGCGTTACGGGGGAGGGAAGTGGCCTGTGTCTGAGAGCGCTGATCTGAAAAATAGATTTTTCTCTCTTATTCACATCAGTATACCGAAGTGGCAGTGACGAGGCAGTTTTTGCTCCTCCACGGCCCACTAAACCCACCCCTCTCTTTCTTACCGCTCCACATCCCTCCACCTAACCTTTTTGTCCTCTCTTGCATGTCTCCGGCACACACACATTATAATATGTCAATAGTATCAAGGACCACTGCACCGGTACGGTAGGCCTTAGTCACGTTGGTTTGTATTACACTGCGGTGCTATGAATTTATAATTATTGGTAGTTACAAGAACAAAAGTGTAACGTTTAGATTCAGCTATTCCTTTTCAGGTTTCGACGCCCTTGTTCGAGTGCCAAGTCTCCCTCCCCTCTCCCCATTTGCTCTCTCTCTCTGAGATATCATCAGAAATTGTGAAAGAAACAATTGAAAGTCAGCAGAGACTTTCTTCCGAGATTTGTTAAAATCTCTTAGCAGAGAAAGAGAGAGAACTAAGTATCCCTTCACAGAGAGCCTATTGGGAGCATCAGACCCTCCTCAAGGGGGACCGAGATTTACGAAGTATAGTTCCTTTGTGGGGGACGCATCACAAGGTAATCTAGTCCTGAGGAGGATCATTGTTTTTGTACCCAGACCAGACACGTGTTTCGACATAATTGTGTCTCATCAGAGGTCAGGTGGTTCTGATGGCAAAAGTTGTCAACCCATGGTATCCAACTAAGAAGTAAACCACTCTCTGAATGGCAGCTTCTGTTGGCATGGGAGACTACCCTCATCTGACAACCCCAAGGGGATATCTGTGAAGGGAAACGGTTTGATTTAAGGCCAAAGTGTGGAATTGATATTTATTAAGAAAGAATTTAGAAATTTAGACAAGTTTTAACCAAGAAATTAGGTTAAAACAAGGGAAATTTGAAAAAGCCTAAAGGGAGGTAACTCTGTACCAGCCTGCAGATCCAGAAATGAATACGCGAACAAGTTAGATCTAATTTTGAAAAGGTTAAACAGGAAAAGCGGTCAACTTTTCACTGCTGTTCAACACAGGACTTGGTAAAGAAGAAGTTTTCTGCAAGACTTGTTCAATTGGATCGCTTTAAAGGCGATGCAACTTTCACGGTGACCACATTATAAAACATCAGAAATTGTGAAAGAAACAATTGAAAGTCAGCAGAGACTTTCTTCCGAGATTTGTTAAAATCTCTTAGCATATATATATATATATATATATATATATATCTAAAACTCTCCCACACACACACACACCATACACACACACAGCGCACGCACTGTCATGTTACTTCAGTCCATCTGCTTTATGTACAGACTGATATTGAGTTGTTACGTCAATCTTCAGAAATTAACTGGCTGGGGCGAAGGCAGAAAGGGAATTTATAGATGGGAAACGAATTAATTAATGAAAGCGTGCGGTAAGGTGAGGAGCTGTATTATTTACAGCCACCGTGTACTTGTATGTATACCTGCCAGTGGTTGCTCAAGGTAACACTCAATTTCGTTTTCATGTCAGCTTCTTCAGCACAGGAGACTTAAAGGCCCACTCCGCCTCGTGAAAACAGTTGGACTCACTGTCTCAGATCTGGCCAGGCTTTAAAATAGGATAAGACTATCCCTCCACTTGGTCACTGACCAATGATCAACACCCTGACTGCTTGGTGTGGTGAGTTGGACTTTTTTGATGAATTAATTTTCGAAAAAGACACCAGTGCCTTTCAGTTTCACGAAATTAATTCTTAAAGCAATGACCACTGTGCACAGCGAGCACCCAGGCTGTTCATTTGTGGTATGTGACCAAGTGGAGGGATGGTCTTATCCCGTGTAAAAAGCCTGGACAGATATATACGATGGTGAGCCCAACGTTTACACGAGAAGGAGTGTGCCTCTTTATGGCTGAGACTCGCATAGCAGTTTCATAACACATAATTATGAAACCCTGTTTTCTTCAGCGCTGTAGTGGATATGTGTTTTTGTTTTTCCTCGGTAAAAACAATAGCCTACATTGTGCGCGTAGCATGAAAGGCACAGCTTCCGAATTAGAGAATAATCTCATCAGTATGAAATTCCATCCCTTTTTGTGTGTCGTCAAAAGGTTGTTGTTGTTTCTGTTGCGTTAAACATCCCTTTTACTGTTATGAAAGGCAGCGGTCTTCGTGGTGTTCTTCTCCAGGGCACACGTTATTGAAGGTGTTGGCAAAAAAGCCTACGTAGAAAATAAAATATAAATAAAATAAAACATGTTTAAAACAAGAAATTCCTCCGATAGGAAAAACACCCCCGGCAAAGGGAAATAACCTTCTCAGTTGGTGGCAGTGAGAATGGTTATTACAATGGTTATTTCCCTTTGACCAACGGGGGTGTCCGTCTATAAGTCGTTGTATAATTTTAATCCACCAATAACTCCCTAACCGTGTGTTTGACTGGTCCCAATTTTTGTTTGGACCGTCTCAGGAATGTATAGAACCTGTTCAGCAAGTTTGGTGACGATCGGTCCGTTCATTCTAGAGATCTACTTGCGAACACAAACACCGCCACAAACACATCGAGTGAAACCTATACACACCCCTATACCGGGGGTGTAAAAAGATTTCCCTGTGGAAAGTAAAGCTTTGTTATTCATGTAAATGGTTGATGTTAACAACTTTGAGAATTCGAGTTTGTTCTCAGAGGTCATGGAGAGAGAGAGACAGAGAGAGAGAAAGAGACACTTACAGCCAGACAGACACAGACAGACACACAGATAGGCAGACAGAGAGGGATTGCCACCGATAGATTAAAAGGGACGGCACCTTCAAACGGGGGTAGCACTCAAATGTCGGTTACTGGAATTTGAACCCCCTCGATTCTATTCATAGATTTGTTTAAACAAAACCCAAACAGAGCATGTTGCATGTTTGTTTTTTTCTGTCCCTCTCTCTGTCTCTCTGTCTGTCTCTCTCTCTCTCTACTCGGATCGGAGGGGCCTGTCTACCCACCCCAACACCCCAAATAGACAAGCACTGGCCTAGCCAATGAATAGGGTCTAACGTAACCCGACCAATAAGAATCGAGCGTAGCTGAGTATAGTACAGAGCAGTGGCATACAGCTATTTAAACAACCCGGCGGCGTGCAGTGGGACACATGACGTAAGCTGGCACCGAGCACACACCTCAGACCTTGAACTGCCGGTTAAGGGAGTTCAAGGAAGAAGAAGAGGCCCAAAAAAAAGCCATAAAAAAAAGAAGACATTTATAAGGAAAAGAAGAGATATTGACTTGCATGTGTGCTTGTTTTTTGTTGCACTGGAATGATCGTGATTGTTCTTGACCTAAGGGCCGACAGGATTAAAATGCACACCGTGAGTGAGAATTTGGTTGAGTGTACTGTTATTTCAAAGTGGTGTTCAGCATGGATAGATTCATGATTGATTGATTGATCAGTTCTTGGTCGACGAAGAAAGCATACACTTTCTTTGTGTGGGAAAAAGAAGAAGAAGAAAAAAAAGCGGCGCGGTTGGGAGCTTTGATAACATTATTGATTGGATGTGATTGATTTTCCCATCAGTTTTGCATACTGTGAGGTGTAAGTTGCGGACATTATGTACTGAGATTTTAATTATGTTTTGAAGAAAATGTGGCATCGGTTGTTCTCTGATATTTGTGTTTCTTAGTTTTCTTTTTCTCTCATTTCCTGTTCGTATTTTCTGTAGTGTTGGTTTTGTTGCGAATTGTAACTCCAGAGATCTTTGAGTTTTCCTCTCTTTAGCTACTCTCTTTAATCGAGGCGATAATTTTGTTTGTTACTTCCAATTTGCGGACAGCTTTATTGTTCAGAAACTTAAATTTTTTAAATCTCGTTTTAATCTGCAACTTTTGGAGCACGATGGAAGGTAGAAAATGTAAACAGGAAAATGTAAACAGGAGCTATGTTCTCAGCTTAAGAAAGCCGCCTCCTTTTGCGGAGCTTTTAATAAAATCAAAGAACAAACGCTCCCGCGCGTATTCCGTGGGTACAGTTCTAAGCGTAGGGATTTTTTTTTCATTTTTTTAAAATTTTTTTATTCCCGCAGTGGGGCACTGCGGTTATGAAATTAAAGGCCCCTCCTGTTTTTGGAACCGCAGGAGCTTTCTAGTTTGCTGTTAGGTAGATTTTTGGTTCCTCTTTCCTGTCATGCTCTCTTTTTCTTCATGAATTCTTTTCTTTTTTCTGCCTTCTTGCTCATTCACCTGTATTTTTTCCAAAAATCTCTTCTCTTGCCGCTTGTCTCGCGATTCATGTATAGTTTAATCTGTTAGTGTTCTGATGTAAGTCCAGCAGTAGATAGGTTAAGCCTATTTTAACATACTGGAAACTGGTAATCTTCCAGTAGGTATTAATTTAGTTTTACTAAAGCCTGCTGGGACACAAGTAATGGGTTAGTGCATTTGTAAACAGGAATCGCTTGACAAGTGGCCCCCTTCATCCCCCCCTTCCTCGTCCTGATATGGCTCTGCGTAGTCGGCTGGACGTTAAGCAACAAATAAACAAACAAACAAAAATTTTTTTATGCAATTTATATCGCGCACATATTCAAGGCGCAGGGATTTATTTATGCCGTGTGAGATGAAATTTATTTTACACAATAAATCACGCATTCACATCGGCCAGCAGATCGCAGCCATTTCGGCGCATATCCTACTTTTCACGGCCTATTATTCCAAGTCACACGGGTATTTTGGTGGACATTTTTATCTATGCCTATACAATTTTGCCAGGAAAGACCCTTTTGTCAATCGTGGTATCTTTAACGTGCACACCCCAATGTAGTGTACACGAAGGGACCTCGGTTTTTCGTCTCATCCGAAAGACTAGCACTTGAACCCACCACCTAGGTTAGGAAAGTGGGGGAGAAAATTGCTAACGCCCTGACCCAGGGTCGAACTCGCAACCTCTCGCTTCCGAGCGCAAGTGCGTTACCACTCGGCCACCCAGCCCATGACCGTGGTGGTCAGTAGCGTGAAGTGAATTACATCGGGCGACCGCTTAGTCATTGTGTGTGTGCGTGAGTGCGTGCCTTTGTTCGTTATCACTTGTTGTTACATGTATCAGGCAATACTATTATTATTTTATTGATATTTTACCTTTTTTTACTTTAAACATTGTCATATATATATATATATATTAAATAAAAGTTTATATTGCTGTGTTTTTATCATTTGTATTTTGTATTGTCATATTTTATTCTTATTATATTTCTATTTTTACATTTTGTATGCAATTATAAATTATATTTGTCATTCACTTGTGCTTGCAGAAACGGATGATGGGCGCGAGGATGGGTACACCGACAGAACAGAACGCCCCTACTGGATGTAACTACCACTGATATTTCCTGTCAACTGATTTCACCTTCACTGGGTGTTATTCAGCTCTGCGGCATCTTTGCTTACCAAGACAGACACTGCAGCGAGTAACGGTGCTTGAAAATGGCAACTCGCGCCTGCAAGCGGATGGACACGACCAATTACACCGATGTCGTCATCGTGGGTCAGTGCGGTTTTCGTGACGTCATTCTGAGGATTGTATCTGTGATGTCAGTGTGTTCTTTGTGACGTTTTCTGTGTTTATTTGTGTTGTTTCGTAATGTCTATGTTGCTAGTCTTATCTTAAAGAATTATCATGACGAAAGAAGATGTTGAAAATAGGAGGTAGACTAATTCACCTTTGTGCGTATTTCTGGTCAGACTGCTTGCACTGTGAAAGCAGCGCACCGCAAGGGCATTCAGTGACGTGATAGTATTCAGGGTACATTGTATGATAGATATTGCATAACTACCAGAAAGAAAAAAAGGC
>NC_090245.1:24581992-24723095 GCF_037325665.1 Littorina saxatilis | reverse complement strand
CCAGAAAGAAAAAAAGGCTTTTGGCAGAAACATTTCCTTTTTGGGCCACAACACTACAGAGAGAGAGAGAGAGAGAGAGAGAGAGAGAGAGAGAGAGAGAGAGAGAGAGAGAGAGAGAGAGAGAGAGAGAGTTGAAAATATTCAAAATGACAAGAAACGAACGAAACACACCCTTTTTCACCTCGCCATACTCCTCTCCTTCCTTATACTATTATCTTCACTCCAGCTATAAGCTAGGTACACCTTTTCACCTGTGCCTTCCAAGTAAGGTCTTGCGCTCTACACTGCAAGTTGTTTCAAATCTGGTAACCTACATTGCATTGAATAGAGCGGAATCAGGCGATTGCCTTCTGTATGCGCATACCTATCCTTTTTACCCGGACGCTGACACGGTTTTTCAAGTGCGGAAATAGGACCGCCTGTCCTGGATTTTCGATCCGGTAGGTAACTGGAGCATAGCCTTCTCCTAGCCGCCTTTTCTCTTTCGATTGGTACGCGCTGCATACCTTCTGCTGTGAGATCACTTTTGGCTGGTCTCAAAGGGTGTGACGTGTCGGTCTTTCAATTTCATTACAGGTATCAATGTAAAATGTCGTGTGGTCCCCATAACTAGAAATCTTCAAGTGCAATTGAGTAATCATGTCACGCTTGACACTGTTTTATGTCGGATAAGTTCACTCGGTTAATGGTGCACTGACTTGGGTATGCTTAACCTCTGTTAACCTTTCAGGGCCGGATCTGGGGGGGGGGGGGGGTTCCTGGGGTTCCGGAACCCCCCCCCCCCCCTGGCCATCCAATGTACCTCTCAGAGAGAAAAAAAAATGTGGACTTTGGACCCCTGCCTTCAGTTGGAACCCCCCCCCCCCCCCCCCTCCCTCAAACGAACTTGGTCCGGCCCTGCCTTTAGCCTCGCCCAACAAAAAGAACTCCTCGGCGGCTTTAAGCTGTAACTCTACCTTCACCCTGCATTCAAACGTATACTATTGAAATACTAATTTCACACTTGAAATGCCGCTCGGTCGGCGCGCTCGGCTGAAAAGAAACTGCATACGTCATTCACTTCCCAAAAGAGGCCTTACTTTCAGACATTCTGTTTAATCTGCCGCTTGAGTGCAAGAGCTGTTTTTGCTGTGTCATGCGATGGATGGGGGGGGGGGGGGGGGGGGGACTGTTGGCTGTTTAGTCTGAAAGAACTCCGACTTAATTATCCACAGAATAACAGAACCGTCCTACATTTTGATCACAAGCGGTGCTGAAGAGTAGGCGCGGTCGATGCTGTTGATGTTTGGGGGAGAAGTGCAAAGGTGTGTAAGTGTGCTACGGAACGAGAAAATCAATCAACGACTGTACGTGTGTGTGTGTGATCTTATTAGGAACGGGTAGGGTGGCATATATCCTAACCGTCTGCTCCCGTCTCTCACGCCCCCAGGGCCAAGTCACTCCTAACCCCATTCCCCGTCCAGGAAAATAAAATTAATAGAAACTGAAGAAGTAGATGCATTAAAAGTAGGCGGTTGTCTGAACACAAATCTACTAACAATCAACAAACCGTCGCCAACACATACACACACACACACACGCACACACACACCACACACACACACCCACACGCGTAAACTCGCACACACACACACACACCTAAACTAACGCACCCACATATACACAAACCACACACACTCTCGCTTTCTGTCTCTCTCTCTCTCTCTCTCTCTCTCTCTCTCTCTCTCTCTCTCTCTCTCTCTCTTTATCTCTTTATCAAGTCAAGTCAAGTCAATATTTATTTCAAAAAACCTCTCGATCCTCTATCTCTCACACACGCACACACATACACATACCTTTTCTCTCTCTCTCTCTCTCTCTCTCTCCCTCTCTCTCTCTCTCTCTCTCTCTCTCTCTCACAATAAAATTGCTTGAATAAGTAACAAAGTCCTTCTTCTCTCGCACATAAGCCCCCACCGCCGCCGTCCCCTACCCACTGCAATAACTCGATCGTTATGCTCGGCCTTCCAATTTTCCATGAGACTGAAAGTATGTTGGAAAGGTCATGTACGATTTCCAATATACCCGGGGTCTCCGTTCACGCTTTCAGTTTAAATAAAACAGAAATGAATGACGCGATTACGTGGATTCATGCGCAACTGCGGGCCAGAAAAAAGGAGGGTTTCACAAAGGGGTGTGGGAGGGGAGGAGGGGAGGGGAGGGGTGGGTGTGTGGGTGTGTAAAGAAAGAAAACCAAGAGAGAGAGAGTAGCAAACTTCCTAATTCTTAGACTGTCAACATTTATTTATTCTTTGGGCTTTAGAAATCTATGAGGACTGTCAGTCTGACTGTGCAGGCGGGACTTGCACTGACTGGTAAAGTAAAGTGAGCTCTGTTGAAAAGAAGCATCCGAGAAAATCTTGTTTAGATCCATGTCAAGTGTTGCAGTGGCATGCCATTTTAGGCGTCCAGCTTTGCCTTACTGTCTCATCTCAGCCCTTGAACCCCCCCTCTCCCCCCCCTCCCCCCTCTCTCTCTTTGGCACTTTACCAACCAGCATCTGTTTGTCTCCTCCCCCTCCATTTTTCACTCCCTCTCTGTAAAATCAGCCGTCAGAGGTGCCTGTATTTTCGGCCATTGATCAATGTAAATGGGGCTTCTTTCTGGTGTTTGGGTTCCCTGCTTGTTTCGTTGGCATTGTGCGTCATAATGGTCAGTCTCGTTGAAAGGTTATCATTGATCGGACACCAGAGAGACTGACCTCAGGCATAGGGACATAGGGAACCTGAAGTCCACCGTGCTACGCCCGTCTCCCCCCTCTAGCCCATTACAGTGGAACCCTTCTTTGAAGGCCTCTACAAATCTGAGCCCCTAGACGAATATTTTCACAAAGTTAATATGTCCTGATTAGCATCTTTTTCCTGCCCGCTGCCTAGTTTTCATGGTTAGAAAAAATCATTGATGTGTGTATATGTTCAAGCAAACAAACCAAGCAAACAAAGAGAATTACTGTAGTTTCACATCATACATTTTTATTTAATTTGTTACTTCTTGTTCCCTTCAATTTCTCAAACATGACCTTGCAGTGTGGATAAAAAAATATACCAGTACCATTAACAATCACAGCACAACCCCTTACCCCCCCCCCCCCCCCCCTTGGCAAAAAGGCTGGGAGAGGGGTGGGGTTTGCAAACAAACTGAATACAAGCAAAGGCGAAGGCGAAAGGCTATCAAATAAATACATTGTAGAATACACTGTCCTCTCCTTTCACCCTATGAGTCAGTGCATTCAGGACCATTGAAATCTGTCCACATCTTTTGACAGCTCTGCTAGATGTTTGGGTGACACAAACTGTTGAAATTCATTTATCTAAGATGTCAAGTATGTTTGCATGACACAGCACGATTCTATGGACACAGCTGCTGTGTGGGAATTCTTTCATTATGAAATCTGTAGGGTTGTCTGCCAGAGGGCAGTATCTATGCTCTGGGTTTACATTGTAGATAAAGCCTTTAAAAATCATAACCTATGATTCACGGGAGAAAAGATACATTTAATTATTTAGTTCAGTCATGTGACTGACTCGGTGACTCACTGAACTTTAATGTACAAAGTGAAAGGGATATTCAGATAACCATTTCCTCAGGAGAGTCCTGATCAGGAATCAGACTCAACAAATGTACTGAAAATTAGGGTAATGCCTGAAAGTAGTCAAAGAACACCAGTAACAAATGTAGACTGCAACGCAATGCAAAATGAGACTAACATGAATGATGTAAGGCATTGCCCAAAGGGCTGTTGGAATCAAAATCATTTGGCAAGAATTCAAGTGGTGGATAACACAGATCATTTTGTATGGCAAGGCTAACTTGTTTAGTGTCATGGATGACACATGTGTCTGTGTGAAAGCAGAACAGCATTACCTTACCCTTAGAATCTGAAAATGATAATGAGTTGTTAATGTTATACTGATGTTATCTTATACTGTTTGTGCAAACAATCTGGTTATAACATCTTTCAGGTTTGTGTACCTTGAACAGAAATGTAAGCAGATTGTTGTATGAAGGAAGGAATTATAACCAGATTATTGATGTAAAGTAACAGGAAGCTCATTCATAAATATAAAGATGAAAGCGTGTTATCTGATGCGAGGAGTTATGACTAGATTATTATTGTGAAGGAACAGGAAAAATATTCATAAACACAAACATCTCTAACAGAAAGCGCAGTGTTTGTAAACAAGCAAAGATATAAACAGAAAGTGATGTCATTGCCAAAAGGAGAAACAACAGATGAACAGGCAGAGGGCTAGTATTACAATGTACCCATACACCTGAGGAAAAAGAAGAGATAAAATGTCAGAGTTGCCTTTCATCTTTAGGTCAGTTACACTGAGGCCTGGCATATATATACCTTTTGACAGAGTAGTATTAGGATCCTCTGTACTTTGGATCGTCTGTACTGGCCTTTCCAAATGTCATGGACATGGAACTGATGTTTCTCATGGGATGGGGGGTTGTGAGGGGGGAGGAGAGGGGGTGGCGGTATGTGGGTGAAGAAAATAGAAGGTTGGTCATTTTCTGCTCTTGTACAATGGAACCTCCCTTTTATGAAGACCTAATCTATGGCAGCACACACACACACACACACACACACCACACACACACCCACACACACACAAACACACACACCCACACACACACACACACACACATACACACACAAACACACACACACACAAACACACACACACAACACACACACACACACACAAACACACTCACACAAACACACACACACAAACACACACACACAAGCACACACACACACACACAAACACACACACACACACACACACACAAACACACACACACACACACACACACACACACACAAACACACACCCCCCTACCCCTCTCCTCCTCTTAAGACCTTACCTTTCGGATTTTGTTTTCAAAGCATCTGTAAATTTGACTCCAATTTAGGACTTCCTTCTTTTTGAGTCCTGATTTTCGAAGATTTTGGAGGGGGTTTCACAAAAATGATTTAAGTTGTGTTGCCTTGAAACATTTGTGATGTAGTAGCATACTGTTTGTCAGGTGAGGAACCATTGCAGGTTCACATGTGTATGTATAGTATATGTTAATATTGATTTGACGGTGTGGTCTTTTTTGACAGTGGTTAAAAACCGAAGTTTGGTATGCTTTGTTGCAGGCGGTGAGCAGTGTTTTCAGGAAATATTGTGTGTTTGCAGGAAACGGGCCCTCGGCTATCAGCCTCTCCTACCTACTCCATGGACACCGCCCTTACTTCAACGGTCACGCTCACTCCAACTCCATGCTGACCGAAAAGCTTCACGACTCCAAAACGTCCATTGTCAACCAGGTAACAACAGTCACATGCTATTGTTTTCTCTCTCTCAATATATGTACACTCCAAGGCGGAGAGATGCACATGGTGTAACTGTAAGGCCATGGTTTTTGAGTCACTTGAGAAAAAGTGACTCTATGTAATCGGTCAGTGTTAGTCTGTCCGGCCGGCCGGCCGTCCGTAGACACCACCTTAACGTTGGACTTTTCTCGGAAACTATCAAAGCGATCCGGCTCATATTTTGTTTAGTCGTGACCTCCAATGACCTCTACACTTTAACGATGGTTTTGTTGACCTTTGACCTATTTCAAGGTCACAGGTCAGCGTCAAAGGAAAAATTAGACATTTTATATCTTTGACAAAGTTCATCGGATGTGATTGAAACTTTGTAGGATTATTCTTTACATCAAAGTATTTACATCTGTAGCCTTTTACGAACGTTATCAGAAAAACAAGGGAGATAACTAGCCTTTTCTGTTCGGCAACACACAACTTAACGTTGGGCTTTTCTCGGAAACTATAAAAGTGACCGGGCTCAAATTTTATGTGAACGTGACTCCCAGTGACCTCTACACTTTGACGTCTGCTTTGGTGACCTTTGACCTTTTTCAAGGTCACAGGTATGTCTTGAAGGAAAAAAATTGAAATATCATATCTCTGAAACTATTCATCGGATTTGATTCAAACTTTATAGGATTATTCTTTACATCAAATTATTTACATCTGTATTGTGTTGTGAATAGCAATTTCTTCCTGTCCATCTGATGCCTCATATAATATTCAGAACTGCGAAAGTGACTCGATCGAGCGTTTGCTCTTCTTGTTGCTGGGAGCTTTTGGTTCTTTTGAGTCGCATTTATTTATTTATTTATTTATTAAGGAGATTTCTATAGCGCATAACTAAAAGCACATTCTGTTTATTCCAGGAAATTACACGGCTGTGAATAAAATATGTAATGGAAACTCCCTCTGAAGACAAAGGTCTGAGCACCCACCCCCCCCCCCCCCCCCCCCCCCCCCCCCCCCCGTTCTCTCTTTTAAGATGTTCACCCTTTAAGACTTGCTTTCTTAGAATTAGATTTTCAGTTTGTGGTGTCTGAATTTACCTCCATTTTAAGACTTCCTTTTGAGACCTGATTTTCTTGGATTTGGGGTTATGATTTGGGGTTATGATGATTTGGGGTTATGATGATTTGGGGTTGTGATGATTTGGGGTTATCATGATTTGGGGTTATCATGATTTGGGGTTATCATGATTTGGGGGTTCCACTGTAATTTGTGGTGAACAGGAACAGTTTGTAACTTTGCCCTTTGCAGTGACCCTAACAGAAAATTATGTATTTAGGATAGCAGAATTGTACATATGTCAGCCAGTTGTCACCACTTCAGTGGGTGGTGGTGCAGCATCTGCAACAGAGTAGTCTGTGACAAGTCCAACCACCTGCGTCATGGGGGAATGGTGGTGGTGGGAAGAGAGGGGGAGGGATAGTTGACTACAAACAACCATGGTTTAGAAGTGAGCATAAAGGTGCTATGCCACGCATCAGTCTCTTCTTGACAATAACGGTGAGAAAAGCATGCATCACAGAGTGATGTGAGCGATAAAACGCTTTGCCATGTCACTGCATTCTGTTGATGTTTCTTGTTATTTCAATAATGATACATTGACTGGCCCCCGTAGCGCATCGGGCTGCGGGCCGGGTGGTCGTGGGTTCAAATCCCATCAGGGTCATGTGGGTTTTTCGGGCTACGGTCGGCTCCTACCCAGAGTGGAAGTGCTATGGTTCCTATGGGAAGGCTGGGATCACACAGCCGAGTGTCATTCACTTAACGAATGCGACTTTGAGGGTGCTCAGGTTCTGTATACCTGACCAACACCGCAGGTGCGGCAGTTCTCGGGCCTGGTTGACACCAGGATATATTATGACAGTAAGCGTAGAGTGCTGCCCTGTCCTTGCTCTTGTGGCCCTTCATGCCCGGAGCTCTCATGGTGACCTTGGTCTCAGTGTTCCTGTTCGATCCTTCCCTGAATAGTAGTTCTGCTGTCAGTCTTCAACGTGTGATGTTCTGGGGGATCGACGGAGGGACGTTGTGGCGGTCTGCTCTTTGGAGGGGACGCTCACTCAGTCTGGCTCCGCGACTTAAAGTCAATGTCGTTTGTAGGGGGTATAGTAGGTAGTGGGCTGCGTCCGTTAGCTCGGGACAGACCCACTACTGAACATCGTCGAAGTGACTCAGCAGAAGTGCAGTGTCATCTTCCCAGGGAAGCCTACCGCAGCGACCTGACATCCCCCCTGGAGCGTCTGTAAAATCGACAAGTCTGGCAGCGGAACGAAATTCAGAGGTGGTTGGAGCAGTGAGTGCAGGGACGGGGCGGTGTGAGAGCACAACGGGACAAGGAACAGGTGTAAAAATAAAAAATAAAAAATAATGAATAATCATGACATTTGGCTTTGCTATACTGTGCTTTCTTGATATTTTTAGTAGATTTAGTTTTTGTGATAACATCATCCGGACTTTTCTCTGTATCAGGATTTGGAGTTTCTGTCAGAGGGGTTGGAAGGGAGATCACCCAACCCTGTGGCGCTGTTGTGGGACTCGCTTGTGCACCCTGATGCTGACCTAGGGGCAGAGAACCCTTCCATGCTGTCCTGGAAGCACGAGCTAGACCAGGCCAAGTCTCACGTTGTTCTGGGCAAAATGAAACCTGGAGGGGCATGGCAGGTGAGCAACAGGAATTTGTATTATGGATAGTGTAGTAATGTTTCGTATGTGTGTGAGAGACAGTGTGTGAGAGACAGTGTGTGTGTGTGTGTGTGTGTGTGTGTGTGTGTGTGTGTGTGTGTGTGTGTGTGTGTAGGGGAATGTCATGTGAGAGGGAGGGGGGGGGGGGAGTAGTTAGCGTGTGCATGTACATATGCGTTAAACATTTTCTGTGTTCTGATATGACAAAAGTTGACAGCTTGTGCCTTGTTTGGGGGGATAGCTGTCAGGTTTAAACTGCAGACAGTTATTTAAACTTAGCTGTTGTAAAAGCATGACCTGAGCATTGTTGATCATCTTTTTGTTCATGTTAAATATTGCACTTTGCTGTTTCTTGTTTTTGATGTCACATTGAAACTGATTTGATTATTTACTTTGGCAGAATATGGAGGGATCCATGCAGACACTGAGTCAGAATGGATGGATGGAACTGCCGGACTTACCCTTCAGACATTGGTTGGCAAAAAGGTGAGTTGATTTCCATGGAGTGAATTATAGATCATTATTTGAAAGGAGTCTTTTCATCTCATTCTTAGTTTATCCAGCCCAACTGTCTTTGTGTGCGTGTGTTTGTTGGGGGGGGGGGGATGTTTGGTTGGGGTGGGGGTTAAAACACACTTGACCCCTCAGGTTTTCTGCTGATGTATATAGACCTAAAAGAATAAGTTACAGACTTTTATTCCAAAGAATAATAAATATTATAAAAGTATTCTATTATTAGGTACATGAGCGCACTCTTTTCGTTTCTCAGTGTCTGAACGCAATAAAAGATACTCAGTGTATTCAAACTGACCTCTTGCAGACATCGCCGACTGGACTTCAGCAGTAACCGAGCCACAACGGGCGACGTGAGGGACTACTACGAAGAGTACGTGGAAGCCATGGGACTGAGGGAGCACTTCAAGGACTACCACACCGTCACTGCCGTACAGAAACTCTTCTGCACCAACAGCTGTGCCGACTGCGAGAGTGGAGAGGTAGAACCCTGCTGTCAGAACATTCGTCAGAACCACCACTTTCTCTGGGAGGTCCGCGGATATAAAACCCTTGCTCCCCCACTGCGCTCCCCCAGAGAGAGTGGCACACAAGAGACCCGAGGCTCTTCAATTGGGGACGGAACAACGTCCAGCGATGAAGAATTTGGTCCTGAAGCTGCAGATAGTGATAGTGGAAGCCGCTGTAGTGGTGGCAGTGCAGATAAGGACCTGGGTGAAGTTGATGTCGATGGATCAGCATTGTCCACAAGCAGGAGCAGCAGCTTGGGCAGGAAGAGCAGAAAGTCTTCTTGCAGCAGCAGCAGTTCTCAAGATCTGACCAACACTTTTGGTGACCTGTCACTTGAGCGTGAAGAGTTTTGCTTTGTGACGCCCAACGTGGTTCTAGCCACGGGCACTTACGACATTCCAAACAGACTAGGAGTCATCGGGGAGAGCTCCACCTCTGTCATCCACTCTCTGTGTGCCTTTGAGCAACGGCTCTTTGACGAGGACCTTACCAGGACGTCAGCACCCATCTGCGTGGTGGGGGCGGGGCTTAGCGCGGCGGACGCTATACTGATGGCTCTGGAGGCGGGCTTACCTGTGATACATGTTTTCAGATGCGGACCAAGCGACCCCAGCCTCATCTTCCGGAAACTTCCCCAGTCTATTTACCCAGAGTACCACCGGGTGGCCATGTTGATGAAAGGTCAGGTGACGGACGAACTATACCAGCCTTACCCCCGACATCGCGTGGTGGAGATCAGCCATGAGATGGTTCTGCTCAAACCCTGCCTCTCTAGGCCCAACCCTTCGCGCAGTCCATCACCCCACGACAACGACCCCTCCATTGTCTCCGTGGATGTGTCCCTCACCGTCATCATGATTGGGTCGCGGCCTGACCTTTCCTTTTTACCCGGTGGAGGTCGCGACCTTGGTGTGGTTCCCAAGTGGCCAATAGACAGCAAGCATAATCCTATCGACGTTGACCCATTCTCCTATCAGTCCACTCACGAGCAAGGACTCTTTGCCATGGGTCCACTGGTGGCTGACAACTTTGTGCGCTTCGGTATTGGAGGCGCTTTGGGTATTGCCAATCACCTGTCTCAGGCAGCAGAAAATCCCTGAATTTGTGATACGTGTCTGTTATATTTAGAAATTGATGCATCCTTAATATATATTCAGAAGTTATATATTGTATTAAGATCAGGGCGAAAGGTTCTGGGACTCAATAGGAAGGAAGCGAGATACATCGGTCAAATACTGCATGCCATTTAATCTACTGTCGGGGAAGGTCACATTCACAAAATCGTGTCCTTGCTACAGTTATAATAATATTACTAGCATGACATTACTCACTGACTGTGGAACAAAGATTCAGTTGACATCGACTCATTCCTTCATGGAAAGATGGGCCATCACCACCAAATCTGGTAATTAAGTCATTGTTGGTGGCGTTTGTTTTTAATCTTTCTCTCTGGATGTATAGAAATGAGCTTATGGCCTCCTAAATCATATTTTCTCAGTTAGTAATGAGTAACATTTGGCCAGTTCAGAAGTGCACAGTCAAGATTGTGTGTGTGCCATCGTGCATAGGGCAGGTTAGATGGTATGCAGTTTTGAACAAATGTGCTTTGATTCCTTCCTCTTGGGGATACACACTTTTTTTGACGATCCGTGTAAATATTCAAGGCCAGTGAAATATTTTTTGTGCATGATGTAATTGTATGCACACACATCACGTTGACCTTTTGGAGTTGTTGGGATGTACAGCCATCAGTGACTTGCTACAGTGCAAAGATTCTTCATCTTCTCGTTTTAGAGACAGCATAATGTTTTGCATGCAAATGCAATAGCCGACTCTGTGTGCATTCTTCTGCACTGACTGCAGTGTACAGGGCAGTGTTTGAAAAACTACTACTTTGAAGTGAGAGACAAAACAGACAGGTCAATTGAGTGTCAGTAAACACTATGAAAAAATGACACTGGACGGGGCGGTGTTTAAGATTGCTCTTTCTTGGAAGTAAGGGATAAAGCGGACAGTTATAACTGTCAGTGTCAACAAAGACAGAAAGAATTTAATTGGAGAAGACAAGACAGTGCTTGCTGGCAAAAAATGACTCGAGGGTTACGCTGCTGATGTGTCGATTGAGCAATTTCTGTTGCTGTGAATTTTGCTAATGATGTAGAAGTACTGCATTTGTGAATACACATACATGTAGATTTATTCCCAATGAAACTTGTTGGTCATTTGTATTTCAACCAGAGTACCCTAAAATGATCTCTGATCCATATCACTTGTTTTCATTTTCTTTCTAATAACTAACAGTACAGGTTGCTGTGCATGATTCAAGTCAACAGAAATGCATGTAATCACAGCTCAAGATAATTTGAGACTTGTTTTTTTGTGTATGTTTGTTTGTTTTGTTTTCTGAGTGCAAACTGTATTCAAAACTGTTTGAACATTCAGAATTGTGCATGAACCAAGATTGTTTCATATTCAAGTTTGCATAGTATCTATGTGTATGGGTGTAATCTGAGATCTGAGACACTGTATGTTTCCTGAGGCGTTGACAAGTTTTTCCAGACACTGTGGAGTGCCAGAAACTACCAACATTTTTTCATACGAACCAAAGTGTGCTTGTTTCTTTCTCTCTCTCTGTGTTTGTTTTGCAAGTAGATTAACACATATTATTCAGTCTCTTCAAAGGAACTCCAGCAGGAAATACACAGTGGTTGTCGCTGCTGATAAATGTTCTTCTTCTTCTTTCTTCAGACTGCCGCCTTCATCAAAGTGAAGATTCTGCAGACTTGGAGAGAGTTGCGACGATGATTTGCAGCTGGTGTTAACAGAACTGCCCGGAGGTTCAGTGATAGCTAGTGGGGGGTAGAAATAGAAGAGGGAGGTGGGAAGGATCAGGGGGGGGGGGGGGGGGGGGGGGGGTGGGGAGGGGTGTCTAGATCCGGGATTTGAAGGCTTCCAGAGAGGGGCTGAGAGCGACCTCACCCGGGAGCGCGTTCCAGTCCACGATGGTGCGTGGAAAGAAGGACTTCTGGCGGTAGGCTGTGCGGCACAACGGTAGCTGGTAGGCAGCATCGTGGAGGAGTCTGGTGCTTCTGGCGGTGGGATTTGGGGTGGGTGTGTTGCGGGTGTTGATCGACAGCAAGCCATTGGTGTATTTATACATGGTGATGAGGCGGGCTCTGCGGCGCCGATCTTGAAGTGTGGGCCACTGCAAGTGTTCCAACATGGCGTCAACGCTCGAAGTCTTGCGATGGCGATTTACAACCCAACGGGCTGCCCTGCGCTGCACAGCTTCGAGGCGATCCACGTCCTTGCAGGTGTACGGATCCCACACGGGACTCGCAAATTCCATGGGAGAACGGACAAGGGCAAAGTAGGCTCTCTGCTTCACTTCCTGTGAGCCGACTCTTAGGTTGCGTCGGAGAAAGCCAAGCATCTGGTTTGCTTTGTTAGTGACGTTTAAGATGTGAATATCCCACCTCAGGTCGTGGGACAGGGTCACTCCGAGGTACTTAGCCTCGTTTACAGGGCTGAGGATATGGCCGTGCAGTTGGTAAGAACATGGCGTGGGGTTTCTTTTCCTGGACACCGGGAGAGTCTGGCACTTATCCGGGTGGAAGCTCATCAGCCACTTCTGCTCCCACTCAGCGAGGCGGTTCAGATCCTCTTGGAGGGCTTGCTTGTCACTGGCGGAGCTGATAGTTCTGTGGCAAAGAGTATCATCAGCAAACAGGCGGGAGGTGGAGGTGAGGCCCTCAGGCAGATCGTTTATGTACAGTAAGAAGAGGGCGGGGCCAATTACGGACCCCTGTGGTACCCCGGACTCCACGGGAACGAGACTGGAGGTGGCGCCATCAACCACGACTGCCTGCTGCCGGTCGGAGAGGAACCCCTTGATCCAGGCGTGCATCGTCCCGACGATGCCGTAATGGTGAAGCTTGTGGAGAAGAAGTTCGTGGCAGACTCGGTCGTACGCTTTACTGAAATCCATAATGAGGGCGTGGGACTCTTTCCCCTTTTCAAGGTTGTCTGACAACTCATCCACAAGCCCCAGCAGTTGGCTCTCACAAGAACACTTGCTCCTGAATCCATGCTGTTCTTCCCGCAGGATGCCGTTGGTCTCAGCGAAAGACATGAGTGTACTGGTGACAATATGCTCCATGAGCTTACATGGTATGGACGTCAAAGAGATGGGTCGGTAGTTTGATGGATCGTATCGTTGACCTTTTTTGTAGACTGCCGTGACATTCGCTAGACGCCAATCTCTTGGGACGACGCCGGAGTTTAGCGAAGACTGGAAAAGGAGGGCCAAGGCAGGTGAGAGTTCGTCAGCAAGCTCCTTCAGTATCCTTGGGCTGATGCCGTCTGGACCTGGTGCCTTGCTGGAGTCGAGGTCTTTCATCAGTTTGCCAACGCCAGAGCTGGTGATGTTAATAGTGCTGCAGGTGGGGCGGTCAGGTTTTGCGTGGAGGTTTGTTTGCTCTTGAAATTTTTCTTCAGTGCAGGAGATCTTGGGGCTGAAGGCCGAGTGGAAAGTCCGGTTCAGTGCCTCATGTTAAATTAATGTTAAATTCTTTTATCCCGCAGTTCATTTGCACCACCCCTGTTTCTTCGGAACAAAGATCACTGCCAGTACTGAAAGAGTTATGTTATCATTGCTTCATTCATTTGAGTAGCTTTAACACAGACCTCTGGACATTAGTTCCTGAATTTGGGGGGAATGATGAAACTGCAATCAGTTCATCATGATCATAGGTACAATAGAACAGTCATTTAAAGAAAACTGCTAGCTTCAATGAACGTGGATGATGTTTGTTTTCACAGTGAAAAGGGTGAGATGGAAGTAAACATTACAATTGAGATCGCAGTAAGAGAATTTTACCTGCGACAGAGGAAAACCGCTTGCTTCAATGAATGTGTATGTTGTTGGTTTTTTTGCGCTAAAAAGTTTGAGATGAAAGTAAATAATTAACTTAACATGACAAGAAGAGAGTGTTGTTTTTTTTACCTCTACAAACCCAAGTTTGGGCGTTACTTCCCTTGTTGACATTGCTGTTTAGTTGGTGAAAGTGGGTATGATACCCCATGAAAGAAATTAAGGTACATGTATAATTATGTCTTGGCATTAGTAATTAATTATAATTGTCGGGGAAAATATCACACAGACTAGCTGGTTTTGCAGTTGATCAGGCATTTATTTTACCATCAGTCAGTGACATAAACTCCAGCACACCGTCAATTATAATAACCTTGTAACCTGCCAGATATTAAGGATTTTGAACTTCCATTGTTGATGAAAGAATAGAGAAAGGTAGCCCAAAAGTTGCCCTTGAACTCTTTCATCGAATAATATCCAAAAACATGGTCATTATGTGTGTACGTAAGCTGACCAGTACATCAAGCATAATAGCCAGTTTAATGAAGTTATTTATACTTATAGAACTGCTCAAAAACAGTGAATTGTGATTTTTGTTTTAGCACATGTAACATTGACATGTGTGAGATGTATACTGCATCAGAATTTGCTACTTATTCAAGCAATTTTGTTGTGAGAGAGAGAGAGAGAGAGAGAGAGAGAGAGAGAGAGAGAGAGAGAGAGAGAGAGAGAGAGAGAGAGAGAGAGGAGAGAGAGAGAGAGAGAGAGAGAGAGAGAGAGAGAGAGAGAGAGAGATCTGTGATTTAATGTGTTCATCAGGAAATGCTTTACTGGTTTAGCATTAGATGTTTTCCGTTTGTGTCCGCAATAAGAGTTAAAGAAAATGTCATTCATCGCATAACAAGAGCATTTCTTGCTATTCGCTGCCTTCTCTGTTTGGCACTGCTTCTACAAGAGAATGAAAAGTTTGACAGTTTTTGTTATTTTGAGGCATTGAATACTAAGGTAGAAGAAAAACAACATGTGAATATAAGATTTGACAGCATGAACATTGTTAAACTATTATCCCCCAGTGAAATGTAAATTGTAATGGCTTGATGCTTGTATCATATATGTCCTTAGTTCTTTTGGTTGAATAACAGCTTTCTTCTGCTACACTCTGAAGGATGTTCTGACGATTAGGTCTGCAGATAGCGGATAAACAGTAGTACTAAAAGACACACACAAACGTTTGAATGCATGTGCAGAAAAGTAGCCGATTTCAAGACAGAGGATGCATTTCGTTTTGGTGCGCATAAATCAAAGTGGCCAGTGAATTGTTCAGTTGAGAATGTCTAAGGCTCAGGCAAAGGGCTCCTCAGTTTATTTTGAATGATTGAAAAGTGGCAGTTCATTACTCTGCTTGTGTCTGGAATGTGTTACTGCTAGTGCTTTGAGTCACAACGAATGGCTGTTGCGCCTGTGTACAGTTTCTTTCACCCCCCCCCCCCTGCATCCTCCTACCTGCCTTCTGTGTGCTCAGGTCTTTCTTGTGGCTCTGATAGTGACAATAAAATGGGTCAGCATGTTGGGAATGAGTCTTGGAGAAGGATACATTTTGGACACATGTGTCCCTATAGTTGGCAATGAAAACAAGCTCAGCAACTTTGCTCCTAATTCTAGTTTTGAGTCGCATTTTCACAATTCCTTTCTTTGAATGTATTGCAATGATGATGTGAATTGATCACTTTTTTATTTGATCCGGTCAAATGTGGCACTGCTCATTGTTTCAATTGTGGATTTGGAAGAGAAATACAGTGATCAATAATTCTAATACATGTTTGGTCCTTTTCTTGAATTGTTATTATTTTTGTACTTGGCTTGTTCTTGTTGGACTGATGCTTTGGTCACGTTGTTGATATTCAGATCTAGATTTTTAAAACAATCATTGGAATTGCTTATATCTATCGTGATGGATTGTCAGTTCATCAGGGTGTTGATGTCCTTCTGTCAGTCTCAACCTTGTGGTTTTGGTATGGTAATACACTGGTACATTCAACTAACAAAAATCATTATACAAATGTAATGTTTATCTTTAACCCAGCAACTCGGAGTACACGAGTTTAACTGACAAAAACATTGCAAATGGTAATTTTGTACACTTTTTCACTGGATTCACTGGAAACGGAGTTTAAGATTAAGAAATGCACCGTGAGGATCCTTTCAGTTATTCTCTCTTAACTTAATTCAGAAATAGACAGGGAGCTTTCAGTTATTCTCTCTTAACTTAATTTAGAAATAGACAGGGAGCTTTCCGTTATTCTCTCTTAACTTAATTCAGAAACAGACGGGGAGGTTTTCGTTATTCTCTCCCACCAAATGTCCAAACAAATACTGTTCCTGGACAGTTTACCTGATCTCGGTCATGCCTCTAAGGGGGAAGTGATTGTTTGTTGTTGTTGATTTGTTTGTTCTACTTTTTCATTAACAAATGTTCATTTGAACAACAAGGTTTACACTTCAACATCAACTTTGCCTCAACTTAAAACATTTTAAAGTACTTGTTGTGATCTGCATCAAACATTCCAGCTAAATAATATTTAAATAAATGTGATACATGTACATGTATTTAAAAACAAAATTTTTTTTTAATACAAGTTCCATCATATCATATGGGGGGTTAAATTAAGGTCAGTTATGTTTTAGAGACGAGCTGCCAAGAAAATATGTTCAATTTACTGTTATATGAAAGGAAAACTGCACCAAGTTTTAGTCTTTTTGCACTCATTGTCGTGTAATAGATTTTTTTGTGTGTGAAAGGATTGGGCATGATCACAAAATGACATGTGCTTTCATGTCAAAAGCAGTGTTTTTTCTTTCAAAATCTTGCATCATTCAGTGCTCAATAGGACAAATGGCTATTGTACCTTTAAAACTTGAATCTGTTTACTTTCAAAGTAAAACTGCTGTAATTTACCGTTTTTCAAATTAGTGCATGCAAAACTTATATTTGTAATAATTTATTAAGGAAAGGAGTTGTTAAATAAGTTATTTTGTTGGCTCGGTGGTTGCAGGTGTAAAGCTATCTGCTGTCCATAGGCCGTAAATAAACTGCCACTTTCTAAGATGACTAGATTTTCATATTTTTGTAATGACGTGATCTTTGCAAATAACAAAAGAAAAAAATACAGTATGAATCAATACCGCTGTGTTACTGTTTAATGGATTTTATGTATGTGTGTGTGTGTGTGTGTGTGTCCCCCCTCTCTCTCTCATCCTTTTTTGGACATTTTTGCACACACTAAAGCAGATGGATCTGTTTGGTATTTTACTTTTTCAAAAACAATAACAAAAAGCACAATCAGAAAGCTGCCCAAGGACCACCAAATCACTTTAGGCAAAACAAACCATGAAGATAATACTGTGCTTCACATGATTAATACACTCTGCATCCAAAGAGTCATTTCAAAACTAAACTGATTCATCCACTCGCTTGCTGAGCTGAGAAAACAACAATCAGCAAATCTTGTATACGCTGACAACAAAAGAGACCATCAGCCTTCTACCCAGGAAGCATCAAGGACAAAAATCCAATGTTCTGAAGAGAGCGATACAGGTAATAACAACAACAACGAACAAACTGCTACATGTACACAGAAAACTGTCCTAACCAAAAGTTCTGAACCACATCGGAGACACAGATAATGAGAAATAGACACTGAAATAATTATACACAAACCTGAACACATCTGTTTGCACTTTATGCTCAGTGCAATACAAACAGCTCATTTTTTTGATGTAAAAAAAAAAAAGAATAGACAAGAAGAAAAGAAAAATAAGGAAAGAACAGTTTAGAAATCACAAAAAACGGAGAGTTCACATATGTGGAGGAATGGACGTGTGCTTCACCAAATTCAAATCAAATATGACTACATACTGAGCAAATGAACTGTTCAGCAATTACAGTTTTCAATTCAGAGTAATCTGATGAGCAATAATTACAGTGTTCCCTGAGCAGATAAAAATGGAGCTTTTGTCACCCGCAAATTTATAACAGTTAAGTTTATCTGGAAGGAAAGATATCTTTAAACTAGAAAAGAACATATATGTTATAGGTATGTGTGGTCACACCATCACAGACCCAATCTTTCAAATGACAGAAACCATCATGTATTCTTGGCACAGACCAGAATCTTGCAAACAGAAAACAATATGTACATTTGGTCACACTAAACGTTGGTCAGTATGTATGCCCCGTCACAAGAACAAGGCCAGAATCTTTCAAACGAAAAAAACCCATACAGGCATGGGAATTGAAAAAAGTAAAAAAGGCTGAAAATTTGTAAGTAATGGCAAAGTTGACGGTGCGAAGCGCCTAGCCCTGCTAGGGGGGTTCAGGGGCATGCCCCCCCGGAATTTTTTTTCTCCAAAGAACCCAAATGGTGCAATTTGGTGTCATCTAAGCTCCAAGTTTGCCATTAAATTCAGTTTTTAGAACCATTTTTGCCTCCCCCATATATTTTTTCGGCGAACACTTTTGCGTTTTCGGCGGAACAAAAAATTTTTTTTGTGGAAATTTGCTTTTTGGCGGACAATTCCCAAGCCTGCCCATAATGTGCACCTGGTTCTATCATCACAGTGTAGAATTTTACAAACAAGAGAAAATGCCATCTGAATACTGACAAGTACATTTATTACAACAGAAATAAAGATGCATGCTTGCTTAGATGATCACAGGTAAGGATCTTTGAAATTACAGAAACCATCATTGATGCTTTTTCGTGTGACCAGAGGCCAGAAAAAAAAAACCAGAAAATAATCATATGTACACCAGGTCACACAAAAACAATCGGCAGCCAGAATCTTTGAAGCTGTAAAGGTCATATTGTACTTTCTTGAGCAACACAACAACCAGAGGCGATCAATTTTTATCCAGACCAAACAGGTCGAAGTAACTCAGTTCAAGGCTCTAAAAAAAACACATGAAAAATCATAGAAATCATCATTGATGCCTTGTAGTACCAGAGGTCAGAATGGTGCAAACAAAATATAACATTGTATAGTCCAGAAAAAACCCATTGAAATCCGTCCTGTGCAAATACTGTGAACCAACTTTAGACAGACAGACACAGAGTCTCAGGCACTCGTCGTTCTGTCACACAAGAACAGGTTCACTCTCTCTGGTTATCCACTGAACCAGTTCTATCCAATTCTTCGATGCAAATGTCCACTAGGAATATAACAGTAGACAACCTTGTTACTCCGTCTGATGGGCTGACCTGTTCTCAATTCTAACTTCTGTGAAGAATTTTCATTCATGAGAAGCAGGTGGAAGTTTCTGGGAAAAAACCCTGATCAAGACCTGAACTCAACAAAGTATCAGTATAACCTGAGTGAAACATAACTGTAATTTACTGCGCTAGGCATCAAAAGACATTGCAGAGGCACCTTCTTCCAGATCAAGTTCATCTTCCAGATCAATGAGTGAGATGTTCTGCGAAATCTCAAACATGCAGCAGTCGTCGTCACCCATGTACACCACGCTATTATCCTCATGATCGTACAAGTAGATTCCTGTGTCCTCATCATCTGAATCGCTGACCAGGATGTAGCTGTTGTCCAGCAACTCCCTCTTGATGGCCAGCTGCTTGTCGCCCTCCACCCCATCCCCTCCACTTTCGTCGATCGTGGAACTTCTTGGGAGAAAGCTCTCTCGTCGTTTGATTTGATCCAGAGGAATAAGCCCTGGGGAGCAACTTTTGCGACTCTTGATTTTCCCTAACGGAATCAAGCCACTTTCTGTCTGTTGGTGGTCAGGCAGAATCATGTTGCTTTCTCTGCGCTTGATTTGCTCAGGTGGAATCATGACAGTTTCGCTATGCTCAGCTAGTTCAGGAGGAATCATGCTGCTCTCTCTGCGCTTTATCTTGTGAGGCAAAATCGAAGGAGCAAACTGGCTATAACGCTCTGCTTCTGGGCTGGAGTCGCTGGAGTGTTCAGCAGCCTGGCTTGGCACTGGTGAACTTGATCCTGTCTCATGGCTTTCCTGTGGGCTTGGTTCAGGCAGCTCTGAGACCATCAATCTTCTGTCACACATTGGTTCCTTGGTGCTGGACATTTCCTGACTAGGCGTTTGAATTGCAGAGTAGAAGGCGTTGAGCTCTGGCATCATGTTGCCTACATCAGAGAGCGGCGTCCTTGCCACATCTTGGCTACCCTCGTCTTCTTTAAGAGCTGGCGGTGCGCTTATGGTGGCCACTGTTTTGGGGGTGCGGGAGTAAATACGTGGCCTGTAGTACAGAACAACCTCTTCTAAAACTTGTGGGGTTGGACAGAAGCGCTGCGCGTGGCGAAATTGACCAGTCTGCACCAAGGAAAAGGTTGGCCGCCCCTCTCTGGCCACAAGGCTGCCTGCAACACGGCCAGGGAGTTGTAAACAGTGAGAAAATAGTCCTGCAGTCACCATGGTGTCTTTCAAACAAAACTGCCCACTAACATCAAGAACTAAATGTACTACAATGGTACCTGTGAAAGGACAACCTTGGGACCAATTAAAAGATTCCCCATATTGCAGGTGGCTTTTAACGACAGGTATATTTTGGATTAAATAATAGTCAAAGGGACTCCAGAAGGTGTCCTTTCATGGAAGGTGTCTAGTCATCAGAGGGGCCTCACATCGCAGGTACCACTGTACTTAGCGTATTTCTCAAAAGCCTGCTACAGTTCCTGGAGTTTGGTCACGAAGATTTCTTTGAAACAAAACTGCGTACTAACAACAACAACAACTAATAAATGAACTACTTAGCTAAGTTCGCAAAAGCTCTGCAGCAGTTTCTAGACCTCTGCAGTACATGTAGTTGAAAGTGCATCTTTCTGGCAAGGGGCATTCAAACTACCTGTTTAACTGATTTTCTTTCATAGTCAAGGATCACTTGCCAAAAAAAGTGTGCAAACTGGTAACTCATTCACTCAATGAAAAAAGCTTCTCAAAACTTTGCTTCTGCTAAAATACACCCATAAAAACAAACAAAAACCCAGCAATTTTAATACCCACCCACTGCATGTTCCATGGACCGTTGCACGTCCTTCTTGGTGAAATGCGGTAGAACTCTGGAAGGGCCCCCAGACCCCCTAGGAGCACTTTGTGCATACACTGGCAGGTAACTGTCCCCTGTGCACTGGGCATGTTTGACCACCACCCGGATAGTGCCAGCATGGTCCGCCAAAGGGTTCGTCTTTACCTGGTCTTCCGTCATTCTCGGCAGGGTGAAGAGCAGCTCACGTATCTCATTTCCTACTTTGACCCCGTCGCAAGTGCTGAAACAGTAGGCCAAAGTTTTATCACATGTGTTGAAACAGTGAAACAATGTTCTATCGATTTGCTGAAACTGTAGGACAACGTTCCATAACAAATTGTGCTGAATCAGTGAAACAATGTTCTATCGATTTGCTGAAACTGTAGGACAACGTTCCATAACAAATTGTGCTGAAGTAGTGACACAATTTTTCTTCACGTGTACTGAAAAGTTCCATCACATGTGCTCAACCAGTAACGCAATATTCTATTGCATGTGCCGAAACAAGAACACAAAGTTCCATTCAAAGTTGTGCTGAAACAACAACACAAAGTCCCATTGCATGATTGTGTTTAAAAAAAAAAAAAAGGATAAAATCTCAATCACATGTGTTTCAACAGGAGACATAGTTCCACTGCATGGGGTTAATCAGTAAGCTGACAGTTTCATTGCATGTGCTGACACAACTAGAGTCCAGACAAGGCTTTAACTGCCAACCAGGTTTGAAATTATTACAGTTTTGTAGCTTCTTCAAGTTACAAAGAATATCAAACCAAACTGACTTGCAAACTCATTTTTAACTCTCTAGTGCAAATTTCTCAATGTAGAAATAAAGCACACCTGAAAACCCCAGTTACCATGACTATTAATTTTTAGGTAAGTGCAGTTTTCTAAAGAGAAAACTCATTTCTGTAATTTTCCTAACAAAGAATGTGTAAACATTTATTAATGGTTTCATGTATCATTGTACTCAGTAATAATAGGCACACATTTATGTGTACCGTACTGTTGTGACTAAAAGGTGCTTCATTAATGATTATAAACGGTGCAGCCCCCAATTTTAAGGTTAAAATGAGAAAAATACACACAATACGAGCTTCTGGTGGTTTGGCCGCAAGTCACACTCACAGCAAGAAGACAGAGTGGAAATATGTTTGCTCCCCATCTGCAGTGAGACCAAAGCCACTGAAGTGTAGCAGCTGGATGGCGTTGTGGTCTCGGGTCAATGACCCATACTTTTCAGATAAGACCACCTGCTTGCCTTAGTTTACAGACACTGACCTTCTGATGCCGGGTCAAGGACTGACTTTTCAACTATGAGACCAACGACTTTGATGTCTGAGCGTAAGACGAAACTTTGCCAGGGTCATAGTAGCAGAAACATGACTAAAAAAGGGAGTGTTATGTTTCTTTGTAGAGTGATGTGGGTACATGTGTGCTCTTTAGCCATGCACAAGGCGATAACGGTCAATAAAGCGCAGGGTTAAAATTGAGGAAACAAGTTGCGCCTTATATTCCCGAAAGCATGGTATGTTTATGTAGACAGACAGAAGCTTCTTACAGTTTGTTCTTTAGAGGCCGTGAAGAGATGACCTGGCCATCCAAGTACACCGTTATCCATGGGACTTCCTTGGCCAGACACACTAGTTCAAGCTTGAAAGGCAAAACTGGATATTTCTGAAAAAAAACATGCCAAGCAGAAAGTGTCATGACAACTGAGTGAGCTCATATAGCTGAGAAAAGGGTTACAATATCATTGTCATCACATTTTGAGTGAATCTTTTAAGTTAAAGCAGAAAGAAATTACAATGCACTTCATCAGCTCTTAATAAAAATATGGTCATATAATTTGGACAAAATAAAACTGCCCTGTCATTTCAAGTGTGATCATGGTCGTTAGTGTTGTGGTAAGTGCATTGCACTGCTGCGTCTCACCCCTTGGTTTAATTGTTTTCAGACGTTCAGAAATTATCATTAATTTTCTCTGACATTATCATACATGTGCTTACAAAACAGTGCCTGTTCACCTTTGTGAGCACAATTAACAGACACAAAGAATCAGTACATATATATATATAAGATCACACACTCGTGCGCTTACTACCTAATCAACAGGGAAGAGTTTGACAGGCAAGCTAGGCTGACAGTGACTGTAATGCAACACAACACAAACTCTCGAAGGCGGCACATGACTGTCCATGATAAAAACAGTATAGTTACACAAACAAACTATAGAAAACCAAAATAACTTGATGGTAGGAAAAGTGCATGGTACACCTCACGGCTCACGTTTAGTGTACTGTGTAATCTTTTCTAAACCGACTACAGGTAAAAATAACTAAAATTTATGTGAATGATGATTTTTCCCCCTTAGTGTGTGTGTGTGTGTTCATGTGTGGGTGAATCAGTGTATGTGTGCCTGTAATACATGTATACCTGTCCATCTTCCTCTACTGTGTAAGAAGATGGCCCGTTCAGGTCAACTTCGCTGTAGACTCGGTCTTTTATTCGGTATTCTGGTAGCTTTTGTTGGCCAACATACACACCAACGGATATGAACTGGCCAACAGGCATTATGAACTTGCTTCCTGAAAATGAAATTTGAACAATGCAAATGTAACAAGGGGAAGGAAAACTCGAACATCAGCATATATGATGAAACGCAGCCAGAAGATAAACAAGTCGCGTAAGGCGAAAATACAACATTTAATCAAGCTCAGTCGAACTCACAGAATGAAACTGAACGCATTGCATTTTTTCCGCAAGACCGTACACTCGTAGCATCGTCTGTCCACCGCTTTCAGAGCTTGTTTTTTATCCGAATATAACATATTTATATGTTTTTGGAATCAGAAAATGATGAAGAATATGATAAACGTAATTTTGGATCGTTTTATAAAAAAATAATTTTAATTACAATTTTCTGATTTTTAATGACCAAAGTCATTAATTAATTTTTAAGCCTCCAAGCTGAAATGCAATACCAAAGTCCGGCCTTCGTCAAAGATTGCTTTGCCAAAATTTCAATCAATTTGATTGAAAAATGAGGGTGTGACAGTGCCGCCTCAACTTTTACAAAATGCCGGATATGACATCATCAAAGTCATTTATCGAAAAAAAGAAAAACACCTCTGGGGATATCATACCCAGGAACTCTCATGAAAAATTTCATAAAGATCGGTCCAGTAGTTTACTCTGAATCGCTCTACACACACACACACACACACATACACAACGACCCTCGTCTCGATTCCCCCCTCTATGTTAAAACATTTAGTCAAAACTTGACTAAATGTAAAAATGTGGTCACTGGTTCAAGATGGCACAGTGCATAAAAAACGCTCGCGCTGGACCCGAGTACTCTTCAGACTGGCTCGCTCCCCCAGTATGAACGTTTTTGTCTTGTGCACGTTTAAGACCAAGTGATTGATCTGTGTGAATTACAGGCATTCCCTTTGCTATATAAATACATTGCATGCGAGCTGAGGATGTGCGTGGTGACTGGCCTTTCTCTATTTGATCACAGTGAAAATGCACACACACATTCACACTCTCTCTCCCTCACTCCCTCTCTCTCTCCCTCTCTCTCTCCCTCTCTCTCTTTCTTACACACACACACACACACACATACACACACACACACACGAGTACAGACTCATGCACGCGCACACACACACACACACACACACAAACACACACACACACACAAACAAACAGTAACACTAACACATGTGCACAAAATGAACACACACCGCGCGAGAGAAAAAGACGTCAAAGACTTTTGACCGTGACGTAATCTTTTTATGACGCTATATTTCTCGTCAATGTGTGACGAGTTCGGCTGTTCTATCAAGACTGCCTGGCTGGCTGTGGCTCCGCGAATTCCTCCCACCGCCAAGTCAGTTTTTTGTGGTTTATTTCCCATTTGAGACAATGACAAAAGGTGACGTTTTCATGTCAGTATGTCCCAAATGACATCACCAGTACATTTTTCATTCTATCTAATCTGTTTTCGTTCTATTTTTTCTAATAACATGCGTTAACAATTGATTGCCAACTGGAATGGAAGAGCACACAAAGTTTAACTTGATATGTAGTTTCTCTAGAGGGAAAAACATCTTCCACTTTCATGTCAGTGTGTCCCATGCAACATACATTTGCCAAACAGCTATGTGTAAGTAGATTATTTGTTAGTGGTATAGAAAATACTGATCAACAATCAAAGTCAGTTTTCACATTCATGTTCTACCTATTTCTTATTTGTTTATTCTTTTGGCAATGGTGAAATGTCAGCAATCGTGTACGTGTCATTCGGGACAGTAGACATGACACCTGACCTTTTGTCACTGTCTCATTTAGGTCCCAGGTAACATTATGAAGTTTTAATACGATCAATCGGACCTATTAGTATTATCAAGTTAGTGTACATATCAAGTTTTGAACGAACTGCGCCCAGTAGTTTCCCAGCAATAAGCTGTTAAGTGGAGAAAGACATACAGACACACAGACACACAATTAAAGTCTGCTGAGCCCTTGTACTAGGGTACTCGGGGATAAATGGACAGTTCTAGAGCAGTACCGGACTGACTGCAGCTAAGATGATAGGGCGATAAAAGTAGTGCGCTGACCACACGCTGAAAACTCAACTTACAAAATAAGTTGCTTAGAAAAACTTGACTACAGAATACCTTTTAAACAATTCCCTAATTCAAAATGCAATTTGCCTACACAAAGAGTCTACAAGATTATGTTGCAAATGGTCATCTTAAAATCCCTACACCGATTCAAAAGTCAGCTATGCATCGCTCGCTGAACCTAGTTAATTAGTCTCTTAAGCCGGTTTTGTACCACAACCGTCAGCAACAGCTGTCTCGCTTGCAATCACCAGCTACAATCACTTCAGACTTTACTCTACAGCAATGTTTGATGACCATCCAGCAATGCATCTATCTCGGAACAGGCTGGCCGTGTGTTGTAGAAAATGAAAAATGTCATGAACATTCAAACTTGCGCAGGACACATACCAGACGCAGACACTGTTAAAGCATATTTTGCCTGTTACGAACAACAACCATACTTTAGCCGACACGCATGAACTTTCAGCTAAAATAAGGCTTTCACACTCACAGATAAATCAGACTTTCAAATAACGTTCAAATAACCAGCGCTCATGTCAAGGAAGTTGTATGCGTTATTTCCCTTGGACATTTTGCTCCCAAGAGTTACGTTTCCTTGAACTACACACGACCACACGTGTGTGTTGTATTTGTGTGTGTTTTCACATGTTTTCCGAGATCTGTGTGTGTGAAATTTGACTATATTTGTCGCAAAAACCAGTGCAGTAACTTTGGCGCAATGTTGACGTCTAAAGTATTCATCAAGAAGACGAAGCGGGGAAGTGTGATGAAGATAGTGAGGGAACACTACCTCAGAGATGATATTACTTGCGGTTCTCGTGTGTGTGGACTGTGCGAGCATCCTAAAAAACAACAGAAGCCGCCTCTGGAAGAAAATCCCAACAACCGCAGCAGTCTTTGCAAAAGACAACATTACCTCTTGCCCGATACCAACGTCGTGTTGCACCAGGTAATATACCGATACAGTTGTGACAGTTGGTTGTCGGAGAAATCAGTCTAGAAAAGTTTCTTTACAAATTACATTGTACAGGTAAAGAAATACAATCCATGGGACGTTTACAGCTGGGCTCCCCAAACTGTGCGTCCCGGCGTCTTATACGCTCTAGAAACCGAAACCGCATACTACAAATTCATGGAGGGGGTTCAGTCACGCACTCGATGGATGCAATTAATATGGCCTAATGGACAGGACACCGGCTTCCTAGTCCTATGCAGAAGCTAGGTTGACTGTTCAAATCCCAGTCAGTCGCGCCTGGTGGGTTGATGGTGAAGACTTATATATGTATAGCTCTGCTAGTGCCCAGTGATCGCGCTAGGTATTTTTCAAACCGGTATGACGTCATGAGCTGGCTACAAGGCTCTCACGAAAATCGGTAAGCTTGCCAAGGCAACCAGTAAAAGACAAACAATGACTTACAATACATTAAATCAATGTTTATCAATGTCAGTGATATGCGGACGTTTTTTCTCTCCCCCCCCCCCCCCCCCCCCCCTCAAAGCAACTGTCGCACAACTTGACAGTGACACATCAGCAGCCGCTGTGAGAGAGAGAGAGAGAGAGAGAGAGAGAGAGAGAGAGAGAGAGAGAGAGTTCCGAAATAAAATAGGAAAGCAAATAGTAATCACGCAACTGGAAGACTTACTCACTAGTTACTTACTGTTACAGTTTCACTTTCGCCTCACAATAATCAACTGTATGTAGACAAAGATCTAAGCTGGTGTGAGTACGTGATTTCCCGGTATGATGCTATGTCGGCTCTAGTTAGACGCCGTCCCTTATTGTCTTTCAGTTTGTCATAAACTGAAAGATTTTACGATGGACCGGGAACCGAAAGAAATGGCGCGAAAAGTATGATGTCTGATGTCTGTGTGTGTAGATCTTTTTCTCGGCGACAAGAAAGATTTCTCCGCTCCCTGATCACCTACATTGCTCAAATAATCTGCTAGCAAATACTTTAGATCTGGCACAATCGTACTGAAAGACATTTCGGAGCTCGCCTCCTTGTTATTTTTGATGTCATGTTTGACACCTTGACATCAAGTGTCATCAATGGAGACATAATCGCAACATTGTAGCGCTGTCACAACAAGCCATCCAAATCTCTCTCTCTCTCTCTCTCTCTCTCTCTCTCTCTCTCTCTCTCTCTCTCTCTCTCTCTCTCTCTCTCCTTTTGTAGTAAAGTTCTGAGTCTGAGTCTCTCTCTCTCTCTCTCTCTCTCTCTCTCTCTCTCTCTCTTTCTCTGTCTCTCTCTCTCTCCCCCTCGTACTGACAATCGATTTTTGTAATTACTACTTTTTTTTTACAGGTCAAACCAAATAACAATCGGTACGTCTGACCGACATCCACTTTTTTTTCCGGTATTGGCGAATCTTAACCGGTAAAATACCGGAAATTACCGGTAAACGCGATCCCTGTAGTGCCTTATTCCCCTTCGTGTGTACACACGCACACACAATACCAAGTACGCAGAGACAAGATCCTGTAATTCATGTCAGAGTTCAGTGGATTGCAGAAACACGAAAATATCCAGCATGCACAAAAAACAAAAACAAAAATCATCAGAGCAATCAACAAGATTTGTCACCATGGCGTCCACAAGGCCGTCGACTTTTCTTGCGATTTTTTCTCTTGCCTACTCGAAATTTTGTTTAAAACGTTAAAAATGCAACTTTTCCACATTCTACTAACTATACACAACTCATGCAGGTACAATGTCTATCTTAAAAAAATACTCAAAAGCAGCTACTTTAGACCACTACCCATGCATGTACTCTCCGTGTTTCACCATTTATCACAAATCGTACATGTATCAATTTTGATCTGCAAGAATTCACAAGTGACTTCTGCTCGGTTAAAAAAAAAAAAAGCTTTAACCTCCCTTTGACCATTTCGTGAGGGAAAAAATTGCCGCCGCACAGGCACATGAAAGCAATATTCTATGCCTGCAAAAAAACAGCTCTGCCATTGGGGGCATATGTTACACTTACAGTAGCTTGGATGTTTTCAGAGATCTGGCCATCACAGCGTGACTCAGTGGTAGTGAAAAAGTTTATCTCTGATGTGCACTTTGTGCCATGTCTGCTTGATAGAATTAGAAGATCCAGTTCTGTGGTATAAGTATAAGTAGCAATGTGTGTTTCACCAACTGAGCTATTCTGTTTAAATGGATTACATAGCTCATTTGGCAAAACACTTGGTTTAAACAATTTTATTCAGCAAAATTACATAGAACAAAGCCGCATACAATCAATTAGTAAATGGAGCACAACAAGCAAAGCTTATAAGCGTGCTCTTAAGTGGCAAAACACTTGTGGTTTCTGATACTGCAATGAATAAATCATGATAGCAGTGAACAGTGACCTCAGATACGTGCATATTTTCATATATATAAAAGCATGTTGAGCAGTCACTGTATAAATTGACATATATATTATATTGAGCTCATTTTTCTCTTTTTGGGGTGCCTATATTGCTTAGCTCAACGAACCAGACGTATTGTATAAGGGTGCATATATCCACAACCTATAAAAACCCTGACTGGGTTATTTGTGAACATCATCTCAGTGGTTTTTTTCCAGATACAGACGACAATAGATCAGTTACTGAGTTAGACCTAGATTTATAATAATTATCTATTGGTCAAAATGTCCGAGATGCAAACAATTGTTGTGTCGAAAGACATCCCGTGTGTCAAAACTATCGGACATTCGACTGACCTAGGGTCAGAACAATGCATCAGATCAAAAAAGTATGTGAATGACCAAAGACAGAGGCCTGGGAACCACACTGTCATCTATTTTATAATTATCCTCAAAAATTGTGTTCTCCATAAAATCTTGTTAATTTGTTTTCCTCTGCAGTTATTACCTCAATGTTTCCTTATTTTCAGATTGATGTGATTGAAGATCCTTCAGTAACTAATGTGATCATTCTACAGACTGTTCTGGACGAGGTAATGTACATATGTATATATATAAATAAAAATATATATTCTGTTAGTGTGTGTGGCAAGGGGATGGGAGTGGTAGCAGCAAGTGTCTTGTCACATGATGTGTAACAGTTATGTTTCCTTGCACTTAAGAAGTTTTGTCTTGAGTAGCTTGGACTTTTTTGTTTTGTGAAAATAGTTTGACTATAATAACCTGTAGTCATGTATCTATTGTGGTCTTACACTATAAAATCTAAAGAATCTTTGACAGAAACCCATAAGAAATCCTCAGTCAGAATTTAGTATATTTTCAGGTTTTGTCTGTGTTTGCACATAAAGGTTACCATATTCTACTCTTACTCTTAGAGTCAATGTGTTTGTTTGTGGAATTTCACAAAGCACATAAGCAAATAACATATATTTGTCTCTTTACATTTAGTCTGAGATGGACTAATGCTTTCAATGTAATTTGAGAGCAGAAGCAGAGGAGCTTATTTGGAATGAAATTTTTTTCACTATTTCACGTGTAACTTTGTTTTTTGACACTCTTTCAGGTGAAGCACAGAAGTATACCAGCCTTCAAGAGAATGAAAGACATGCTTGGCAACCCGGACAAACACTTCTACACTTTCTGCAATGAGTTCAACAAGTCAGTTGAGTTTTGACTGACTCCTGTTACATTTTGGTGCAGGAAAGAATTTAGCATTCTTTCTCTTGATTTTAAGAACTTGTTTCGTATTAGGCAGAGTGCATAAAACACACTTGTCCCTGTCAAAAAACGTTTGGTGAGACACACTCAGACACTCACAGTCACACGCACTAACTTTTGCAAAAGAATGCGTGCAGAGTATTTTTTTTAGAAGATAACATAACTGATATTGTATAATAGTGGCACATGTAGTGTGATAATGTATTTAAGTGCAATGTGTTATTCATTGATATGTGTGTGATTGCACTGTAAATAATATGTTATTGTTTTTTCCCCCCAATGAGTGTACAGTGCGTAGAGTTGGGTTTAAACCTTAGATACACCCGCTTTATAAATATTATGCATTATTATTATCATATTAATGGAAAAATTGCTTTGATTTCAGAGACACATACGTTGAGAGAGAACCTGGTGAATCATCCAATGATCGTAATGACCGAGCCATTCGGCAAGCCACCAACTGGTACAGGCAACACATCCGTAATGTGGACATTGTTCTGCTCACAAATGACGCTGAAAACAAAACCAAAGCCACAAATGCTGGTCTTCAAGCTTTTACAGGTAGATCTTTGTTTTAATTTTGTTTTTCATCTGTGCTTTATTTTTCTTAGTCTATATTGTATAAATTTACTGAGGTCCTCCGGCCATGCCTTTGTAAATTGTTGGTTATTTGTGCAATTGACAGTTGAATTTTCTTTTACTGCCAAAGATAGATAAATGCAGAGTACTGCCAGAATTTGTTGTGCATTGTCTGACAATGGGACATCAGAAGTTTCTATTTACTCATCAAACAAAAAGATTTGAAGCTTGGGCGTGATACCATGTTGGATGCATCGAAAAAATGTTTATTTCTTATGTAAATTCCTATGAGTTAAAAATTAGCGATTATGAATGCCAGTGATTCTGCTTTTTGTGTGCAGTGTATGACTATATTAAAAGCCTGAAAGATGCCGGATCGCTTGTGGACAGACTTGCCAACCCACTGACTAAAGTAGTAAGTAAACTGTGTGTGTGTGTGTGTGTATGTGTGTGTGTGCGCCATTGCATGTACACTCATTTGTACTAGATTGTGCATGATTTTACATTTTGTCAGTGTTTACAGCTGGTTGTTCTATGAATGTATAGGTTGTTTTCTGATGCCAGACTCTGCTTGCTGTTTGGTTAAAATGACTTCATGCATTCATTTCTTTGATTATGCTTTATGTGGTGCAACCTTGCTGCATAATTAAACTTCTGTTGACTTCCTAGGTTAAATGGATTCCATAGTGTGTTTTCTTTTGCAGTCTATTCAAGGCAACAAAGTGCTGTTCCCAGAGCACTTGCATCTGTCAGATATTCAGCGAGGCATCAAATCTGGTCGCTATCACCAAGGAAACGTCCTGGCCAGTCGCGAGAACTATCTAGAGGCCAATGTCTCTGTGGGTGGCCTGGATAAAATGGTGAGAAGTTTGAACATCAGGAACCTGTAAACGAACATCATATTGCTGTACGACGGGCGCAGTGGTGTGGTGGTGAGACGTCGGCCTCCTAATCGGGAGGTCGTGAGTTCGAATCCCGGTCGCTGCCGCCTGGTGGGTTAAGAGTGGAGATTTTTCCGATCTCCCAGGTCAACTTATGTGCAGACCTGCTAGTAACTTAACCCCCTTCGTGTGTACACGCAAGCACAAGACCAAGTGCGCACGGAAAAGATCCTGTAATCCATGTCAGAGTCCGGTGGGTTATAGAAACACAAAAATACCCAGCATGCCTCCCCCGACTAATTCGGCGTAAGCTGCCTGAATAGCGGGGTAAAAACAGTCATACACGTAAAATTCCACTCGTGCTAAAAACATGAGTGAACGTGGAAGTCCCATGAACGAAGAAGAAGAAGATATTGCTGTACCAGTTGTTTAGAACGACATTGTTGGTTGAAAATTGAGAGTAAGCTCTTAGTTGGTTGATGTGAACGGCGAATGCAATCGCTTTTTCACCAGCCTTTTGTATTTTTTAATGAATCTTCTGGAAAGAAACTTAAAAGCAGCAGTAGACAAGGGCTGCTTCTGATTTATGTTGAACATCTCTTTGCCTCAAACACAAAGAAACAGAGCAATGGGGACAGAAATTGGGATTCTTCTAGATGGTATTTTAGTTTGGAGCGGGGCAAATCATGCAGCTTTATGAAAAAAGCTGTTTGCAAGTTTAAAAGTTGTCCTAATCAAAAAACAAGAAAGGTATGTTGGTGGAACATTATATTTATGACAAAACAAAACGTTACGGTCACTGATCTTCAACCCAGCGGTCTTGTAAGTGGACAGACAGACAAACACTTATAATACAGAAAATACGCTTATCTGACAAATTGTCCCAAAGCTCGTTCAATAGACACAAGCTGACTTAAGGTTTTTTTCCATCTGTTTCTGTGCGTGGCTTTCCATCTGTTTCTGTGCGTGGCTTTCCAGGTGTTCATCCAAGGAATGATCAACCTGAACCGTGCAGTGGACGGTGACATCGTTGCCATAGAGATGTTGCCGGAGAGTGAGTGGAGCTGTCCCTCTTCCCTGGTGCTGGTTGATCGGGAGGAGCGGCAGAAGGAGGAGGATGACCTCGATGAAAACGTGAGGATTTTCTTCCGTTGGTTGGCTCGTCTCCCTTTGGTTTTGTGGCTTTTATGATGGTTTTCAGTATTATATTGGAAGAAATCTAAAAATGCACAAAAAGATAATGGCAACCATACAGTTCAAATTTTATTTGTTTGACATATTTTAATTTTACAGCTGTAGCATTATCATAATCTCAAAGTTTTTGTTTGATTGATTTTTCTGACAGAATGATTGGTTTTTGTGCAAGCCAGTATTCATCCTTGTAAAGATAAAGACCCGTTTTAAAAATGACTGCAGTGGAACCCCCGTTTTAAAACCTTAGAAAAACTGAGAAAATCAGGTCTTAAAAAGGAGGGAGTCTTAAAATGGGGTTAAATGTACAAAGGCAATGAACAGAAAGTCTGAGAAAAGATTGACCTGAAAAGGGAAGGAGTCTTAAATTGGGGGGTCTTGAAGGGGGGGGGGGGGGTGTGTTCCACTATCGTACAATTTTTGTCTTTCCCCTCGCTCCCTGCATCTCTGTAGTCAGTGCTAACCCTCCATGCCGAGTGCATCTGCATAGTCTGACAGTTTGTTCATTTGTGTTTGTGTGTGTGTTATGGTTGTTCATAATGCTATACTTTTGTGGTGTGAATGTATTTGAATTGATGTGGAACTTTGCAGGAGAAAGAGGTGAAGAACCCCGTGCCAGAAGAGTTGCGACAGCCTACAGGTCGAGTGATTGGAATCATCAAACGCAAGTGGAGACAGTACTGTGGCATCTTGCAACCATCTCTACTGAAAGAGGTCACTGCAACACTCTACTTTTTTGTAATAAGAAGTGATCTTGGTCTTTGCGTTGACAGTCTTTTAAGAGACACAAGCCACTGGTTTCCAGCCAAAATTCTTCAGGAGTTTCTGCCTGGACCTGGGTTTCAGTAAGCTTGTTCTAGTCTGAGAGAGACTGATGAGAAAGAAAGAAGAGTTTTTGTACTGTTCTGTGTTCCAGTCAGGAGGTATGAGACACCTGCTGTTTCATCGCACTTTACTTGAAGATGGACTTCAACGTTGTGAACAGGCGTTTGGAACTACATGTATTTAGATTATCAGCTTTTGAACATGCTTAAATGTCTTACGGTTTCCAATACTTTGCTTAGGTAAGCTTTGACAGTTTTGAAGTAAATTTGTTGAATTCTCTTTCCAGGCGACCAGACACTTGTTCATAGCGGCAGAGAAGAAGATCCCAAAGATTCGCATTGAGACACGACAGGCAGAGAACTTGACAGGAAAACGGATCATCGTTGCCATTGACTCCTGGCCAAGGACTTCCAGATACCCTCTGGTGAACAATTAACACAAAATGATACCCAAAAAACACCCTGTACAAAATTTCAAAATTTCTTGAGCTATGGGCTAAATAGGACAGATGCAAAAGAAACAGAAATGACAATGATATTTGTTTTAGTGTGAATTGTCTCGTGTATTAATACTGGTGCTTAGTATCAACAACAAAATATGAGAAATGGAGTGTTTAACTTGTTAAGTACAAGTGCCTGTATGTTGCTGGGTATATCTTTCAAGTGTCAAAACACTGGCTGTAATTTCACTGGGTTTTTTTTTTTTGGGGTTTTTTTTTTGGGGGGGGGAGTTAGTGCTCTATTTTTTTGCTGTTTCCTTGAAAAGGACATCTTTCACTCAAAATAAACAATTATTAATTGAATAAATAAAACATTTAAAGGTGAATAAATAGAGAATTACATGTAATTTTACATTGCAATTGTCACGACAGGGCCACTTTGTGCGAGAGCTGGGAAACGTGGGAGAGAAAGACACAGAGAATGAAGTGTTGCTGCTGGAGCATGACGTTCCCCACAGCAACTTTTCACAGGCCGTTCTCAACTGTCTGCCGGAGATGCCGTGGACCATCACGGAAGAGGTGAATATTTATGATGTGTAGCCCTTGACTTTCAGCCATAAAAACCTGTTCCCGTTGTAAGTTTGATAGGACTTTTCAAGGAAACATACATTTAGTCTAATGTTTTCTTTCAGAAGAGAAGCTAGTTACTTCTGAGGAGTTTCTGTGTGGTAGCGCAGGACTTCACATTACTGTCTATTGCTTTCTCAAATATCAAAAGAATGCTAACTTTTGACTCAACAAACTTGCAGCGAATTGCGAAACAAAAAAGTGCAGCTAAGCAATGTTACTGATTCAGCCAAAAAAATTGTTTTAGGTTAAAGAGTCTGTCTCTAATTATTGACCTTTCGGGTGTTATCCATTTTGTTTTTCATGCAATTTTTACTACCCAAAGGCAGCTATTCACTCACTGATGTCATTAACTGAGAAAATGGACTCAGAAAACTATTATTATCTAATGTAATGCTTGTCCTGTGAACAACACACACAGAACTGCAGTGAATATGGAATGATAACATAATCACATATTTGAGGTCAGATAAAGTGACAGTGACTGTCATTACCCATGCTAGCCTATTTTTAAGTGATTTGGGTAACAAAAACATCATTGAAGGAATGGCGCCTAACTGGAAAGGTGTGACCATTACAACCAAAATGTTGCACCGTGTGATTTCCAGGATGAACAAAAGCGAACCAATCTACGTCACATAGACATCTGCAGTGTGGACCCCCCAGGGTGCACAGACATTGACGACGCCTTGCACTGCAGGCGTCTTGAGAATGGTAACTTGGAGGTGAGATTGCTAGCTGTGAACTTGTGTATTTCTTAGTGTGTATGACAGGGATTCACATTGACGCACAGCACAATTCATGCGTACAGTGGAACCCCCAATTATAATTACATATTCTTACGCCGAATCACATGATTTGCATTGACCCACTTCGATGCTTAGGTTATGATAAAAGCTACCCCGTCTAGGTATAAGGGGAGCAACCCCAACTAAAAAAGTGACTGCACCAGCATGACTGGCACCCTGGGTTACGTCCCATGTAGCACACTACGTCATCAATGGTGCTGGTCACGTGATACCCCTTCAATCGACTACTATCACTCAAGGGTGACGGTTGTGTTTGCTTTTGCTCTGGCTGGTTTTGTGTCTACGGCACCCACCGGCCTTGGCCCCCGTCTACTTCTTGCTGGCTTGCAGCTGGTGAGATCGTTCATTTTTTCTTGAATGTTTTATTGTTTCTGCTGTGAATTTCGCATGTCCGTTGGACTCTGAAGTTTTCAGCAGTTGTTTGGCTTCCTCACGGTCGCCATTTGCATTAGCACGTTGTCTGGCTTCTGTTGTTTTAGCCGGGTTCGGTCTATTAACGCTGTCGTAGCTTGCTTTGTAGCTGCCGTCGGTAGCTTTTACGTACGTGCTTATCTATTTGCTTGCTTGCTTCTGAAATGTTTGTGTCTGTACGGACTTTATTATTTTCAGACTTGTGGCTTCCTCCTTGGTCGCCATTTTTAGCTAGCATGTTGTTGTTATGTTGATTTTTCGTCCGTACTCGGACGCTTAACTCTTCGTATAGCTAGTTGTTTAGCTGCCTTTGGTAGCTCCTAAACTGGTTTTAGCTGCCCTCTTTGCTGGCTTCTGAAAGGTTGGCGTCCTTTCGGACTTTGCTAGTTTCAGTTGTTTGATTATTTTTCTCTTGGTGCTTACATGGCCGTTAATGAGAATTAGAGGGAGCTAAGGCCGAGGGTTAGGGCTTGGGCCCTGCTAAGCTCTATCCCTCAGCAGCCTCTTATTTTGAAGAACTCCGTTGTTGTTCATGTTGGCACAATTTTAGGCAATTTTTTACGTTGTTCTGTGCCGTTTTTTATGTTACGGACGATTGGCCGTCTGGCTCTCTGCCGTCCGTTTTGGCCTCTTAGGCTGTCGTTTTACGTCTGTTTCGGCTCCAGAGTCTAGGGCTCTGGGGTCTGCACTTATCTTTTGCTTATTTCCAGAAATAGATTCCCTCGTTCGCGAGGTTTGCCGCGGCGGACTTCGTCGCCAGCTCTGCCCCCCGCCTGGGGGTTAGGCGACGTTCTCTCCTTCAGACTCTGGGTCTTCTCCGGACCAGGCTGCTGTCCACCGCGATGTTTCTGGACGGTCCCTTGGGGATCTTCTTCTCCTCTTCCTGGCCGGCATTTGTTGCCTTCCGCTTGCGGTAGCGCAACAGTGCATGTCCCTCCGGGGATCCGGCCACTTCAAGGTTGGTGTCTGCAGCAGCCGTTTACGGCAGCTGCACTTCCGGTTTCCGGAATCGGATGTTCTCCTGCTAGTGAGCGACTTGCGTTCACGTCGGGTCAGAACCTCTCCGTACTCCAGCAGTCGGTTCCGACAGCTGGGCTTCCTGCTTTGGCAGGAAGTAGGGGTTCACCGTCTAGTGAGCGACTTGCGTTCACGTCCGGACCGAACCCCGCCTTACACCAGCAGTTGTACGCGACAGCTGGGCTTCCGGCTCCGGCCGGAAGCAGTGGTTCTTCCGCTCGTGCGCAGCCTGCTGTCACGTCCGGTGCGTCCCACATCTTACATCAGCAGTCGTCCGCGACAGCTGCTTCCGGCTCAGGCCGGAAGTAAAAGGCTCACTGGCTAGTGTTCGGACTACGTTCACGTCCGGTTTGAGCCTTGCCTTACGTCAGCAGTCGTCCGCGGCAGCTGCGCTTCCGGTTCCGGCCGGAAGTGTAGGTTCACCGGTAGTGCACAGGCTGCTGTCACGTCCGGTTCGGGCCTTACCCTACGTCAGCAGTCGTCAGCGTCAGCTGGGCTTCCGGTTCCGGCCGGAAGTGTAGGTTCACTGGTTAGTGCTCAGGTTGCTGTCACTTCTGGTTCGAGCCTTTACCTACTTCAGCAGTCGTCCGCGACAGCGCCGCTTCCGGTTACGGCCGGAAGCGTAGGTTCACTGGTTAGTGTACAGACTGCTGTCACGTCCGGTTTCGAGCCTTGCCCTACGGCAGCAGTCGTACGCGACGGCTGTGCTTCCAGTTCCGGCTGGAAGTATCGGTTCACTGGTTAGTGCACAGGCTACTGGCACGTTCAGTTCGAACCTTGCCTTACGGCGGTGGTCGTACGCGACCTCTGCGCTTCTGGCTGCGGACGGAAGTGTGAGCTCACCGGTTAGTGCACAGGCTGCTGTCACTTCTGGTTCGAGCTTGCCCTACTTCAGCTGTCGTCCGCGACAGCTTTGCGTCTGGTTCCGGCTGGAAGCGTAGGTTCACTGGTTAGTGCACAGACTATGGTCACGTTCGGTTTGAACCTTGCCTTATGTCGGCGATCGTGCGCGACCTCTGCGCTTCTGGCTCCGGCCGGAAGTGGGGGCTCACTGGATAGTGGACCTGCTATGGTCCCATCTGGTTTGAGTCTGGTTTTTTCGTCAGCAGTGCCCTTTGGGCTTGCAGGCTCCCTGCCTCAGGCGGATTAGCAGCTACCACACACTTCGGTAGTGGGTTCTGCCGTTCTCCTCACTTCCTGTGCCTTTGGTCTTCGACGCCTCTCATCCTCCTCTTAGTCAGGGGTGAAGTTTGGCCGTTGACCTGCAGGAAAGGGGCTTCAGGCTCCGGCCTTCCCAGCTTCGGGACATTAGCGGCTCAGAGGAGGTTGCCTTTGCCCAAGATGTCCCGGAATTTGCTGTCGTCTTTTGCCCCTCTGCGTGCACCTTTGCCGGTCACGCCGGAACTTCTTCTTTGGGGAACGTTTCGAGTCCCCTGCTCTCTGAGCAGACTCTCTTCCCCTCTGAGGAAGTGGGCAGACAGCTTTTGGAACTTGCTTCCATCTCGGAGACACTCCTTTACGGAGTTCTTTGCGCCCTTTACACTCAGTTAAGAGCAGGACGCAGGGGATGCTTTCTCCACCTTTGCTAGGGCGAATTTAGAACGGAGAAGGCCTTCCTCTCTGCACAATGCCCATACGGTCATGTACAGACGGGACTAATTGTTCCTCGCCCATTCCTAGTTTGTGAGGAATCAATGAGACACCCTTAGTTCTTCACCCTTGGTGGATGGGTCTCTCTTCGGCCTCCTGGCCTCTAAGGCCTCCTGGCCTTCAAGTCCTCCTGGTCTCTGAAGCCTCCTGGTCTCTTAGGCCTCCTGGCCCCCAAGGCCTCCTGGCCTCTAAGGCCTCCTGGCCTCCAAGGCCTCCTGGCCTCCTAGGCCTCCTGGCCTCTAAGGTCTCCTGGCTTCCAAGGCCTCCTGGCCTCTAAGGCCTCCATGTCTCCATGGCCTCCAAGGCCTCCTGGCCTCTTAGGCCTCCTGGCCTCTTAGGCCTCCTGGCCTCTAAGGTCTCCTGGCTTCCAAGGCCTCCTGGCCCCTTAGGCCTCCTGGTCTCCAAGGCATCCATGGCCTCCGGGCCTCTAAGGCCTCCTGGCCTCTAAGGTCTCCTGGCTTCCAAGGCCTCCCTGGCCTCCTGGCCTCCAAGGAGATAAAGATTTGTAGGGACCTTCAGGTCTCTTCTTTTGCTCTTCAAGCTTTGAAGCAGCAAAACGGGCTCTACCTAAGCAGACTCAGCTTTTTCAGGCTAAGTCCTCAGCTCAGGTTTATCCGGCATTAGGGCATCCGGGTTTTTTAGCCTCGGCTGGTACAACAGCCATTTCTTCCGTTGGTGGTGGTGGTTGTTGTTTGCTCTTTTGGACTCGGTCCTTGTGGGTCTTTCGCCGATTTAGACTCTGTCTTTCTCTAGCGATCGGACTTGTTCTGGTGTTTCGTCCAAACTTAAGGTTTACTTGAGTTGGCCTCGGAAGTTACATTCAGATTTTACTGAGTTTGCATTGGTTTTAGCAATGCATGGTGAGGGGTCATTCTTGTGGCCTATCACTTTTCTCAGCTTTATTGGCTAACCCTCCCCTTTCGGTGGAGGTCTAGTTAATTTCCTGGTTTCTTGGTGCGGGCTTTCAGCCCAGCATCTTTCAATCAATCAATCAATGAGTCTTATATCGCGCATATTCCGTGGGTACAGTTCTAGGCGCTCTGCAGTGATGCCGTGTGAGATGAAATTTTATACGGCCAGTAGATTGCAGCCATTTCGGCGCATATTTACCTTTCACGGCCTATTATTCCAAGTCACACGGGTATAGGTAGACAATTATTAACTGTGCCTAAGCAATTTTGCCAGGAAAGACCCTTTTGTCAATCGTGGGATCTTTAACGTGCACACCCAATGTAGTGATGGCAGGTCTACGGGCGTTCCGGCTCTCAGCCTTAGCTCGTGTAATAGTCTCCTGCCTGGCATGGGCGACTACGGTCTCCGTGTCTCTAGAATTTGTGTCTTCCTCTTCTCCCTCATCCTGCCATGAGGCGAGTCGGGTCGACTTCCGGTGGGGTGGGTTGCCTGTTAAGGTCACCCTTCTACCACTTGCATCTATTACGGACTCTTGCCTGTTGTGTTCCGTGTCTGATTCTCGGTTCTGAGGTATCAGACGTGTTTGGTTTTTCAGCCAGACTCAGGAATTTTCTGGGCTCGGTCGGCCGCGGAATTTACTTCGGGCCCTTCTTCTTGAGAACTCTCGTTCAGGGAGTCTTAAGGCTGGTTAGCTTCACAGTTTTCTGTTTTTCCTTTCCAGTCTCGTTTCTGTTTTGGGTTTTTGATTTTCTTTCATTTACCTACAAGCAGACTGCTTTGTGATCACTCTGACTTTAGTCATTTCGGTTAGAGTCTCCGGTCACATCAGGCTTTGGCCACCGCGTTCTCCGCTCTGCTGGCGGCTTACACTTTTCGTAGGCCGCTTCTTCCTCTGTTTACCTCCCTCTGTGCTTCTGCATGGACTGGTAGTGGACTTCTGGTGACCGTCTCTTCTGAGTTGTTTCTTTGAGTTTGACTCTGGTTTTTTGTACTCAGACGTCTCTCTCTCTTTCTAGGAAACAGGTCACTCCTCTCTGGAGCTGACCGTTATCTCTCCGGCCTTTCGGGCCTCTCTCCATGCCAAGGTTTTTTCTTTGGCATGATTGTCTTACGGTCCTGGGGAAGGTTGGTGCTTTTCATTTATGATCGGTCAACCTTACGCTTAGTCGTTTCCAGGGTTTTTGGCATTTCCTTCCAATAGTAAGGGGGGGGGGGGGGGGGGGCAGCTTGTCTGTCCCTCTACTCGGCTCGGGTTATTCAAGACTTGAGCCCCTTTCTGGGCTGTTTTTTATGGTTCAGGAGATGGGAAGAAGTGCTGAGCACAGCTTACGGGCTCTCTGATGCTGTCTTTCGCATTTTTTGCCTGAGCGGCATTGCGACTGTCATTTAGGTTGGTTCTCGGTCCTCGTTCTGTCTTTTGGCAGTGGGCCAGTTCCTGGCAAGGGTTTTAGAGTGAGCTAGATGTTTTCTTTCTCACCGGCTCTTTCCCTGATGTTTGGCAGTGGGCCAGTTTTTTGGCGAGGGATTCTCTTCCCCTCCGCCTTGGCGTAGCTATCGGCTATCTTTCCCCTAGGTTCAGCCCGAGCTCTTTTTCCAGGGCCTGGGCCTCCTCCTCGGCCGTTTTACGGTCTGGGAGGTTGGATGATGTCCTGCACACAGCTTACTGGTGCTCGGCTTTTGTCTTTATCAGTTTAATAGGGAGACATTGCTGCCTTGGGCCTCTTCCTTGGCCGTCTTGCGGTCCCACAGAATGAGCGAAGTTTTGAATACAGCTTATTGGCGATCAGACGATGTATTCATCAGCTTTTATCTGAGAGACATTGCTTCGCTCTGTAACGATGGATCAAGGTCCCTGCCTGCCTTGGTGGCAGCGGGCCAGTGCATTTCCAGAAATTGATGGTGAGTTTGAACTTTTTTGATCTTACCCACCGCCTGGTTGGAGTTATCTGCAAATCATGTGATTCGGCGTAAGAATATGTAATTATAATCGAAAATTTTTATCTAAATTTTGATTTGATTAATATACTTACCCGAATCACATGAGTAATTCCCTCCCTCCTGCCCCGCTCGATTTTTTCATGTTCTATTAGTCGATTGAAGGGGTATCACGTGACCAGCACCATTGATGACGTAGTGTGCTACATGGGACGTAACCCAGGGTGCCAGTCATGCTGGTGCAGTCACTTTTTGACTCACATGCGAAGCAAAAGTGAGTCTATGTACTCACCCGAGTCGTCCGTCCGTCCGTCCGTCCGTCCGTCCGGACGTCCGTCCGTCCGTCCGGACGTCCGTCCGTCCGTCCGGAAAACTTTAACGTTGGATATTTCTTGGACACTATTCAGTCTATCAGTACCAAATTTGGCAAGATGGTGTATGATGACAAGGCCCCAGAAAACATACATAGCATCTTGACCTTGCTTCAAGGTCAAGGTCGTAGGGGCCATAAATGTTGCCTAAAAAACAGCTATTTTTCACATTTTTCACATTTTCTCTGAAGTTTTTGAGATTCAATACCTCACCTATATATGATATATAGGGCAAAGTAAGCCCCATCTTTTGATACCAGTTTGGTTTACCTTGCTTCAAGGTCAAGGTCACAGGAGCTCTTCAAAGTTGGATTGTATACATATTTTGAAGTGACCTTGACCCTGAACTATGGAAGATAACTGTTTCAAACTTAAAAATTATGTGGGGCACATGTTATCCTTTCATCATGAGACACATTTGGTCACATATGATCAAGGTCAAGGTCACTTTGACCCTTATGAAATGTGACCAAAATAAGGTAGTGAACCACTAAAAGTGACCATATCTCATGGTAGAAAGAGCCAATAAGCACCATTGTACTTCCTATGTCTTGAATTAACAGCTTTGTGTTGCATGACCTTGGATGACCTTGACCTTGGGTCAAGGTCACATGTATTTTGGTAGGAAAAATGTGTAAAGCATGTGAGTCGTATGGGCTTTGCCCTTCTTGTTTAGTTGGGGTTGCTCCCCTTATACCTAGACGGGGTAGCTTTTATCATAACCTAAGCATCGAAGTGGGTCAATGCAAATCATGTGATTCGGGTAAGTATATTAATCAAATCAAAATTTAGATAAAAATTTTCGATTTAAGACTCTCCCCTTTTCTTCTTCTTCTTCTGCGTTCGATGCATATTATCGTGGAAGCGTAGACAGCCGATTTTCTCCCCACGCCAATTGGCTGCTGTCTTCCGTCTTCGGTGGTTGAGGTTCTTACTCAGGGTTGCCTCCTCCCCAAGAGTAGCTGCCTTGCTGGGCTGTCGAGTCCACTCGACCCGGGTTTGACGTCGAAGTTTTCCTTCTCGTAGCCTTTGCCTTTCCCAAGGCGCACACAAGGCAGTGCGGGTTTTGAGATCGGAGTTGTCCTTCTCCTAGATGAGCGACCATCCAAGGTTAACGAGCCCCATCTGCCCGAAGCAGCTGGTTTTAAGGCGCCAGTGACCCGCCTGCATCCCTTCTCCTGTTAGTCGAAGACAGGGCCCGCCACGTGAAGGCCAGGAGCTGGATTTGACTGTCAGAGGTGTTTGGAGACACGAAGCCATATGGAGCATTTCTTGGGAAGTAGGCGCTTATCTCTACTTCCACCCCGGCATAACAGTCCTTGGGCCCCTCTCCCCTTTTAAGCCCTTGGATTTTCAGATTTTCTGTTCATTTTTGAGCTTAAATGCGATTGACAATTCATGATTTAACATTCTTTTTATCTTTCTATTCATACCAGGAACGAATATAAACACTATTTCATAATAAAAATAATCAGTTTTGCCCTTCTCCTGAAAAACTGTTTAAAACGAGTTACGCAAAAATTCCACGACAACGTGAAGATGCTGCTAAATCTTTGTTTCTTATAAACTGTTGCTGTTTCAGGTGGGGGTACACATTGCTGATGTGAGTCACTTCATTCGGCCCAACACTCCCCTGGACAATGAGGCGGCCAGCAGGGGTACCACAGTGTACCTCTCTGATATGGTCAGTTTTTGAAAATATTTGATTACCTGGATTGATACTTGGTAAAGTTGCAGTCTGATTTTGGTGGGATAAACTGCTGGTGTGAACATCATACATGTATGTATTTTATCCCTTTTATGTTTTATGTTTTATGTGTGTCGTCCTATACAATTGTTGTTATAATCGTTACAGGCAGGGTGTGTTAAAGAAAATGTTCTATTTTTATGTGATATCTTAATGGACAATAAGTAGAGGTTACATGCCGAGTCTCAGTGATTATCAAAAATAATGGTCGAAGTTAGCGGATCATGAAAAATGCGAGCTTTAGCGAGCTTTTTCATGACCGCGAACTGAGACCATTATTTTTGATAATCACTGAGACGAGGTGTGTAACCTCTTTATTCCTCCTTTCTTCAGTTATTCAAAGAAAAGAGGAGGTTTTTTGCGAAAGTTTGATCGAATCCTATTCACTCAACCAGTCAACCTGCGCAGGCGATCGATTAATGCGCGGTTGTATAGTTCCGTGCAAATCATTCCATTCTGTTAACACTTCTTGTCAGTTTTCCTATTTTGGACTAAAATCAAGTACACAGATATGCTGTTATTCTGCTGTGGCGGCAAAGGCAGATATTGTGTGTTCTGTATATATGTTTTGGTATCGCTTAGGATAATGACTGCTCTTTCGTCAAATGGGACTAGCAGACGAACTTTTGCACCCGTGTTCCAACGTTAAAAACTGTATGAAGTTCAGTTTTCTGGGGAAAATAGTGTATGAAACCGCTTTATGTTGTTTAAATTGATGAGATGTGTGCATTTGGTTGCGTGTGATCTGTTTATTAAATGAAATATTGTTGAAAACTGACCGTCGGATTGCAGTCTGTTGTCGAAGAAACTGAGTGAAAAGAAGGGGAACTACTCTTGTCGCTAGACAAAGCATGAGCCTTGCGGGAAATTGATTGTGATGAACGTTTGAGCACGGCAAATCTAGATTCAGAAAACAACCAAACTCATGGATTTTACATGGAGATTCATGTGTTCAGGCCTGTAGTTGTTAATTTAAATGCGGTATGTTTGTATTGTTTGCTCCAGAGATGTATACTTCGTACGTTAGAGCGTTCGGAACTTTTCAGTCGCAAAAAGTAGTACCGAAACAGAACAACTTCTCAACCCATTGCACTATCGAGGATTCAGGCTGTTGCTGGGTCGTTATTTGTTTGGTTGCTGGGTCATTATCGAAAAATAACTACCCCTACAAGTTTACAGAGGTAAAGAAGCAGAGGGGGGAATAAAGTGCTGTTATTGTTATTGTTATTGTTATTGTATGTATTGATCCTTTTCAGTTAGAATTCTTTTTTTATGAGTCTCATTACAAGTTTTTGTCAGACTCTGATATCACAGGGCTTGGAAGCCAAGGAAGGGATATTTGATATTCAGTACAGTATAACCTGTCAAATCAGGACACCCTTGGGACCAGGGAAAAGTGTCCTTATTCTGCAGGTGTCCTTATTTTACAGGTTCAAGCAAATGTGGTTGCGAAAAGGAAAGTGCTATATTGAATGTACTTGTTTAACCCCTTCACTGCCACAGTATAACAGCATTTTGGTATTGCTGTGTGCCAGGGCAAAATTTTGCTTTCTTCGGTAGGTTCACTAATCTGTTCACTGCTCGATCATTAATTGAGATATCTCTTAGATCTTTGGCATGTGTTTTGCTTATACCCTTGGCTATTATAGGATGACATGGTCATTGGACTTTGTTTGTGATTGTTATAGTAAACATTGATATAATGACCATTTTTGTCAAAAATTACAGTTTCCGGACTTACACACACACACACACATACATTGCAGCACGTAAAACCACACAAAACACTGCTAAAACTGGTGTCAAACATCAGGTACTCACATTACAGCCCATACAAAGTATTCTTCTGTGTGGTAATCCATAAATCACTTCTTGTAGAGCTTCCAGAACACTGTATCGCTTCAAAACAGGTCTACGAGTTGAGGTCAGACTTTCGGCCGCCATTGTGAATCCTATAGATCGGTTCTACTTCTAAACTTCTGACAAAGTTTTCACCACGTGGTACTAACTTATCCGAACGGTCAATGGGAAAGAACTGTGTTTAGAACCCCTTCAAGTGCTTGGACAGTGGTTACCTCCCATTTAGTTTTCAGAAATGTCCTGAAATGTTGCTGAGGCAAATCCCCCGTACTAGCTACGGTTATGGGCGTACGACAAACCGAAAATGACCATGTACCTAGTACGGGGTGGGCAGTGAAGGGGTTAAGATTAAAAAAATAACAAGTAAAAACAGTGAAATACATTATTTTATTACCAGTTGTAACAGATCCAGTCCACAGAGAAGGACTTTTAAAAAGAACACTTTATCACATGTTGTTAACACAGGCAGAACAAGAATATATAAATTATTTCAAGTAAAAATAATTGGTCCTTCAGACAACTTATCACAACAGCTTTAGCTTGAAATCTGCGTCCTTCCACAGCCCAGCTCTTGCGCGATCGATCGGCATGATTGTCCGCTCTGCAGCTTTTTCACCACAGACATTCGTTGCTCTAAAGTGAGAGCGTTTCGTTCCTTCCGCAACCTAGAAGCCATCGTGATTCATTCAAACTTCGGCAAAACGCGACTGAATCAGATGTGAATCAGCTGTGCAGGTGTGTGAGAATCTTCGATGTTGTTTACAAATGTACCGACTTCCGTCGAATACTTTCGATGCATTTCATTGGCTATGAGGTTGCTGACCAATCGCTAATAAGCTTGTTTCAGTTTCAGCTCAAAGCCAACCAATCGAGATTAAGCTTCTTTTACCTCTCAAATCAAGCTTGCGAGAGAGAGAAGACAGACAATCGCAATGATGTTTGGAAGTTAAACGAACATCCTTTGTCCGTATTGAGCACTTACACAATTTAGTAGGGACCTAAAATAAGCGTCCGCGTCCGTAATTCCGAGGTATCCGCTAAGTACAGTGATTTTAATGAAGGAAACGATCCGTGCCAATAAAGACTGTCCGTATTGTGCGAGTGGCCGTTAAGTCCAGTGACCGCATTCTACAGGTTTTACTGTATATACATTATATTGTTACTGTTGGCCTGGTAGCTCAGTTAGTAGAGCACTGGACTTTTAATTACACATTATAATTTTTGAGTCACTTGAGAAAAAGTGACTCTATGTAATCGGTCAGTGTTAGTCTGTCCGGCCGGCCGGCCGGCCGTCCGGCCGGCCGTCCGTAGACACCACCTTAACGTTGGACTTTTCTCGGAAACTATCAAAGCGATCGGGCTCATATTTTGTTTAGTCGTGACCTCCAATGACCTCTACACTTTAACGATGGTTTCGTTGACCTTTGACCTTTTTCAAGGTCACAGGTCAGCGTCAAAGGAAAAATTAGACATTTTATATTTTTGACAAAGTTCATCGGATGTGATTGAAACTTTGTAGGATTATTCTTTACATCAAAGTATTTACATCTGTAGCCTTTTACGAACGTTATCAGAAAAACAAGGGAGATAACTAGCCTTTTCTGTTCGGCAACACACAACTTAACGTTGGGCTTTTCTCGGAAACTATAAAAGTGACCGGGCTCAAATTTTATGTGAACGTGACTCATTGTGTTGTGAATAGCAATTTCTTCCTGTCCATCTGATGCCTCATATAATATTCAGAACTGCGAAAGTGACTCGATCGAGCGTTTGCTCTTCTTGTTGGAATAAAGCATCCACTTTGCATTTTCATTCTTTCCATTTTCAATGTTCTGATTGTTCATGCATATGTCACGGTAGAGACGAAGATCTGGTAGAAACGTCGTTTCTACCGGTAGAGACGAGGATCGTCGTTTCTACCGGTAGAAACGACGATCCTCGTTTCTACCGGTAGAAACGAAGAAATAATACACACGAGTTTTTAAAACAGATGGTTGCGAGTTAAAAGCGAGAGAAACTTTGATCTTGTCATTAAAACCGCTGGTAAAAGTCACCTCACATAGCACAACTAATGCAAGAGTCTTTAAAACAGCTGGTAAAAGTCAACTCATATAGCAAAAATAATAGTGTAGAACTCTTCTTTTTGTTCCATTGTCAACAATCTTTAGCAACAATTAAAATAGCCGGCTATAAGAATGTTGAAGGTCTGTGGAATACTGTTTTCGGAAGTCAAACTAACACAGTAACAGAGATATTTCACGAATTGTGTTTACTCTGAAGGAAAACAAAGTTGTGATTGCTGTCTTCGTCTGGTCAGTGAAGGCAGTTGTAGTAGGTGAACAATATTTGCTGACATCTATATATATATACGACTTGTGTCTGTGTGTGTGTGTGTGTGTGATTGATCGCCATGCACGGCCAAAGTTCTCGATGGATCTGCTTCAAATTTGGTGGGCTTATTGACAGAGACCCCGGACACAACCTGATCGATGAGATATTTCAACACGTGCTCTCAGCGCGCAGCGCTGAACCGATTTTCGTTTTTCACTGCACGTTACTATTTTTAGATCTCCCTTCCTTCGTGCGCCGGCGTCAATCGATATTCCCGTTTGTACGTTTATATTTAGAAGGTCACTGCACGTTACTATTTTTAGATCTCCCTTCCTTCGTGCGCCGGCGATGCCGGCGTACACCCGGCAAAGCCGGGTCCCCGGCGACGGCCGGGTATTCGGCTCTACTTCTTCCCGGCGAAGCGGGTAATCATCTAGTTCTCAATACATTTCCCACAAATGCACGTGCTCTGTAAACAACTTTAAAAATGAGTTCATTCCGCTAAGATAGAACTGTGTTCATAATTGACAAAATCACCTACATTGCACACACACACACACAAACGTTTTATTCCGATCGTCGTTTCTACCGGTAGAAACGACGATCCTCGTCTCTACCGGTAGAAACGACGTTTCTACCAGATCTTCGTCTCTACCGTGACATATATTTTTCTACACAAGGTTTCAAGCATGTGTTACTTTTACCTGTTTTTTTTATCCTCTGTTTTCAGCGTATTGACATGGTCCCTGAACTTCTCAGCTCCAATCTTTGTTCACTACGCAGTAACGTGGACAGGTATGGCAGAGTTTGAAATAAAAGAACATTGATGTGAAAACTGGTCCCGTGGTAGCTCAGGTGGTAAGAGCACTGGACTTATGACCCTAAGGTTGCAGGTTCAAATCCGGGCCAGGACGGACACAGGTGAACTTTATGTGCAGACCCAGGGACGGTATCCATGTCCCACCCCCGTGTCACCACAGTGGCACGTAAAAGACCTCGGTCATTCTGCCATAAGTGCAGATGGCTGATACCACATAAACACGCATACACTGACTGGGTGGCCGAGTGGTAACGCACTTGCACTCGGAAGCGAGAGGTTGCGAGTTCGACCCTGGGTCAGGGCGTTAGCAATTTTCTCCCCCCCTTTCCTAACCTAGGTGGTGGGTTCAAGTGCTTAGTCTTTCGGATGAGACGAAAAACTGAGGTCCCTTCGTTGTACACTACATTGGGGTGTGCACGTTAAAGATCCCACGATTGACAAAAGGGTCTTTCCTGGCAAAATTGTATTAGGCATAGATAAAAAATGTCCACCAAAATACCCGTGTGACTTGGAATAATAGGCCGTGAAAAGTAGGATATGTGCCAAAATGACTGCGATCTGCTGGTCGATGTGAATGCGTGATGTATTGTGTAAAGAAATTCCATCTCACACGGCATAAATAGATCCCTGCGCCTTGAGTCCGAGTCTGGAGATACGCGCGCGAAAAAAGACTTCATATAACAATAACACTTGTGTATCTCATCTAAAGTCGGGTTAAAACCCGGGAACATGCCCCTAATGGCTTTGCCGTGAGGGCGTAAAACTTGAATTTCTCTCAACTGGTCAGGTTTATGCTATTGGTCCAACACTGTGGTGAAAACAAATTGCTGTAACTGTTTTTATCACCAAAGCCTCTTTCAAACCAGACGATGTTTGAAAATAACTTTGTCGGGTTTGTATGGGTCGGGGGAAAAGTGAATGCTCTTGCTTTTATTGAGACAAACTTTCCAGCGTAACATTTTAGGTCAGTCACTAGCGAGGGGTGTGTCTGAAATTCATGGACAAGGAGCACTTGCGGAAAGTTTGCCCATACAGAACTGGCTTATTTAAGTTATTTCAGGAGTTTGTCTATTGTGAGAGGATAAGCATGTTTTTAATATTTTTGTTGTTGAAAGCTAGTAATCATCCTGTGCGCACCTTTACTTTCCAGGTGTACAGTGGAACCCCCCTCTTAAGACTTCCTCCCTTTTAAGGCCCTGGTTTTTTAGACTTTCTATTCTTAACCTTGAATTTTACCCCCATTTTAAGACTCCCTTTTTCTTAAGACCTGAATTTGTCCGATTTTTGAAGGTCTTAAAAGGGGGGTTCCACTGTATCATGTCAAATGCTGATCAGAAAGTGAAGAATCATAAAAATGTATTTGTGAGTGCTTGACTGCTTCTGTGCAGGTTTGCTTTCTCAGTACTATGGGAGGTGACCGATGAAGCAGAGCTTGTTGGGAAACCTAAGTTCATGAAGAGCATCATCCATTCAAAGGTCAGTGCCAGTGATTGACGCAGACCTGTAAGGGTGTTGCAGCTCAGTGGTAGTGTTTCCGCTTTCCACATGGAAGATATAGGGTTTGAATCCTGACTGTGTTTAGTGGGTAAAAAGATGGATATATGCAGACCTGTGAGCGCCTGACTCCCCTTTCCATGTCCAGTGGAATCCCCCTTTTGAGACCTCAACAAATCTGAGAAAAAAAGGTATCAAAAAGGAGTGTGCCTTAAAATGGGGGTACATTTACAGAGGTGATGAACAAAAAGTCTGTGAAAACAGGTCTTAAAAGGGAGGGAATCTTATGGGGGGGGGGGGGGGGGGTGTCTCAACAGAGGGGGTTCTACTGTATACACATACACTTCATCAGACACTCACAAGTGCAGCTAAGACTTGTAGCCTTCTAAGACAGAAGAAGTGTGTCCTAGTCTAGTGTTTTTCAGCTTTGACCTCAAAATTGTGTAATGGGAAGAGCATAATGGAGCGAAACATTTTACACACACATGTTAAAACAATTATGTTGTTGCAAAATACACGTTTATTGCAAACTTTTTGTGTGCGAAACAGCTGCCACCTAAAAAGGTTGGGAAGTGGGGAATAGATCAAGGAGGGTAGGTTGTAATTACCAAGCTAAAGTGAAATACATGTACAAGTTTATTGTAAACTTTTTGTGTGCGAGACAGCTGCCACCGAAAAGATTGGGAAGACAGGAATAGATCTCGGAGGGTAGGTTGTAAATATTCGAGCATGGTGAAAAAGGGAGCATGATCACTGAACAATCAATGAGTGAACAAAAAGAAGAAGACTAAATAATAAGCAGGCTCTTGTCACCAAGCTAAGATTTGATATAAAAACAAACCCGGCTCGGGATCCACTTTATCCTTATCGTTCTATTTATATGGTTATGTGCAGGCCTCACTGACGTACGCAGAAGCACAGATGAAAATCGATGATCCCAACCAGCACGACACCCTCACAGAGAGTTTGAGGAACCTCAACAAGCTGGCCAAGATTCTCAAAAGACGCAGAATTGAAAATGGGTGGGTAATCTTTTCTCCATGATCATGTTTGCCCTGCAGTAAAAGAACAGACAAAGAGGACAAAGAACAGGGGGGAAAAACATGCTTGGCTAATAAATATTGCAGGGTAGTACATATACTGAAGTACTGAAGGTTAGACTGTGTCTTGCTTTACTGTTGAGCTTTGTATTGCAACAACAACAACAAAATCTGTTTCCTCTTTCCTCATCTTCTCTTGTTAAAGTTTCAGATACAGATATGATTGGGAGTCCTTTTGAAGTTTTCATGTGGATTCATTAATTTCATTAAAATATGAAATATTTGTTTTCCTCCCTTTTTTTGTGCTAATCGAATTCCTCATAATTGTGGTCATTTTCTGAGTACATGTAATGATGTATCATGTTTTCATGATCTCTTTGTGTTTTTAAAACAAATGGAAATGATGTTTTTCCAGAGCTCTCAGTCTGGCATCGACAGAGGTCCGGTTCTATGTGGATAGTGAAACACATGATCCAATCGATGTACAGGTCAAAGAAATCAGGTATGTGTGTGTGTGGTGTGTGTGTATGTGTGCCATCTACCCACCCATCCAAACTTTCAAGGCCTCAAGGTTGTGTCAGCCTAGTCTTTCTTTAAGGGGGAAGTCTGTGTGAAGTGTGTATGTTGTGGTCACTACTGTTACTGCTTATTTTCGTCCATTTAAACTTTGTTGTTAACTTTGTGTGGACTAAATGTATGTAATGTGCCTTCCGAATTTTTGCAGCAAAACTTTTCATTTCTGTTTTGGTCAGTTTTGATTTAAAATCTTGAGCTGTGCATTCACTTTTATTACCACCATGACAAAATCATAACAAGCAGGCAGCTCTGCACACTAAAACCTTTTTAAATGACCACCACAAATTTGAGAAAATCAAGTTTGAAAAGAGAGGGATTCTTAAAATGGAGGTACATTTACAAATGTTATGAACCGAGCACTGATAGAAAAGGAAGGGTATTAAAATGGAGAGAAGTCTTACATTGGGTGGGGGAGAGGTTGGGTCTAAAAAGGGATTTTTGAATGTATTATTAGGCCAAAAAAAAAAAATTGTCTGTTTAGGGTAACCCGACCGACCCTATCGATTTGGCGCCGACCCAAAAACTTTTTTTTGATTTCAAAAAAAAAAAAAAAAAAAAAGAGGTAAAAATGCTAAAAAGAGACATTTGGCGTTTCTTTCTCTCCCTTTCTCTCTGTTTTATTTATACGTTAGTTTTGAAACATGTATTCATCAAATATAAGAAGTGAATGTTCAGCCAACATAGCATAATTTACACAACAAACAGAAAAAAAACAAAAAAAACAAAAAAACAAAAAAAATTACCTACCTACCGACCCTACTTTTTTTGGTCATGTTACCCTAAACAGACAATTTTTTTTTTTTGGCCTTACAATCATTATGTATACAGTTAAGACCCCCAATTTAAGACTCGCTCCTTTTTAAGACCTTGTTTTCTTAGACTTTCTGTTCTTAACCTCTGTAAAAGTACCCCCAATTTAAGACCCCCTCTTTTATAAGACCCGATTTTCTCAGATTTTTTTAGAGTTCTTACAACGCGGGGGGGGGGGGGGGGGGGGGGGGGGGGGGAGAGGAGGAGGGGGGGAGGGAGGGAGAGTCCACTGTAATGGGCGGTTCTGGTGAGGTTATGCCCCCTCTTTCTTTCGGCTGGTAACTGGCGCTACCTCGCGGCAAGATCACACGAGAAAGGAACAAAAAAAACTTGCATTGGTCCCACATAGCATATCGGTTTGGTAAACAGACAATGGTCGGTTCTGGTGAGGTTATGCCCCTTCTTTCTTTCGGCTGGTAACTGGCGCCACCCCGCGGCAAGATCACAGGAGTTGTCTTGCGTTATCACCCCAGAAGCGCTCATTACAATGAGAAGAATTAGAAATGTTTTGTGCAGTCAACCACCTCCGATTAGACAGCCAAGTACGTAAGTGGCCTCGTCTCATGTGTAAGTGTTCAGTGACTGTGTTGCAGAGAGACCAACTCCATGGTGGAAGAGTTCATGTTGCTGGCCAATGTGACAGTGGCGCAGAAAATCAAGGACGAGTTTCCTCACTGTGCCTGCCTCAGACGCCATCCCTCACCACCTCCATCCAACTTTGACCCCCTCATCAAGGCCGCCAAGTCAAAGGTCAGTGGTTTGTGGTACAGTGGAACCCCCCTTAGAGATCCCCCAATTATAGACTTCCTCCTTTTTAAGACCTGATTTACACAGAATTTTGGAGGTCTTAACAGGGGGGAGCGGGGGGGGGGGGGGGGGGGGGAGGGGTTGTCACTGTGATTTGTTTGGGAAGTGTTCATGTTCCCGTCCTCCTTCCACCCTCTTTTGGTCACCTCAGATTTTGACACACACTCTCCTCACCCAACGCTGCCATCAGCGGGCCTCATGATAAAGTAATGTCTTGCTGCACTGAACTGTGTGTAGGCTGACTTTGAAGTGTGTTTATGGTCCGTGTAGAACAGTGTTAGTCTCGTTACTTGGTGTCGATTGTCAGTCTGGGTTTACACATGGGTTGTGTTCTCACTTTTGACAGTCCTGAAAACTTGCCTTTTGAAACCTATTGTTAAAGCCTAATATGAATTAGAGTAAGTTTACTTTTGCAAAGTCTACTTCCATGAAGCTCGTTGCTTGCAGCCTTGGCTTTAAGTGCGAAGTCAACTTCGGGCTCAATTAAGGAAGTCCCTAAAGGTGGTTGTTTTCAGATGAAACTGGTAGATGGCTTGGTGGAAATATTTAGCCATTGTAGCACATTTGATAACTTTCTTTCATTGCATGGTATAATGTGTAAATACCAGAAAGTGCAGACTTTGAGTGGAAATTGGAGTTTGCCATTGTAGCACAATTGATCATTTTCATTCGTTGCATGTCTGTATGATGAAGTGTATGAATACCAGACAATGCAGGCTTTGAGTGGAAATTCCTGTTGTGCCACATGTATTACATTATTTTTGAGTATGTGTCTTTATTTGAACAGGGGTTGACAGTGGATGTTTCATCAGGCAAGGCTCTGTCGGACAGCCTGGACAAAGCCCAGTTCCCCGGCAACCCGTTCTTCAACACCATGCTGCGCATCATGACCACGCGATGCATGATGCAGGCCGTCTACTTCTGCAGCGGTATGCTGCCTGAGGACGAGTTTGTACACTACGGTCTGGCCGCACCCATCTACACACACTACACCTCCCCCATCAGACGGTGAGGCTCATCTTCTGCTGTGCTAAGTGGGATATTTTACTGGGATGGTCGGTTTTGGGTACACATTTCACCTCCCCTATCAGACAGTGAGAGTCATCTTCTGCTGACCTAAGAGGGATATTTTACTGGGATGGTCGGTTTTGGGTACACATTTCACCTCCCCCAACAGATGGTGAGGCTCATCTTCTGCTGTGCTAAGTGGGATATTTTACTGGGATGGTCGGTTTTGGGTACACATTTCACCTCCCCCATCAGACGGTGAGGCTCTTCTTCTGCTGAACTAAGAGAGATAATTTACTGGGATGGTCGGTTTTGGGTACACATTTAACCTCCCCTATCAGACAGTGAGAGTCATCTTCTGCTGAACTAAGAGGGATATTTTACTGGGAGGGTCGGTTTTGGGTACACATTGCTGCTGCTGTCATTATGGGTGGAAGCGAGAGGTTGCGAGTTCGACCCTGGGTCAGGGCGTTAGCAATTTTCTCCCCCCTTTCCTAACCTAGGTGGTGGGTTCAAGTGCTAGTCTTTCGGATGAGACAAAAAACCGAGGTCCCTTAGTGTACACTACATTGGGGTGTGCACGTTAAAGATCCCACGATTGGCAAAAGGGTCTTTCCTGGCAAAATTGTATAGGCATAGATAAAAATGTCCACCAAAATACCCGTGTGACTTGGAATAATAGGCCGTGAAAAGTAGGATATGCGCCAAAATCTGCTGGCCGATGTGAATGTGTGATGTATTGTGTAAAAAAATTCCATCTCACACGGCATAAATAAATCCCTGCGCCTTGAATATGTGCGCGATATAAATTGCATAAAAAAAATCCCTGCGTTTAGAACTGTACCCACACATCGAACGCAGAAGAAGAAGAAGAAGAACTGTACCCACGGAATACGCGCGATATAAGCCTCATATTGATTGATTATGTTTGTCCAGGAGACAGACTAAAGAGCAATACAGTGGAACCCCCCTTATAAGACCTCGAAAAATCAAAACAAATCAGGTCTTACATTATAGAGGAGGGAGTCTTAAAATGGGGGTAAATTTACAGAGGCTATGAACAGAAAGTCTGAGAAAAGATGATTTTAAAAGGAAGGTAGTATTAAATTGGGAGATTTTAAAAGGAAGGTAGTATTAAATTGGGAGATTTTAAAAGGAAGGTAGTATTAAATTGGGAGATTTTAAAAGGAAGGTAGTATTAAATTGGGAGATTTTAAAAGGAAGGTAGTATTAAATTGGGAGATTTTAAAAGGAAGGTAGTATTAAATTGGGAGATTTTAAAAGGGGGGTTCCACTGTAGCAAAACATGAAACGAAGGAAACCACTACTGAAATACCTGAATCAGCAGTAGAAAAAAAAGCATCAGAAATAGCTTACCGCTTGTCACATATGTGTTAGCATTTGCTTGGATAAACCAGAGTGGCTCCCTTTTCCCCTCTAAAGAAGACCATGCAGGGAATATATTGTGCAGACTGAAGTGTTGTTCTGACATGTTCCTGTGTTTTCAGGTTCTCTGACATCATCGTACACAGACTCCTGGCAGCTTCGATTGGTGCTGATGCTACTTACCCAGAGCTGCTGGATAAACAGAAAACGCAGGTGTGTGAAGGGAGCCTGTGTGTGCATGTGTGTGTGTGTGCATGTGTTTGTGTGTGTGTGTGTAAGTGTATGCAGGTGTGTGTGTGTGTGTGTGTGTGTGTATATGTCTGTGTGTGTGTGTATGCGGATGTGCATGCATGCATGTGTGCGTTGGGTATCTTCTGCCTTTTGTAGTGGTCAATACGGAAGTGTCACATGTAGTAGTTTATGGCTAGTAATACTGACTAAAGTTCCATGATCAAGAATAAGATGAAGCACCTTTGAATGTGTGCATGTGTGTTTACAAATCACGTGTCTGTCAGTGAATGTAGAATTGATAAACAAGAAACGCTCGTTATTGGAATGTTTAATTTGTCAAAACAAGACATTCACAATGTTTTTGGATGTCGGTGAATGTATAAGTGCAGCATCACAGCTTGAATTCCATGAACAGCAGTGAAGAAGAATGTGATTGCAATAAGTAAACTCTATACCCGGTGCATACTCCTTTGCAGATGGTGTGCAACAACCTGAACTATCGTCACAAGATGGCACAGTACGCTGGACGAGCATCTGTCAACCTGCACACACAGGTAGATATCAGCTTGCATTTGCTGCAGGGTTTATTTAGCTTGGGAGGAAAAGACTATGGGGCATATGATCCCCTCAACCAAATTCTGAAGAGACATACTCCAAGTCGTTAAGCACCAAGTAGGTGTTCCTGGGGAATGCCCCCCCCCCCCCCCCCCCCCCCCCCCCCCCCCCCCCCCCCCCGCCTTTAGTTCCAAGGAAGCTAAATGGTGCAATCTGATGCCATCTGAGCTTATAATTTACTATTGTATCATGTTAACAATTGGTATGTCTGTGTGTGTTATATCTGAAACAAGTGTGGTGCAGGGGTATATAAATTATAATCTCTATACGCCCTTTGACTCATTGAAGAATGGCGTGTAAGTAAATCAAACCCTGTTGCTTCTTATGTTTCTAGTTTACAGAGCATGCACTGTGAAAAAAGATGAGAGCAGAAAAGACGAGACTAGATGGGATTTGGTTGTATCTGATTGGATAAGATAGGAGAGGACAAGACATGACTAGATATGATTTGGTTAGATTGGATTGCTTTTGCTTAGAATTGAACAACAGAGTCTTTGTATATTCCTAGTCAATGTTAAAGTCTCTTGTGCAGGCATCTTCTTTCCTGTTGTTGTTACACTGGAACAATGTCTTGTCTTGCAGCTGTTCTTCAAGGAGCGTGTTCAGGATGAAGAGGGCTACGTGCTATTTGTCAGGAAGAACGCTCTACAGGTACTGATCCCTAAGTACGGCCTTGAGGGAACGCTCTTTCTCAACGCACCGGAGAAAGGCGCAGCCAGCCTCTTCACCTACGATGAAGAGGTAAAGATTTTGTTAGTGGTATAGTGTTAGGGTTAGTATTAGTAACAGATTAGGGGTAGGAAAGATGATGTTTTGTTTAAGGGCTTTAGAAAATGCTTGAGTTATTTGTTAAAGTCTTTGGCATTGTATTATTTGCAAGTCATGATCTTTTATAAGAAAAAAAAGTGTTTTGTGTGCTTGTAAACTTTTTGTTTGCGTGTGTGTGTACATGTGTGTGTGTGTATTTGTCTGTCTGTCTGTCTGTCTGTCTGACTGTCTGACTGTCTGTCTGTCTTTTGTCTGTTTCTTTATTTTGGGAAGTAGATTGATTGTCAAAGGTAAGTCACATACAAAGCAATAAATTCCAACTGATTGAGAACATTTTGTGTGCAGGAGAACACCCAGACAGCAGGTGACGTGGTGTTCCACGTGTTTGACCCAGTGACTATCCAGCTGTTCATTGACCGGTCTAACGTCCAGAATATGAAGCTGTCGGTCAAACTTGTCAAACCAGTGGTGAGTCTCACACAACAGTGTTTCTGTATTTTTTGTAGAGTCTTCTGAAATACAGTGCAACCCCCCTTTTAAGAGCTACAAAAATCTGAACAAATTAGGTCTAAAAAAGGAGGGAGTGTTTAATTGGGGGTACATTTACAGAGGTTTTGAACAGAAAGTCTGAGAAAACAGGGTCTTGAGATGGAGGGAGTCTTCAAAGGGGGGTTCCACTGTATGTCCAAGTTCTCCCCGCGGGTTAGGGGGAAGAATTTACCCGATGCTCCCCAGCATGTCGTAAGAGGCGACAAACAGATTCTGTTTCTCCTTTTACCCTTGTTGAGTGTTTCTTGTATAGAATATAGTCAATTTTTGTAAAGATTTTAGTCAAGCAGTATGTAAGAAATGTTAAGTCCTTTGTACTGGAAACTTGCATTCTCCCAGTAAGGTCATATATTGTACTACGTTGCAAGCCCCTGGAGCAAATTTTTGATTAGTGCTTTTGTGAACAAGAAACATTTGACAAGTGGCTCTATCCCATCTCACCCCTTTCCCCGTCGCGATATAACCTTCGTGGTTGAAAACGACGTTAAACACCAAAGAAAGAAAGTTTTTAGACTTTGCCCCTTCTAAGACCCATTGTTTTCAGCTGTCATTTTCAGACTCTTTCCTTTTTAAGACCAGATTTTCTCAGAATTGTAGAGGTCTTGACCGGGGTGTTCTGCTGTTGTTGGGAAACATTTTCATCAGATCAAATTTGAATGAATAGACAAATGAAACTTTTTCTTGAGTGAGTGGCTTGTAGAATGATTTCTCGAGCTTTTAGAATAGCTAAGCCACTGCTGGTACAGTTAGAAGTGCAATTTGGGTTGTATGGAAGGTATAAGTTTCTGCTTGTATAATAATACTAAGGATATTTTTATGGCGCAAATCTTATAGTCGTTCTCAAACAAGACTATTAAATACAAAATACAAACACAAGTAAACAAATCTGTACACAATGCAAATTAAAATGGAACTAATTGTTGAATTATACACACAGGTACCAGGATTCAGTGTGCCCCCTGCGGCATATAAACAGACGACGGAGCCTCCTACAAAAAAGAGAAAAAAATGAAGAACAGCAACAGCAGCGGCAGCAGTAACATCAAGATCATTGACAAACTTTCATCCTGAAAAGAAGTTGTAATTAAAAAAAATCTATTTCTTGACTAAAATGTCAACCATGCACTGAAATGAGGAAAAAGTGAGGAAAGAATCCATCCCAATGACTTCCCCTTTGGTGCTGACATCTTGCAACGCATGATTAGACGGAGGAGTTGCATCTTCTCTCCCACACAATGTGCAATGGAGAGACTGATTCAACTGGATATGATACACTCTTATGATAGAACAGTGGAACCTCTGTTTCAGGAATCTCCAATACAAGGTTTTTTCCCCAATAGAGATCTTATTTTCACCCCAGAATTCCTCCTTATAAAGTATTTAGATTTGACTCTTCATTGAAGACCTACATTTCTCAGCTGTTTGTAGGCCTTAACATTGACGGACCTCTGTACAAGTATTCCAACCATGAGGGGTTGTTGTGAAGCGGAGGGGAGGGGGGGGGGGGGGATTGGTCACTAGCTTTCTGTGCAATGTAAACAGCAGTGAGTTATGATTTGCTAAAGATTGATGAATAATGACAAGATGGAATATAATGCCCAATACAGTACCATGATTGTGCAGTTTTATGTTGGTTTGACTTGTGCCGTTTAACTCAAATTAAAAATATGCAGGTCGAAGCAGTTGTTGTTGAAGTGTATGTTTGTGTGTACATAATTTGTATGTGTGTGTGTGTGAATTGTGTGTACATGTATTTGTGTGCATATTTTGTGTGTGTGTATGCATGATAAACAGAGACAGAAAGAGGGTAACAGTGTATGAGCTGGAAGCAATAATAATATATTGTGCACACTGGCTGCAATGATCCGAGATCTTCTGAAGGGAGATAATTAACAACAAAACGCATTTGATTTTTCAAGAATGTTGTTTTTCCTTCACTTCTCCTTCGATGCACAAACACACACACACGCAAGCACAGTTCAACACAGCACTGCCGCAACTGATAGTAACGTTAACAGTTATGTATGGCATAACGTTATTTATTGTCCATAGGATACAAGTTAATAGCACATAAAACTGGCTTGAACAAAGATATTCTAATGCTAGTGTAACCGTGTGCCGAAACACTACAATCACCTCGGGAAGCGAAGTGCAATCAAACAGGATTGAAAATGTTCGGGCTAATTTCTTAGCCCTATAAAAACTGTTATGCAAACCCGAAGGTTTCCATGAACATACAGACAATCGGAAACCACCAGACCCCATCACAAACAGAATTCTACAATCCACTGGTGTTGACTTTTAAAGGCCAACAACTCGGGTGCAGAGTCTGCTGTGAAAGGAGCGGTAGCCTCCCCTGTCACAATCGCGTATCGCCCCCGTTTGAATGAACTGCGTACCGAAGTTCCGAACCGGGGGACCACTGTCCATCCCAAGTTCGCAGAATGGGAACAGCACGAAAATGTTCAGTGGTCATATTATGCCATTACCTGAACATATCATGCCGAGTCCCATCCCTGCTCGCAAGCGCCAGATGTGGGAAGGTCGGGTGGAAGGAAAGGATATGCAGAGGAGCATACAATCAAGACACCAAAGACAGAGGTTGCTTTAACCTATCTTCTATTGAAGTAAATTTAACTAAAAATAACCACTTAGCTTATCTAAATAATAAATATTCCAAACAGTTTAGCTAAATTTGGTAGCAACTAGAAACAATGCTATAAGTTATAGATTAGAAACAATAACAGAACTCTAATATAGGAAATAGCAATGCTTACATATAACCAGAAATACCAATTATGAATTCTGATATCTACCAGTACCAGAATCAGCTAGAAACAATAACAGAACCAGAAAATATGTATTTAGTTTAAAACCAGAAACAATATGTATTTCTGGTGCAAACCAGAAAGCAGTATAATTAAAAAGGCAATATTATTCTGGTAGCAACCAGAAACAATATGTGTATATAAATGACCCAAAAACAATATGTGTATATAAATGACCCAAAAACAATATGTGTATATAAATGACCCAAAAACAATATATGTCTTTCTGGTGCAAACCAGAAACAATATTTGCCAGAAAGCAGGGAAAAAAGGATTATTCTTATTCTGGTAGCAACCAGAAAGCAGTGTAAAGAAGAAGGCACTAAAAAGAAAAGAAAATACAATTATAAACAACATGCCTTCTAAGTCACACATGACATAATACAAAGCATAAACCAATGAATGTATCATTTGTCAAAATAATCATGACAAATATAGACAAGTAACAATTTAGCCAAAATCCTGCAGACACAGCATTCTCTGAAAGAGAATCCACAGTGAGTTAAACAACTCCACAACAGCTAATGTCAAGGGAAGTAACCAACATCTTCCCTTAGGCCTAAGCCTTGCATAGGAAAATGCTCTACATAAATTAACCAACTGCATGAACCGCAACTGCAAAATAATAGTTATTATTAAGTATGTTCATCGCCATGAAGACACATCTTCATCGAGTTGAATAATAACGACAAGAATAAGAAAGATAACTCAGGCATGGGGTAAGCGCGCGCTCCCATGCTTCAAAAGATGTAACCGTGTGCCGAAACACTACGATCACCTCGGGAAGCGAAGTGCAATCAAACAAAATTGAAAATGTTAGGGCTAATTTCTTAGCCCTATAAAAACTGTTATGCAAACCCGAAGGTTTCCATGAACATACAGACAATCGAAAACCACCAGACCCCATCACAAACAGAATTCTACAATCCACTGGTGTTGACTTTTAAAGGCCAACAACTCGGGTGCAGAGTCTGCTGTGAAAGGAGCGGTAGCCTCCCCTGTCACAATAGCATAGACATTTCCAAAGATATTCTACTGCTAGCATTTCAGTGGAATATCTTTGGATTTGGTGCTAGATACATGAACAATCCAAACATTAAAACATCTGACGTAATCAAGATCACAGTCACTTTGTTCACAACACCATTTATAGCTCACACACACACACACACACACACACACACACACACATGCCTTTTCCATCCTATAAACACATTACGATGGCGCTTAACAATGTCAGCCTTTCAGACAAAAAAACATTCCGAATGAAAATTTACAACTTTTGTCGGTTTGAAATCGCTATTTGTTGAACTGAAAGGCCGCTCAACTTCAGCATGACCGTAGTATTTTAACGACAAAAATAAGGCAATCGCAGCTTTCTTTTCAACCTCACCAGGCTCCGAAGCAAGATTTTTTCATGGCGTCCGCATCTATGATTCTCACTGTTCCAAAGTATTTAAAAAAGAACGTCTCACAAAACTAGCATTGCCCGATATATTTCACAGCTAGGCTTTAGTGTCAGAGTAAAAAAAAGTTCGACAACCTTCTTCTAAAACGCATAAAGACCCTGGCTGGTGCCCAAAATAGGCTTTTACGTCGGTCACTGTATGAAAAAATCAAAAGACATAAAAACAAGTCGCGTAAGGCGAAAATACAACATTTAGTCAAGTAGCTGTCGAACTCACAGAATGAAACTGAACGCAACGCAACGTAGCAAGACCGTATACTCGTAGCATCGTCAGTCCACCGCGCACGGCAAAGGCAGTGAAATTGACAAGAAGAGCGGGGTAGTACTTGCGCTGAGAAGGATAGCACGCTTTTCTGTACCTCTCTTCGTTTTAACTTTCTGAGCGTGTTTTTAATCCAAACATATCATATCTATATGTTTTTGGAATCAGGAACCGACAAGGAATAAGATGAAGGTGTTTTTAAATTGATTTGGACAATTTAATTTTGATAATAATTTTTATATTTTTAATTTTCAGAGCTTGTTTTTAATCCAAATATAACATATTTATATATTTTTGGAATCAGAAAATGATAAAGAATAAGATGTACGTAAATTTGGATCGTTTTATAAAAAAAATATTTTTTTTTACAATTTTCAGATTTTTAATGACCAAACTCACTCATTAGTTTTTAAACCACCAAGCTGAAATGCAATACCAAACCCCGGCCTTCGTCGAAGATTACTTGACCAAAATTTCAACCAATTTGGTTGAAAAATGAGAGCGTGACAGTGCCGCCTCAACTTTCACGAAAAGCCGGATATGACGTCATCAAAGACATTTATCAAAAAAATGAAAAAAAACGTATGGGAATTTCATACCCAGGAACTCTCATGTCAAATTTCATAAAGATCGGTCCAGTAGTTTAGTCTGAATCGCTCTACACACACACACAGACAGACAGACAGACAGACACACACACACACACACATACACCACGACCCTCGTCTCGATTCCCCCCTCTACGTTAAAATATTTAGTCAAAACTTGACTAACTATAAAAACGTGCTTTTGCAAAACGGTCATTGACGTGATTCAATCTATTCGTGAAGGGAAGTGTGATCTTAGCAAAGACCTTAGATCATCTAAGGTCTTTGGCCTTTGGTCTTTGTTCAAGTCTGAAGGGAATTCTTGAATTATGAGCACATTTTCGGAGTACACATCATATATCTATTTAAGAATTTTTTTTTTAAATGGAATACCATAATTTGTTTTTATCTCTCAAAACGAAACAACACAGAACGAAAGGAGTAGCGGCAGTATCTTGGTCTATTGGTCGACAAATCCACCCGCGTCGTATACATCTTCATTATATCTCCACCAGGCTGCCCCAAAATCGAGAAACAATCTTTTATTAGTTTTATTAGTTTGTTTATGATTCGTACAGTGCGACCTAATTGGGAAACGCTCTTTACTTGTGCGGGAAATAGACAGGGGTGACCCAATTTGATCATGATTTACCGAGGGAGTACTGTGGATGTATTTGATAATAGAATCAATCCTTTCTGTTTGTGTCAGTGTTTTTATATTTAGTCAAGTTTTGACTAAATATTTTAACATCGAGGGGGAATCGAAACGAGGGTCGTGGTGTATGTGCGTGTGTGTGTGTGTGTGTGTGTGTGTGTGTGTGTGTGTGTGTGTGTCTGTGTGTGTGTGTGTGTGTGTGTGTGTGTGTGTAGAGCGATTCAGACTAAACCACTGGACCGATCTTTATGAAATTTGACATGAGAGTTCCTGGGTATGAAATCCCCGAACGTTTTTTTCATTTTTTTGATAAATGTCTTTGATGACGTCATATCCGGCTTTTCGTGAAAGTTGAGGCGGCACTGTCACGCCCTCATTTTTCAACCAAATTGGTTTAAATTTTGGTCAAGTAATCTTCGACGAAGCGCGAACTTCGGTATTGCATTTCAGCTTGGTGGCTTAAAAATTAATTAATGACTTTGGTCATTAAAAATCTGAAAATTGTAAAAAAAAATAAAAATTTATAAAACGATCCAAATTTACGTTTATCTTATTCTCCATCATTTGCTGATTCCAAAAACATATAAATATGTTATATTCGGATTAAAAACAAGCTCTGAAAATTAAATATATAAAAATTATTATCAAAATTAAATTGTCCAAATCAATTTAAAAACACTTTCATCTTATTCCTTGTCGGTTCCTGATTCCAAAAACATATAGATATGATATGTTTGGATTAAAAACACGCTCAGAAAGTTAAAACAAAGAGAGGTAGAGAAAAGCGTGCTATCCTTCTTAGCGCAACTACTACCCCGCTCTTCTTGTCAATTTCACTGCCTTTGCCATGAGCGGTGGACTGACGATGTTACGAGTATACGGTCTTGCTGAAAAATGGCATTGCGTTCAGTTTCATTCTGTGAGTTCGACAGCTACTTGACTAAATATTGTATTTTCGCCTTACGCGACTTGTTCTGTCTTGGTCTCGTATGTCTCTCTGGCCCACTGATCTCCGACTCCGTCTCTCTCTCTCGATCGTTGTTCCCTCTTCCCCTCCTCCCAACCCAACCCCTTTCGGCATTGACCGGGGTGTGGTGTCAATGATTGCATTTATTTATTTTAATTTTATTTATTCATTCACTAATGTAATATTAGCTGTGTGTTTTAAGCTCTACAAATGCGTGCGTGCGTGCGTGCGTGCGTGCATGCGTGCGTGCGTGCGTGCGTGTGTGTGTGTGTTTGCGTGCGTGCGTCCGTCCGTACACAATTGGGTGCGCCAGTGCGTGACGTACCCACAATTCAAGATAGTAAATGCGGGCAGTGTCTGCCATTTACGTCCGAAGGCATGGCATTTTGAATGTATTGGTGTGTATACTGTAAACAACATCCGGGACAGTTCGTACAATACAGACTGAAAATAGACAGACATAATTTTTCCAAGACATGGAGATTACACAATGTTCTATTTTTTTAACACACTTTGGGAATCCTTAGAGACTTTCTTTGTTTAGTTGGGCATGTACGGTGGTCGAGTACCCCACGAAATAAAGAAAGTCGGGAGGAAATTAAAAATGACGCGTTGCCATACAAGGAACATGTTTTGCAGTCAAAGAATGTACTAAAGTCGTATATCATCTGACAACACCTACGAAAGTGTGTCAGTAGCATCAAGTCAGTTTTGGACTAAACGATTTGCCATGACCGACCGTATGTGGCTCTGAAAAGAGAGTTTCATCGTTTTGAACGTGTAGCTTTCACTGGAATTTTGCTGTGTCTAGACAAGGCCATTAATAGGTTCTCATAAAAGCAGTATTTTTTCCAAAATGTATTGAAAATAAGCTAACATAAAACTTCGTAGTTGATAAAAGTACCCACATCGCTCCTTCTTTCCTAGAATTGAGAGATTCGTCCATCTGGTATTATTTGCTCTAGAAAACTAGACAGCGGATCGGAGGTGGTTAAAAAGGACACAAAGATAGCAGTCCGCGCGCAAAGGTTACTTCCTTGGCAATATGTGTAGGAACAATGGCACAGCCAATTTACCAATGTAATATACTCGGACAATTCGGACAGTAAGTGTGTCACATATTTTTTTATGGACGGTCTTTTTACATTTAGTCAAGTTTTGACTAAATGTTTTAACATAGACGGGGAATCGAGATGAGGGTCGTGGTGTGTGTGTGTGTGTGTGTGTGTGTGTATGTGTGTGTGTGTGTGTATAGAGAGATTCAGAGAAACTACTGGACCGATCTTCATGAAACTTTACATGAATGAGAGTTCCTGGGTATGATATCCCCAGACGTATTTTTCATTTTTGTTATAAATGTCTTTGATGACGTCATATCCGGCTTTTTGTAAAAGTTGAGGCAGCACTGTCACGCTCTCATTTTTCAACCAAATTAGTTGAAATTTTGGTCAAGTAATCTTCGACGAAGCCCGGACTTTGGTATTGCATTTCAGCTTGGAGGCTTAAAAATTAATTAATGAGTTTGCTCATTAAAGTTCTCATTATAATCACATTTTTGCAAACAGATTTTAAATTGATTTCATTGTATTCCTCATCTTCTCCTGAATTCAAAAATATATAGATGTGTCATGTTTACTCTACAAATGTGCTCAGAATGAAAGAAAATACTACGTAGGTTCAGTAAGTAAGCCTACTACTACGGACGCGTGCTTCGCGAGCGTGACCCGTCTCGGTCTTCAGTATGATTAGCCGAGCCTATCTGAATGTAGTCTCGGCGATGATTGATTTGTGGTGTTGATCTTGACTAAATGTTTTTATATCGCTTCACGCGACTTTTTTTTTTTTTACCACTCTCCTCTTGCTAAAAACGAACATGAAGGGATCCCAGATTTATCAGCCTCCGGATCTGGTGTCTGAACTCATTACTACTCAGAATATTTTGTATGAGGTGTTGAGAGAGAGAGAGAGAGAGAGAGAGAGAGAGAGAGAGAGAGAGAGAGAGAGAGAGAGAGGGAGAGAGAAAGGGAGAGAGAGAGAGAGAGAGGGGTGGCTCTCGGTCTAATTTGTCACCCACCCAGCAGATAATTAGATATATATCTATATCTTTGCAAATGAGACTGGAGTCTCCCCAAGACTGACAGGATAAGATGGGGAGGCAATCAGAAAGGAGGGGCATACGTCATAGAACTTATCTGACCACTCGGGCCTCATCAGCGGCCAGTTGTATCACGTGGTCACCTGACACCCTGGTCGCCTTTTGGGACTTTGTGTGCGTGCTTCGTGCGGCACGATTTGCTCGCAAACGCACCAGTGACAAGTTTAGTAGGGGAAGGGCTCCTAATATGGACCCTTTGTGATTTTTCTGTATTTAATTTCTGCTGAATGTGTATCAAAGCTATTTTACTCTAATTAGGCCTAACGGTTAACCTAAGAAAGAAGGACTACCAAACACAAAATGAAACTTCTTTGCACGAAAACAAGCTAGTTATCATCAATAAACAAAAAGTGGTCCATGTTAGGGGCCCTTCCCCTACATGTAAGAATACTACATATTTAATTAAATCAAAGTGAGTGAATGGGTTTCAGGGTGCTGCTTCTCTCCGGTGTTGGAAACAACAAGCTCCGCCTGGCGAAAAACGGCCAGTTTCCTCTATGACGCCACGGCCTATAGTAACCTCATCACGTACACAAGCAAGGGAAGTAACTCAAGAGAAACTTACCCAACCCACCCTCACGAAGAGTGTTCTTTCTTTGAGGGCCCCAAAGGGGGGGTATCATCACGATCACGGGAAGGGAAATTTTAGCTTTCACGATCACAGTTACCTTGATTTTTGTTTTCACGATCACAAACACCTTGACGAAAAGAGGATCATAGAGTGATACAGCTGTGAAAAATGTACGTTGAAAATAAAATGCTTTGCAATAATGCCCATCACGATCACGAAAACAAATGACGATCACGATCACGAGACTTGATTTTTTCTGTCATCACGGATCACGGGCAAAGTCCCATCACGATCACAGAAATGGAAATTTCGGCAATCACGGTCACCCCCTTATTCCTGTAGACTCCCTGTGGAGCATAGGGCCGCAACAACTCCTCGCCAACGCACCCGGTTCTGGGCAGCTCCTTTCACTGAGTCGGGGCCATGTCGTGCAATCACGGTCACAGAAAGGTCAAAAAACGCCAATCACGATCACGATTTTAAACCCTTTGGGGCCCTCTTCTTTGCCTATTTACGACATTTTAGTACACTCGCTTTTACAGTAACATTATTTCTAACGTTCACATAATCTTATGGTATATCTTTGGAAGCAATGTGAGGACCTTTTTTTTTTTTTAAAGGTATCATCCCAAAACACATTTTCGTCCCAGACAAAAAGTGTTAGGTGCGACAGATGACCCGCTCAATTTAGAGGAACCACCGGCGCTATTCAAATGTCCAGAACGGATTTTTCTGGGGTTAGATTTCTAAGTGTTTACCAAGCTTGTGAAGACAGGGGGAGGCTCTGAGTATGAAACAGGCTAATATTTCAGTTTGACACTGAGGCCGGACAGTGGTTCTGTTCAATATTTCAAAGGGGTATTTAATTAATTGCTCTTCTTTTTTTGTCTTTTTTTTAATTACATCTGAGACTACAAAAAGACTCGGGAATCCAACCCGGCCCTCCTTTTGTGTGGAAAGACAAATCTCAGACAGCTTCCACAGCGAATGTCTGGCCATTTTCTTTGAAGCTTATTGTGTTAATCTGACTTCAAAGTGGAGACGTCAGGGAACCGCCAAAATCAGGAAGTTGTAATCAGCGGCGCTCCGCTTCCGAATTCAGACAGCGCCCTCAACAACAGATCTGTCCTCTCTGTTGTTTTGACGTCATCCTCTGCCCTATCGCCAGCCTAGCCTTTATGTGTCGCCGATACAGTGGAACCCCTATTTTTAAGGAGTTACACGCGCATTTCAGTTAGTTCCCTTGGTTTTTGCTTCATTTGTAAAAGGAGTAACTTAAATATGTCGTGATTCGTGAACAAATGATTTCTTCAAAACTATAGGTCAGTCTTAAAAAGACGTTCCATTGTAACCCTGAAAGATTTGGAGTTGAGCGACTAATAATCCGCCCACGGCAAAGCTGTCTTCTGGCCGGGATACAACCTCGGTAAATCCGGAGACTAAGACAGAAGTAGTTTTTCGATGAAGGTGATTCGTTTATTTGTTCAAGGGGGATTAGCTAAACTGTATTTGCGAGGCCGGAGGTAATATGATCAAATGCACTCGCTCGAAAGGTGTCCAACTATACTCTGCGAGTGTATTGACTGAATTATATTTCCATGAAGGTGATTATGCTTGTTAATGTAATTTGCATAATAAGTTGACTTAATGTTTATATAATATAAGATCATAATTGTAATTTGTTTGCTTGAAAGTTTATATTTTGAATTTCATGAAGAGAGTCGACCATCTCTTCATCATTCATGCTGGGTATGCAGGAGTGTTTTTTCTTCTGCCTGAAGAGTCTTGGTGTATGATTACAACTTCACCAGATGATCCAGGTACATAATTACTTGGAATGGAAAAATTGCTCAAGTCCGTGAACAATGCAGTGGGTAACCCATTGTGTTGACCTTCGTTACAAGTTGACTCCCCTTGCTTGGCCAACTGAGAAAAGAAACAAGCTGGCATCGGTCTCGAATAGCAATATCAGCTGAAGAGACGATAACAAATAACCAACCAACCAACCAACCAACCAACCAACCAACCTTTCTTGCCCTGGCTCGTCTGGATTGCTGTGATTATGGCTGCCCACAGCTGTGTCGACACACACATCACGATTTTAACAAACAATTCTATCTGTAAAATAAATTGACGTTTTATGCAACCTTTTTGCTCAATGGAGGTGCAGGCATTCTCATCCAGTTCCCTGGGGGACATACAGCTACATCCAGCGTTGCCACTGGCAAACACTGCACAAACTATAAAGCAGAAGCAGAAGCTCTCATGCAGGCCGCCTCCTTCGTTCAGGACTCCGCAGACCCTTGCTACCAAGTTGTCTTCCTCTCGGACGCCCTTTCAGTCCTTCAGGCCCTAGAGAACGACAAACTCCCACAGCTGGCCAAAGCATTACAGATGGTCAGACAAAACAGAAGAGTTGTCCTCCAGTGGATACCAGCACACTGTGGGATACCAGGAAATGAAAGGGCAGATGAGCTGGCAAAAGAAGGAGCCGTGGAAGACCAACCTGAAAACAGTGTCAGCTTTAGTGAGCAGAAGACAATCATCAAGGCATTGATGAGGCCAAGGACAAACAGAGATGACTACCACACAATGTCCAGAGAGCAGCAAGTCAACCTCATCAGGCTGCGTACTGGCCACAACAGGCTCAATGCTCACATGAACCGAAAGTTCAAGCTGGCGCCATCACCAACCTGTGCCTGCGGTCAAGAGGACCAAACAGCGGAACACATCTTACAGCGATGTCCCTTACTAGATGAGGAACGAAAAGAAGTGTGGCCGTCACCAACTCCCTTGCAGACCAAACTATACGGCAGTCGACAGGAGTTGGAGAAAACGACAACATTTATCACCAGTGCTGGACTGATTGTGTAACCTCTGCGAACGCCAAGAAGAAGGAGATGCAACCTTTTGCCTTTCACTGTGATAAGCATTTACATTGTGAAAAGAAAGAAAAAAGAAGAAGAAGAAAAAAGTAGGTCGAGTCCAAAACAGAAAAGGAACAACGCTGACTAGGTCGAGGGCCCCAAAGGGTTTAAAATCGTGATCGTGATTGGCGATTTTTGACCTTTCTGTGACCGTGATTGCCGAAATTTCCATTTCTGTGATCGTGATGGGACTTTGCCCGTGATCCGTGATGACAAAAAAAAATCAAGTCTCGTGATCGTGATCGTCATTTGTTTTCGTGATCGTGATGGGCATTATTGCAAAGCATTTTATTTTCAACGTACATTTTTCACAGCTGTATCACTCTATGATCCTCTATTCGTCAAGGTGTTCGTGATCGTGAAAACAAAAATCAAGGTAACTGTGATCGTGAAAGCTAAAATTTCCCTTCCCGTGATCGTGATGATACCCCCCCTTTGGGGCCCTCTAGGTCCCGAATGACATCCGGGTTCAAGAGACAAGAAACAACAACAACAACCAACCAATCTGCCTACACTCCGCCTTTGGACAGGATGTCCTGGATTATGGCCCTGATAGAAAAAATGCATTAAAAAAACAAAACTTGACTAAATATAAAAAGAGTATATGTCATTCTCAAATTAAACTGCCAAAGAGCTGTAAACCACTGCAGAAAAAAAACAATACAAAGGAAACTGCTGACCAGTGCGTAAAATGTCCACAGGGAAAAACGCAACAGTTATGAAAATATCAGAAAGGCATCATACAACAGCGATCGGTTATGGGCACTTAACTAGTGGTGGGCAACACCGTTTATGGCCACACAAATAAAAGAAACGTCTGTACATATTTCAAAAAATAAACCTGCCTTGTTTTGTTTCTTCAATGTCTTCTGTTCTGTCCCTCGTGAAATCTCTGTAAAATGCCTGAGTGGGGGGTTAGTGGCATTTAGGGACTTGCTGAAATCAACTCAATAAAATAAATGTCCACATGCATAAATGTTACTTCCTTAGGTTTCGAGACACTTTTAGAAACATACCTAGGGAATCTGTCGTGCCGAGTCGAAGAAATGAAAGTAATTGGTACGTACAGCATCCATTACCATGACCAGGCAACCTGTTACTGCAAGCATGTGGAGAAAGTAATAGGTACGTACAGCATCCATTACCTTGACCAGGCAACCTGTTACTGCAAGCATGTGGAGAAAGTAATAGGTACGTACATCATCCATTACCTTGACCAGGCAACCCGTTACTGCAAGCATGTGGAGAAAGTAATAGGTACGTACAGCATCCATTACCTTGACCAGGCAACCCGTTACTGCAAGCATGTGGAGAAAGTAATAGGTACGTACAGCATCCATTACCTTGACCAGGCAACCCGTTACTGCAAGCATGTGGAGAAAGTAATAGGTACGTACAGCATCCATTACCTTGACCAGGCAACCCGTTACTGCAAGCATGTGGAGAAAGTAATAGGTACGTACAGCATCCATTACCTTGACCAGGCAACCCGTTACTGCAAGCATGTGGAGAAAGTAATAGGTACGTACAGCATCCATTACCTTGACCAGGCAACCCGTTACTGCAAGCATGTGGAGAAACTTTAACCACGGAAAAGGGAGACGAGAGAGAGTCTTGAAGCTGCTGTACACGGACGGGGGATATGGAGCGCGTTCTTCGCATCCTTGAAGAACACACAATGTGAAGCAAAGGGCGCGGCGAATGGGGTCCACCACTCTCTGTTCGACGAATGTGATGATGAAGACCACACAGTGTGAAGCAAAGGGCGCGGCGAATGGGGTCCATCACTCTCTGTTCGACGAATGTGATGATGAAGACCACACAATGTGAAGCAAAGGGCGCGGCGAATGGAGTCCATCACTCACTCTTCGACGAATGTGATGATAATGTGTGCGCTCCCAAGCTGGTTTTCTGTACAGTTTGTTTGGACTCGACAGAGAGCGATTTGAGAGGTAAGCGTATGGATGTTTTGTTGTTGTTGTTGTTGTTGTTGTTGTTGTTGTTATTGTTGTTTTATGGAGTAAATGAGATTATAACGTGTGTGTTCCGAATTTTGTTGTTGTTGTTGTTGTTGTTGTTGTTGTTGTTGTTGTTTTATGGAGTGAATGAGATCATAACGTGTGTGTTCCGAATTTTGTTTCTGTGAAGCTTGTTGGCACAGATAGCGATTTGAGGGATTATACTCATGAATGTGTGTGTGTGTGTGTGTGTTCGCAAATGACGTGTGTCTGTTTTATACAGCGAATGAGACGATTTGAAATTGCTGTTTGTAAGTTTTATTTGAATATTCATGAGTTTTGTTCTCTTTATGTGGAGGCAGTGAGTCGCATATGTCGGTTGCTGGAATAACGTTCTGATGGTGGGAGTGTTCGATGTTACACATGTTGACTGATTTATGATCGGTTGCCTTTTCGCTAGTGAATAGTTCTGAGTGTCAATTTGTGTTTCTGCTGTATAAATTGTTCGAGTGCGCGTTCACCTCATCCTGGAAGTGTGTGTGTGTGTGTGTGTGTGTGTGTGTGTGTGTGTGTGTGTGTGTGTGAGTGAAGGTGTGTTTACCCCAACAAAACATTCATTCCTGTATAATTTCATTCAAGCTTTTTATGCCATTAAAGGCACTTTACTGACTTGGTGTTCTGAAACCCTTTTCGGATCAAAGATTTCTTTTACTAGGGTCACGTACTGTGACCGCCGCTCAAGTAAGGGTAGGGGAGACCGGGGCTAGTCCGCCCCCGGGGCACATCCGTCGTTGTCTGTTTATTCTTACGTTTGCCACCTTGTAGTCATTCACACCATGTGAGAGTGGTGTCTCTTCTTCCCGCCATATCCTGCAGAAGTTCAGAGGTTGCGCGCCCATATATCGTGAGTACAGATCACAAAAAGTGTTTTTCTTCATTTTTGTAACATGAATGCATAGGAGTTGACTTAGGTTTTGATGCATTACCTCTGAGAACAAATACTTAGTCTTGGTGTCGAGTGAAAGTGTGTTAATTAAGGTCGAGTTCTGACGAAAGTTTTGCTTCTTCCTTCCCATGTTGTGCTCGCTATCTGGCACTAAAGTTGCCTGCCCGTGCGGGGGCAAGTCCGCCTATTTGTCATGGGGCATGTTCGCCGTGAGCAGTATGTACAACAATGTTCATGCGCACATAAAAACTGTCTGCACATTGATATCAGCTACACATTTGTCTTGATGTAAAATAAAAAATCAGTCTTCTAGTTCATCAAACTCGCCAGTTATGCGACCAAAAGCATAAAAGTAGGCGGACTAGCCCCGGTCTCCTCGCCAGTTATGCTACCAAAAGCATAAAAGTAAGCGGACTAGCCCCGGTCTCCCCGAACGTAATTTTGTGTTACATTCTTTCGTATTTTGTCATTGGCATTTTTGAACCTAAATATTGAAGGGAATTAAAAAAGCTTTCCCACTAAAGCTTGCCCACTACTAGTCTTGTACCTACTATGGGATGAGAGCGGCGGACTTGCCCCACCCTGTAGGTGGACTTACCCCGACTTGGGGCAAGTTCGCCTACGTTAGGGTAGGTCTACTTAAAGCAGTATGTACAACAAATGTTCATGCGCACATAAAAACTGTCAGCACAATGATATCAGCTACACATTTGTCTTGATGTAAAATAAAAAATCAGTCTTCTAGTTCATCAAACTCGCCACTTATGCTACCAAAAGCATAAAAGTAGGCGGACTAGCCCCGGTCTCCCCTACCCTTAAAATCTTCCGGAAAAAAACTTCAGGTACATATTAAAAATCGACCAAAATTCAGGATAGGCACAACTTGACAACTTGTACAAAAAGTCACATCAATTATCTTTCAGAACTCAAGGTTTGTTTAGATATGTTGCTTTGTTCTTGTGTCGTGCTCTTTCTACTGATGCAAGTGCAGATCGCATGAGTGGTCGAAAACGGGAGGTTTTGTGTCAGTTTTAAGGGGTACGATGACAAAAAGCTCTGTACGGGTTGTTTTACATGCAGGAGAGAGAGAGACAGAGAGAGAGACAGAAAGACAGAGAGAGAGAGAGAGAGAGAGAGAGAGAGAGAGAGAGAGAGAGAGAGAGAGAGAGAGAGAGAGAGAGAGAGAGAGAGAGACTGAGAGATGTCTTTGTATGTATAAAAAAAGAAAAAGATCAATGGGTTTTATAAAGACCATTGTATCATGTCAAACAAGATTCTTCCCGCGGACCCTTTTGTCATATGCATCACTAGGACGAGTATACCTGTCTCAGTTGCAAAGCGCCCATACAAACCCTCGTATAAATTCGTGTATGGTACCGTCGGGATTATGTGCCTCCAGCGGCTATGTTAGTCGTGTCTGAGTGAAAAGAGGAATCCAGGAATTAGGAGTGCCAAGGAAAAATATATATGTATGCAAATGAATGTAGCTCGGCACTATCACACAGACGAGTGTTCCGTATGGATTTCCGTTGGGATAACATATAGACTAGTGTCGCTTCCTCGCTCCTGCCCCCATCTCCCACCCTCTTCATTCCCTCCCCTGTGTGACGATGACATCTTTCCCCGTGGTCATATTTCGATTCTCGGCCTCGTTGATCTTGTATAAACTCCACACTGAACAAAAAAACACCCTTCGATAGTACTGATGAGCGACCTTGGGTATCTTACATTCATGGGGCCAAATTTGTCCAACCAATTTTTTTGTATTTAACTTAGAAATTTGATTCATCCTAAAATGTTTCCCTTCTTATTCAAGGGACGTAACCACTCGGTACACGTTTTCGAAGAAATCGATTTTTGGGGTGAAATCTATTAAATTTCACCACCAATTTTCTTCACATAGAAAAAACTAACATGCTTTTCGTCCTTAAATAATTTCACTTATTAATTTTACCAGGAAACAACAGTTCAGTCTTGAGTATATATCGAGGGGGAAATATGACCACGGGGGAAATATGAAATCGTTACACCTGCACTCCTTGTTAACCCTCCTGAACACTGAGGCAAGCCGGACAAGCCCTATGTTAATCTAAAGCTTGACAGACTTACAGACAAAGACACAGACAGATTTCGCGACAGGCTTTAACGTTAACGATGTAAGTCCGAATTGCAGGATAGAAAGCCTGCCAGAGTGACATAATCCAAAGATGACTACAAAAACAACTGCTATCAGTCTCTGACTTCAATTTTTTGTTCAGGCTCGAGAATGTTTACTCTGTCCTTCCCTTGGTCATCCATTCCCCCCCCCCCTTTCACAACACACACACACACACACACACACACACATAAACACGCACACACACACTGACAAACACACACACCGGCCTTGCAAACACACACACACACACACACACGCACACACACACACACACACAGCTTCTCTCTGAATATGTTTTTTGAAGTTGTTCGTTGGTGGAGAGCGACACAGGCAGTAAGATCGATGCTGTCGCTGAAGCCATCCTTTGTTCTCGGGACAAGGAACATCAACAAATAATAAACACACACACACCCACACGTTGATGCAGCGCCCCCTGCTGTAATGTGTGTGCTTTTTGTTTGTTTGGTTAATTGTCAAAGAATACCAATCAATAATCAATGATAATGCCTTCTTTGAAGTCCACGGAAATTAATCAGATTTGTTTTAATGTCGGCCAGAGATTTTATGAAATAACAATATAATGACTTGACGCAACAGAGAGCATGTCATGTCTTCAGCTCGCTTCACTTTGTAGGCTAGAGATGATAAAGATTGACATAAAAGAAGGAGGACCGCCTTCCTTTGATGCTATGCAGGTAAAAAGCAGTGACATTGTTCAACTTTAGACATGTGGCTGATAACATTTGATTTCATAATAATTTCCTTTCTTACGATACAGAAATGCTGAGAACAGGACTAAACAACTGTTTTGACCACGCAAGGTAGCAAAACAAAACAATCTGTTCAGGGGAGATAATTGGTTTGACTTTCTCCTCGTATGTCAACGTTGCAAAGTTTTGCCTATTGTGATTTTTTGTCGATTTTGCTTTCGGCTCTTCCGTTTTTGTCTGGTCGATTTTGAGGGTACCCTTACTTGAGCGGCGGTCACGTGATCCCTGTAATAAGAAATACTTAATCCAAAAGGTGATCCTGAAGGTTCAGAGAACGGCCTTCTCTGGCATATAAAGTTTTAATGAAATGACACAGGAATTAATGCTTTAATTTGGGTTTCAAATTTGTTGCAATAATTTTTTGGCCAAGTTTGTAACTAGTGAAGACGTCGATCTTCAAACCAACATGAGCTCACTCGAACCGACAGAGATATGTTTGAACCCCCATACGTTTACGACTCTCTTCAGTGTACAGCAGTACTCCCTCGCACAAGATTGTTAACTTTTTTTCAAAGCGGTCAGGACTTTTTCCAAGCTTTAGAACAGCATTTTTTTTGTATAAAGAATCTGAGTGACTTTTTCATTTCATTTTCATTTCATTTCATTTTCATTACTTTATTGTCCCATCGCTGGGAAATTCGGGTCGCTTCCTCCCAGTGGAAAGCTAGCAGCAACGGAGTCGCGCTACCCAGGTGTCTGCGTGTTTAGGTGTATTCAGCCACCTGCACTTATGGCAGAATGACCAAGGTCTTTTACGTGCCATTGTGATGACACGGGGGTGGGACATGGCTTCCGTCTCTGGGTCTGCACATAAAGTTGACCCGTGTCCGTCCCGGCCCGAATTCGAACCTGCGACCTTTCGATCACAAGTCCAGTGCTCTACCAACTGAGCTACCGGGCCCCCTTAAAGAGCTGGTCAAGAAAAGAACATACATTAAAATAAGATCAATTCTGAATCTGTCCCGTATGACCCTATAGGCAGAACAGTTCTCTGGCGGCTTCATATTAGTCACAATAGATAACTCCGGGAAATAAGTGTCGGGTTTGTATGTGTTGTGAAAGAGTGTCAAGGCTGCCGTTGTGGGTCTCTTGTCACCTGCATCAAGTAGTGACTTGTGGGTCTCTTGTCACCTGCATCAAGTAGTGACTTGTGGGTCTCTTGTCACCTGCATCAAGTAGTGACTTGTGGTGTCACGGGACCAGGGGCAGGTGCCTTGCCGTCTGGTAGTTTGTCTGGAGGCTGGAGGTTTGTTGGAATGAAGCCTTAGGTGCCACAGCCTCGGTCGTCTAAGGTTCTATGTGTGTCTTGAGGCACATTTTGGGTCTGAATAGCTTGTGGAGCTGCAGCCTCTGCTCCAAAGCTATCTGAGTCTGGAGGCGATATTATAAGATGTTTGATGGGTTGTTGACAGACCAGCTTTTTTGTCTGTCCGAGGGGGAGCATATCGTCTTTTGATTCATATTTATTGACCAAGGCCGAAACAAAAGTCGATATGCCCCCCGAGGACCGACAAAAAAGCTGGTCTGTCAACAAACCATCAAACATCGTTTTTGTCATCATTTTGGTTGTGAGAAAACAAGTGCACAATCAACCCAGGGAGCCATGCTTTGAAACACGGGTCCCGTGCTGATAGCCACACGGGTCCCGGTTTGATAACCACTGGCAATCAAAGATGGCGTGTGAAAGCAACTTTCTGTGTTTTTGAGTTCATTAAATGAGTTGGGATGAATATGTCAGGTTTGAGGATGCACGGTTCTGTAGGTTCATCTCGGTATTCCACCCCCTCGGCTTTCTGTTGTAAATAGTAAGCTGAGCACGGTGATCGAATGTGGAAGCTACGTTTGGTCAAAGGTCACAGAAGATTTGCGTCGTGCAGCGAAGGAAAGAATCGCGATCTTGTTTCCGACTCGGTACCTCTTTGTTTTTCATTAGACCTGTCATTCTGCTTGCTCGGCTTTGTTAGATGTTTGCATATCGTGTTGCTATTTTCTTTGCTTTTATTATTTTTTTTTTTTTTTTTGTTTTGTTTTTTTTGGTTTTATTTGTTTTGTTTTTGTTTTTAGGAGATCAGACATTGTTAATCACACATGTGCGTGCGTTTTTGTTTTCGTTTTTTTTTTATATCGGAAGTTTGTTTTTATTTTATTTTTTATAATCATTTTAATTCTTATTAAGTTATTATTGTTTTCCTTCAGTCTCCCTCTTTCTCTCAGCTTCTCACTCAATGGACAGTAAACAGATCATGGACAATTGTTTTTAATTTTTTTTTATTTACATTTACCCTCTCTCTCTCTCCTCTCTCTCTCTCTCTCTCTCTCTCCTCTCTCTCTCTCTTTTTCACACTTGTCCACACAACATCTCTCTCTCTCTCTCTCTCTCTCTCACTCTCTCTCTCTCTCTCTCTCTCTCTCTCTCTCTCTCTCTCTCTCTCTCACTCCCTAGTCTGTCTTTCTCTGCATCCACTTTCTTTCTCTTCGACTTGTCTGGTTTTTTTTTCTGAATTTTGTTCTTCGGAATTTTCTGTCTTCTTCTTTGTTCTTCTTTTTTGCTTCCTCTCTCTCTCTCTCTCTCTCTCTCCCTCTCTCTCTCTCTCTCTCTCTCTCTCTCCTCTCCCCCATACTCTGTCGGTCTCTCTCTCCCATAGTCTGCCAATATCTCTCTCTCTCTCTCTCTCTCTCTCTCTCTCTCTCTCTCTCTCTCTCTCTTTCTCTCTCTCTCACTGTCTCCTCTTGTTCTATCTTCTCTCTCTCCACCTATTTTTTTTTTTTTTTTTACATTTTGTCCTATATTTTCTTCCGTCATCATTTCTCCTTTTGTTACCTAACGTTTCTTTATTTCAATTTCACAGATAGCAACATATATGCGAGTCACAAGTCAATTATTTTTCTTAAACTTAACTCTTTTTCAAAAATACATCCGATCTCTAAAGGGGTACCGTATCTATAAATACCTATGCACATTTTTGCTTTTATTATTGTTTATTACTTGTGCTTCGTTTATCGATACAACGTCTTGTGCACGGGTCAAAATGTGTGTGTCAGGTGTCGTTTTACTTGGACTTGACGTTCGTGTTTCTCCGAACGTCTGTGTATCGAAACACAGATACACGCACTCCATGACTTTGTAAGAAGACATAACATATCGGTAGGTTTCATTTGTTTGTGACGAATTTATTGAAGTAGTTTTGTTTTTTTGTTTACTTTTGCCAGTTTGCCAGTTGTTTTTGGAACTTTGCAAAGCAGTGTCTTGTCGTCTGTTTAGGTCTGGGGAAACGCCAATGAAAAGAGCCGAAGAATCCTCGAGCGTTTCTATTGGGTTTGCTTTTGATTATTCATGTAATAGGGCTTTCTGCAACTATGGTAACCGGGGAGTTATTCCCCGGGGAACATGAGATTTATTTCCCAGGTGCTTGTGAATGAAAACTCGTGAAAATGATGACAAAGTTATTTGACTTCCCTGGAGGCTTCTGCCTCAGCCACCCAGGGTGCCATGTCACTCAAAATTGTGTGTCTGGAGGCACATTTGGTTTGGTCCCCATCGCCGGCTGCTGCCTCGGCCGGGCGAGGGTCTATTGTCTTTGCTGTTTCTGGGCTGAGCATGCTAGAAAGCGCCCTAGAACGTTGGCAACAGATGACCTGCTCAGAATGGTAGCCAGGATCATCATCGGTTTCTGGCCGAGTGATGAGTGGGGTCGGAGAAAGTCAACAGTGTTGAGAGCTTTCTCCGTTCTGTGTTGAACAAGGTCAGCCATCTCCTGTTTAAGGGCACTGCAGCTTTCTCCGTTCTGTGTTGAACAAGGTCAGCCATCTCCTGTTTAAGGGCACTGCAGCTTTCTCCGTTCTGTGTTGAACAAGGTCAGCCATCTCCTGTTTGAGGGCACTGCAGCTTTTGCCGTTCTGTGTTGAACAAGGTCAGCCATCTTCTGTTTAAGGGCACTGCAGCTTTCTCCGTTCTGTGTTGAACAAGGTCAGCCATCTCCTGTTTGAGGTCACTGCAGCTTTCTTCGTTCTGTGTTGAACAAGGTCAGCCATCTTCTGTTTGAGGGCACTGCAGCTTTCTCCGTTCTGTGTTGAACAAGGTCAGCCATCTCCTGTTTAAGGGCACTGCAGCTTTCTCCGTTCTGTTTTGAACAAGGTCAGCCATCTCCTGTTTGAGGGCACTGCAGCTTTCTCCGTTCTGTGTTGAACAAGGTCAGCCATCTCCTGTTTGAGGGCACTGCAGCTTTCTCCGTTCTGTGTTGAACAAGGTCAGCCATCTCCTGTTTGAGGGCACTGCAGCTTTCTCCGTTCTGTGTTGAACAAGGTCAGCCATCTCCTGTTTGAGGGCACCGCAACCCTCAAACACGTGTGTGAGGTGGCCAACTGCACCACACTGGCAGGTCACATGGTCCTAGTAGATGCGGCTGCTGACTGTGCGTAGGCGACACAGCAGTCTCACGGGTCTGAGGGGAAGTGGCAGGTGGTGACCATTCCTGTTGTTTGGAAGGTACTTCTTCCTCATATATTTGTATGTAAAGTACTCTTTCTCACGCTCAGCATTTGTTCCATTTAAGAAAGGTAAAGTGTGTGTGTCTGTGTGTGAGTGTGTGTGTGTAAGTGTGTGTGTGTGTGTGTGTGTGTGTGTGTGTGGTCTCTCTTACTTTGTCACTACCTCTTCCTCGTATATTTGTATGTAAAGTGCCGATTTGTCCTTTGCTGGTGGTATGCAGTGCCTTGGGCGGTTGACGACTGAGCCAAAGTCATTGCACTTCTACATAATTTAAACTGTAACAATGGACCACAGACGGTATCTTCACCACAGCCCGCTGAAGTGACAAGGGTTAACTGGCATCTGGCCCAGTTCTGCCGAACAGTCTTCGTTAACATCTCTGCGACCGAAAAAAAAGTTCCCATCGAAATATCCCTCACATACATAGGGTCGAAAGGTCGGCAAACCGATTTAAAAGTTGCCTTTTACTTTTATTTTATTTTATCTGCTAAATCCAATTTGTTCAAGTCGACGGTGAAAAAAACCAACAACCCACACACTTCCAGAAACCAATTTGGCTTCTTTTCGTATAATTATCTGTCTCTTAAAGCCATATGTACTCGATGACTATACACGCTAATTGCTTTACCAACAGCTGGAGACATGCTAAATTAAGTTCCCTGCAAAATATTGTGGTCTAGGACCCCTTCAATGTTGAGATATGTTAATTTTCATTTTGATCTGGATCGTCCTATTTATAGATTTGCCAACAGAGGTAGCGTTGACGCAAGGGAAATAACTCCGCGTCTTTGTTTACATCCAAAGTTTTTGAGACTCTAAAACAAGCTGTAATGCATGTATATGGTCCGCGCATGGCGACATATCGTCATTACATGGTCTTATGGTGCGTTTGACATCGATTATGGGCAAACTACACTTTGTAAACACGGGAGCGCGTGCATATGCCTTTTAGTGTCACTCGCAATTCTATATCAATAGTCACCTTTCACCCGACTTGAAGACTTGTGAATCAACGTAAGACCGCCTGTCTATCCATGTGTCGATGATCACGCTCCCAACTGAACTCTTAACTGATAATGTTGATTTGGACAATCGTTCTGTTCGCCCTGCTCTTCAAACTGACTCGCTTTATCTCAGTGAAATATAATCAAGCTGTCAAGTTTGTTGGAGCACAACAGCCGACCGGCGCAGTGGCGTGGTGGTAAGACGTCGGCCTCCTAATCGGAAGGTCGTGAGTTCGAATCCCGGTCGCTGCCGCCTGGTGGGTTAAGAGTGGAGATTTTTTCCGATCTCCCAGGTCAACTTATGTGCAGACCTGCTAGTGACTTAACCCCCTTCGTGTGTACATGCAAGCACAAGACCAAGTGCGCACGGAAAAGATCCTGTAATCCATGTCAGAGTTCGGTGGGTTATAGAAACACAAAAATACCCAGCATGCCTCCCCCGAAATCGGCGTATGCTGCCTGAATGGCGGGGTGAAAACGGTCATACACGTAAAACACCACTCGGTTAAAAACATGAGTGAACGTGGGAGTCTAAGCCCAAGAACGAAGAAGAAGAAGTTGGAGCACATATCAAGATTTGTATCTAATGTTCTTTGATAGTGGGACCTGTCCCGTAAGTGTGTTAACAGTAATAACTTGACGTCAGTTGCAACGATTCTGCGGGTTCCGTTTCCGTTTGTATGGCCATGTTGGGTTTGATGCGTGCATGCCTGGTTTTCTCCTGTAGATGGGTGTCGGCACAGGAGGTCTGCCCGCTGTCCTCAGCCAACATGCTCCGTCTTCATGGCAGCTCAAATTTTTTATCGAGGTTCTCTCCTCTAGATCCACCGTGTTTCGCCTAGGGGCTTGCGCTGCCTAGTTGATAGGGTCACCTCGTAGAGGATGTGGTCATAGACCACGCACGGTCGGTCTTGGGATAGGGAAACGTTATGCTAGTCCGGAGGGATTACGCCACAATGGCCACCTCGCGAAGACCCAGGGTCCTAGACTAGGGAGGTCCAAGGGGGAGCACCGGGAGGGCTACCCCTCTACCCGCACCTCCAACACAATCCCTTCCCCTGGTAGCTTCATCCCCAAGGAGGAAACAGAGCTACCTGCAACACCCCATTCTGCGGGTTAAATTGAAGAGAGACGGAGATGCCAGAAAATGTAGGTAATTGAATTTCAATGGTACCAGTCACTGTGGACTTAAGCGAGTCCGCGCAGAGGCCGCTCGCCTTAAGTCAATGTCATTTTTTCATTAGGTCAAGTTTTGACTAAACGTTTTAACATAGACTGGGAATCGAGACGAGGCTGGTGGTGTCTGTGTGTGTGCGTGTAGAGCGATTCTGAGAAAACTACTGACCGTTCTCCATGAAACTTTACATTACAATCATTCTTCCGGATTATATCCCCAGACTTTTTTTTTCGACAAATGTCTTTGATGACGTCATATCCGGCTTTAAGTGGAAGTTGAGGCGGCACTGTCATGCCCTCAGTTGACGATCAATTTGATTGACATTTTGGTCAAGCAATCTTTGACGAAGCCCGGAGGATTGAATTTCATTTCAGCTTGTAAGCTTACAAATTAATTAAAGAGTTTGGTCATAAAAAAATCTTAAAGTTCTAATTAAAATTAAACTTTTAGTATTCGATCCAAAACTATTTCATCTTATTCTTTAGCATTACCTGAATCCAAAAACATGTAGATAAGTTATTTTTGGATTCAAAAGAAGCTCAAAAAGTTAAAAAGAGTAAAGAAAAGGACGCTTTCCTGTTAAGCGCAAGCGCTACACTGGCTTGTCACTTCAAGCTATCAGCAGGTCGCAGCTTGTACGCTTTTTACGTGAATATGTCAGCGGTTTCTGGGCCGCGGGGTATTGGGAAGGTATTTGACTTGGTGAAAAAAAATGCAGTGCGTTCAGTTTCCTTCTGTTTGTTCGACAAATTGACTAAATAATTTTGCTTTACGCGACTTGTTTTTCTTCTGAGAGGTGGTAAAAGTTACCAGAGTTTGGTTCGGCCATTGATTCAGACGATGTACTGTTCCCAGTTCTTCACAACCCGCTTCCAGAGGATCAAAAGCCTAACAGGGCAGGGTGAAGGGTGCAGTCACATGTTTGAAAGAACTCCACTTAAAGGAGAGTGTAACTGGAGCACACAACTTGTAATAGGGTGTCGGTCTGCTCTTGATCTTGCGCAAACACCGTTTGATTCTCTGTGTGTTTCGATTCTCTGCTCAGCAAAAAGGAGGATATCTGTCACAAAGTAAAAGAAATGGTGATCTTACCTCTCATTCAGGCAGCCATACGTGTCGAGGAACTCTTCAATGTCTTGGGGAGTGGGGGGTGGGGGGTAGTTTCAATGCTCTGTGGCAATATTCATCTCAGTACGTGTCTTTGGAACTATGCACCAGTCTAAAGACCTTCCAGTAACTTCAATGCGGTATACAAAATACTGTCGCAACATTTTCGTAACTACTCATTATTCCCCCTTCCGAGACAGCTAGATATTTTGAAGCCCACAAGATGGTCTTGGATGATATAACGTCTATTTTTTTTTTATTGGACTTCGTTTGTTCAGCATAAAACAGTGAAGCGACAGACATTCGTGTCCTATTAATTTGTCATCATTGTTATCGTATGGCTAGTCATCCCCAAAAGGTAATTTTTTTCCTCGAAGAAAGAGTTATTTGCCAGGCAAGCATTGTCAGGTGAAATATGTTTTATTTTTTCCCCGCGTTCGATACCATATACGTTATTTGTATTTTTAACCAAAATATGTCAGGTTACACCGATTGAGACAGTCAGTGTTCGAGATGAACAATGACAGTCGAGATCTGTGTGAAATGTCATATAATATGATCGATTTTTAGGAAGAATACCGTTTTATTTTTACGATTGAACGCACACGAACATGCACCCGTTTGTCGTCTCGGCTCGGCTGGCCGCCTATTTATGAGTTTTTGTCGTCTCAGCTCGGCTGGCCGCCTATGTATGAGTTTTTGTTGTCTCGGCTCGGCTGGCTGCCTATGTATGAGTTTTTGTCGTCTCAGCTCGGCTGGCCGCCTATGTATGAGTTTTTGTCGTCTCAGCTCGGCTGGCCGCCTATGTATGAGTTTTTGTCGTCTCGGCTCGGCTGGCCGCCTATGTATGAGTTTTTGTCGTCTCGGCTCGGCTGGCCGCCTATGTATGAGTTTTTGTTGTCTCAGCTCGGCTGGCCGCCTATGTATGAGTTTTTGTCGTCTCGGCTCGGCTGGCTGCCTATGTATGAGTTTTTGTCGTCTCGGCTCGGCTGGCCGCGTAAGTATGACTTTTTGTCGTCTCGGCTCGGCTGGCCGCCTAAGTATGAGTTTTTGTCGTCTCGGCTCGGCTGGCCGCCTAAGTATGAGTTTTTGTCGTCTCGGCTCGGCTGGCCGCCTAAGTATGAGTTTTTGTCGTCTCGGCTCGGCTGGCTGCCTATGTATGAGTTTTTGTCGTCTCGGCTCGGCTGGCTGCCTATGTATGAGTTTTTGTCGTCTCGGCTCGGCTGGCTGCCTACGTATGAGTTTTTGTCGTCTCGGCTCGGCTGGCTGCCTACGTATGAGTTTTTGTCGTCTCGGCTCGGCTGGCTGCCTATGTATGAGTTTTTGTCGTCTCGGCTCGGCTGGCTGCCTATGTATGAGTTTTTGTCGTCTCGGCTCGGCTGGCTGCCTATGTATGAGTTTTTGTCGTCTCGGCTCGGCTGGCCGCCTATGTATGAGTTTTTGTCGTCTCGGCTCGGCTGGCTGCCTATGTATGAGTTTTTGTCGTCTCGGCTCGGCTGGCTGCCTATGTATGAGTTTTTGTCGTCTCGGCTCGGCTGGCTGCCTATGTATGAGTTTTTGTCGTCTCGGCTCGGCTGGCCGCCTATGTATGAGTTTTTGTCGTCTCGGCTCGGCTGGCCGCCTATGTATGAGTTTTTGTTGTCTCAGCTCGGCTGGCCGCCTATGTATGAGTTTTTGTCGTCTCGGCTCGGCTGGCTGCCTATGTATGAGTTTTTGTCGTCTCGGCTCGGCTGGCCGCCTATGTATGAGTTTTTGTCGTCTCGGCTCGGCTGGCCGCCTAAGTATGAGTTTTTGTCGTCTCGGCTCGGCTGGCTGCCTATGTATGAGTTTTTGTCGTCTCGGCTCGGCTGGCCGCCTATGTATGAGTTTTTGTCGTCTCGGCTCGGCTGGCTGCCTATGTATGAGTTTTTGTCGTCTCGGCTCGGCTGGCTGCCTATGTATGAGTTTTTGTCGTCTCGGCTCGGCTGGCTGCCTACGTATGAGTTTTTGTCGTCTCGGCTCGGCTGGCTGCCTATGTATGAGTTTTTGTCGTCTCGGCTCGGCTGGCTGCCTATGTATGAGTTTTTGTCGTCTCGGCTCGGCTGGCTGCCTATGTATGAGTTTTTGTCGTCTCGGCTCGGCTGGCCGCCTATGTATGAGTTTTTGTCGTCTCGGCTCGGCTGGCTGCCTATGTATGAGTTTTTGTCGTCTCGGCTCGGCTGGCTGCCTATGTATGAGTTTTTGTCGTCTCGGCTCGGCTGGCTGCCTATGTATGAGTTTTTGTCGTCTCGGCTCGGCTGGCTGCCTATGTATGAGTTTTTGTCGTCTCGGCTCGGCTGGCCGCCTATGTATGAGTTTTTGTCGTCTCGGCTCGGCTGGCCGCCTATGTATGAGTTTTTGTCGTCTCGGCTCGGCTGGCCGCCTAAGTATGAGTTTTTGTCGTCTCGGCTCGGCTGGCCGCCTAAGTATGAGTTTTTGTCGGACTCTGACGTCGCACACCTAAAATAAGGGAAAAACAATGTTCATTCGATACAAAATCATTATTTCCGACGATGCGAAGGAAAACAAATAAGACTAGCACTTTTTTCGGCACGACTGATCGACCCGATCAGCAAACTCAACATTCCGGACAATTTGAGATTTGAGAAAAGATATATGGTAGAAGAATATTTAAGTAAAATTAATTTTAAGTGTAATACATTTTTTCTGGAGTGGTACCCATTTAAACCTCGGATATTGTCAAATCATTGATTTAGTTTTTTTGTGTTATTGTTCGTTTGTTGTTGAACAAGATAAGAATATTCTATAATTATGTTGATAGCTCCCCTCCTCCACCATCTTACCTCATCCCATACACACACATACGTAGCTCCCCTCCTCCACTACCTTACCTCATCCCATACACATACATACGTAGCTCCCCTCCTCCACCACCTTACCTCATCCCATACACACACATACGTAGCTCGCCTCCTCCACCACCTTACCTCATCCCATACACACACATACGTAGCTCGCCTCCTCCACCACCTTACCTCATCCCATACACACACATACGTAGCTCGCCTCCTCCACCACCTTACCTCATCCCATCCACACACATACGTAGCTCCCCTCCTCCACCACCTTACCTCATCCCATCCACACACATACGTAGCTCCCCTCCTCCACCACCTTACCTCATCCCATACACACACATACGTAGCTCCCCTCCTCCACCACCTGACCTCATCCCATACACACACATACGTAGCTCCCCTCCTCCACCACCTTACCTCATCCCATCCACACACATACGTAGCTCCCCTCCTCCACCACCTTACCTCATCCCATCCACACACATACGTAGCTCCCCTCCTCCACCACCTTACCTCATCCCATACACACACATACGTAGCTCGCCTCCTCCACCACCTTACCTCATCCCATACACACACATACGTAGCTCGTCTCCTCCACCACCTTACCTCATCCCATACACACACATACGTAGCTCGCCTCCTCCACCACCTTACCTCATCCCATACACACACATACGTAGCTCGTCTCCTCCACTACCTTACCTCATCCCATACACACACATACGTAGCTCCCCTCCTCCACCACCTTACCTCATCCCGTACACACACATACGTAGCTCCCCTCCTCCACCACCTTACCTCATCCCATACACACACATACGTAGCTCGCCTCCTCCACCACCTTACCTCATCCCATACACACACATACGTAGCTCGCCTCCTCCACTACCTTACCTCATCCCATACACACACATTCGTAGCTCCCCTCCTCCACCACCTTACCTCATCCCATACACACATATACGTAGCTCCCCTCCTTCACCACCTTACCTCATCCCATACACACACATACGTAGCTCCCCTCCTCCACCACCTTACCTCATCCCATACACACACATACGTAGCTCGCCTCCTCCACCACCTTACCTCATCCCATCCACACACATACGTAGCTCGCCTCCTCCACCACCTTACCTCATCCCATACACACACATACGTAGCTCGCCTCCTCCACCACCTTACCTCATCCCATACACACTTATACGTAGCTCACCTCCTCCACCACCTTACCTCATCCCATATACACACATACGTAGCTCGCCTCCTCCACCACCTTACCTCATCCCATACACACACATACGTAGCTCGCCTCCTCCACCACCTTACCTCATCCCATCCACACACATACGTAGCTCGCCTCCTCCACCACCTTACCTCATCCCATACACACACATACGTAGCTCGCCTCCTCCACCACCTTACCTCATCCCATCCACACACATACGTAGCTCGCCTCCTCCACCACCTTACCTCATCCCATACACACACATACGTAGCTCGCCTCCTCCACCACCTTACATCATCCCATACACACACATACGTAGCTCCCCTCCTCCACCACCTTACCTCATCCTAAACACACACATACGTAGCTCGCCTCCTCCACCACCTTACCTCATCCCATACACACACATACGTAGCTCGCCTCCTCCACCACCTTACATCATCCCATACACACACATACGTAGCTCCCCTCCTCCACCACCTTACCTCATCCTAAACACACACATACGTAGCTCGCCTCCTCCACCACCTTACCTCATCCCATACACACACATACGTAGCTCGCCTCCTCCACCACCTTACCTCATCCCATACGTAGCTCCCCTCCTCCACCACCTTACCTCATCCCATACACACACATACGGAAACAAAAAAACACACACTATACTTTCATTCGTTCCCATTGCGTCAGTTTCTGTCGTTCAATATATGATTACACCTAAAACAACATCCACTGTCTGTGTAGGTTGGAAGTGTAATGCACGTCGGCACGTGATCTCAAAAACTGTACCCTCGTGTCCTCATAATGTCATCTCCTTTTGCACCTGCTGTTGGCATGCCAGCAGACACAGCGACTTATTATCAAAAGCAATTAGAGATTATTTGCCTAGCTACATTTTTTTGCTCCAGTAATGTTTTTAAATGTCACTAGACTAGTTAATGAGATTATTATTTATTTCTTCTGATACAGCATTTTGTTGTAAAATTCCCTAGTTATTATCACTTTTATACCGGTCACCCGAGAAAAAGTTACCAAAGAAAAAGAATTCTGGTAAGTTTTAGTAGGTACCCCGGAGCCGTCTAAGAAACACGCACACACTGGCTTTTAAGTAGTTGTAACAAAACTAGAATTATACGTTTTCAAATAAAAGGACGCTAGGCACAAATAGGTGAATGTGTCCGTCTGTGTGCACGTCCGTATTATGTGAACACGTGCGTGCGAAGTTGTGCATACTGAGAGAGAGAGAGAGAGAGAGAGAGAGAGAGAGAGAGAGAGAGAGAGAGAGAGAGAGAGAGAGAGAGAGAGAGAGAGAGAGAGAGAGAGAGAGAAGATGGGGCAGGTGGGGGTCTAAATGAACAAAGGGTGGATTAAATGCGTGGAAGGGGGACCATTCGGGTGCCCCTCACAGAAAGTCCCCGGGGGACCTTTTGGTTAACCCCGAACATCCTTGGGGACCTTTCAGTTAAGCAAATGGCCCCCCGGAGGACGTTCTGAGATGGGGGCATACCGGAACGTTACACCGGGTCGTTCATCGATCATCAAGGTTAGGAAACGGATGGCGTGCAAAAAGAGTAGAAGCCTCCTATCCAGAAAGTGAAACCATTGGAGGTGGAGAATCTGCGCCGCGATTAACGCCGTCCGGTTTCCTGCTAACAGTCAATTACTCTCTTCCTGCATCTTGATCTCTCTCTCTCTCTCTCTCTCTCTCTCTCTCTCTCTCTCTCTCTCTCTCTCTCTCTCTCTCTCTCTTTGTCTCTCACACGCACACACACACAAACACACACTCTCTCTCTCTCTCTCTCTCTCGGTGCACACTCCAAGCGTTTCAACAGATTCGGCATAACTGAAGAGTACATTGACCAGGACAACTTTAAAGGTGTACTATCAAAGAAGCCATTTTGGGAAAGTGTTCTGTCGAACTTGACTTTTGAAAGTTCAAGGGTTATTCGCTATGCTGTAATTTAGATACCCCTGATTAGAATTGCTCGAAATGGCTTCATAACTATGCTAATTCATTAAACGAATTTTAATCAGCGGGTGTTTTTCTTCAGCCACTCTCGTGCGCTCAAAACACGTATTCTAAAATATTCCCCCCTCTGCTTCTTTACCTCTGTAAACTTGTAGAGCTAGTTATTTTTCGATAATGACCCAGCAACCAAACAAATAACGACCCAGCAACAGCCTGAATCCTCGATAGTGCAATGGGTTGAGAAGTTGTTCTGTTTCGGTACTACTTTTTGCGACTGAAAAGTTCCGAACGCTCTAATGTACGAAGTATACATCTCTGGAGCAAACAATACAAACATACCGCATTTAAATTAACAACTACAGGCCTGAACACATGAATCTCCATATAAAATCCATGAGTTCGGTTGTTTTCTGAATCTAGATCTGCCGTGCTCAAACGTTCATCACAAGCAATTTCACAAGGCAAGTAACTCATACTTTGTCTAGCGACAAGAGTAGTTCCCCTTCTTTTCACTCAGTTTCTTCGACAACAGACTGCAATCCGACGGTCAGTTTTCAACAATATTTCATTTAATAAACAGATCACACGCAACCAAATGCACACATCTCATCAATTTAAACAACATAAAGCGGTTTCATACACTATTTTTCCCAGAAAACTGAACTTCATACAGTTTTTAACGTTGGAACACGGGTGCAAAAGTTCGTCTGCTAGTCCCATTTGACGAAAGAACATTATCCTAAGCGATACCAAAACATATACAGAACACACAATATCTGCCTTTGTCGCCACAGCAGAATAACAGCATATCTGTGTACTTGATTTTAGTCCAAAATAGGAAAACTGACAAGAAGTGTTAACAGAATGGAATGATTTGCACGGAACTATACAACCGCGCATTAATCGATCGCCTGCGCAGGTTGACTGGTTGAGTGAATAGGATTCGATCAAACTTTCGCAAAAAACCTCCTCTTTTCTTTGAATAACTGAAGAAAGGAGGAATAAAGAGGTTACACACCTCGTCTCAGTGATTATAAAAAATAATGGTCTCAGTTCGCGGTCATGAAAAAGCTCGCTAAAGCTCGCATTTTTCATGATCCGCTAACTTCGACCATTATTATTTTAATAATCACTGAGACTCGGCATGTAACCTCTACATATTCCTGGTGTGTGGTCAAATGATAGACGAGTTTCGGAAATAACTCCGTCGGGTTTGTATGGGTAGTGGAAGAGTGAATACCCTTGCCCAAACCTTTGACAAATATTGGAAGAGCCAATCACTAGCGAGGGGTGTGTCGAAATCATTTGGACAGGAGCTCGTGTTTCCGACACACCCGTCGCTAGTGATTGGCCCCTCCTATGTTTGTCGAAGGTTTTGGCAAGGGTACTTACTCTTCCGCAACCCATATAAACCCGACAGTTAATTTCGGAATTCGTCTATTACACTGTATAGGTCTTGACGTGATTTGAGACAGTTTTTGTGTTTGTCCAGTGCACCCTTGCATCGATCAGCGCGTGCTGAATGAACGACCTGACAGCGCGCATATAGTTTTGTTAAACGCCGACCTTAGTATCGCTATCCGCTGCCTGGAACTTTCTATAGCTTGGGGAAAATGTCTAGCTGTGGTTATTATAGTGAGTTATGTCTTTATCAACGTTTGAAAAAACCCATCAACAAGCGTAAACTCTGTAACGACAACTGCGGTGTGGTTTCTTGAGATGACAAACTCAGATATTCTGCAGCGAAGGATGGTGGTTTTAGAACCTGATAGCTAGATGTGTGCGGTCTAAACTTCTTCTTTTTTTGCGTTGAAGTTAAGGTAAAGGACTGTTTGTGTGTGTGTGTGTGTGTGTGTGTGTGTGTGTGTGTGTGTGTGTGTGTGTGTGATTGTGTGTGTGTGTGATTGTGTGTGTGTGTGGTCCATCAATGAAAATGGCAAGGGCCGATACAGGATGACCTCCCAAAATGCTAATAACTTCTACATCTGTAGGCCGAATTACTCTATATTTGATGTACATTAATTTCAGATTATTAATGACCAGTCCATAAAGTGGACATTTTGTAGGTCAAATAGTCTGACTTTTGTGCAATTTCCAAAAAAGTTTCCAAATTCGGGGATCGAAGTTACCAGCGCAAAGGTCAAGCATTGAATGAAGCTGACAAGGTCATGCAGCCGGTGTAGGTCGGGATTCAGGCCACCGTCGCTGTGACGCTTTTGGACATTATACAGCACAGTACACGAGACTACTTTGCCGAGACTGGATCAGCTGGAGGACCGAGACTATAACCAGCTGCCATCTCGTCATAAAATATGACGTCATGACAAGAAGACGACGTCATGACAAGAAGGCGTAACACATTCCACGTTTTGATTTTGCTCGCATCGATACACGTATTGTGAAATATTGTAATATCGCCAAAGAAAAGCGATGCTTGTGTATGTTGTTGGTTAAAACACAAGAAGATTTCTTGTGACTTTGGTCAAATAAAAGAATAGTAAATTGTACTATGGTGTTGTGTTTTGACTGAATGAATGGAACTAGATTGTGAGTGGACCTTCACAAGTCAGTGCTCATCCAAAGAAAGAAGAAGTACCAACTGTCTTTTGTAACATTTGAGAACAAAAGGGCAGGCGCTTTTCTTGTGGGGGGGCCGTAAACTCACGAACCTGTTTGAGGTAGGTTTACCTATTAACATCTATAGTAACAGATGCATCACACAACGATGTACCCGGAGGTCTTCGAGCGGCACGAATCCCTCGTCACATTCTAATAGAATTTGTAATTTCGATGCAGGTTTTGACCGGTGCAAATCTAGGCAGCCATCTTCATCATCATCATCCGTTGGTCAATTGAAGGCTGATGACTGTGTGGAATTGTATGTGTATGTTTATTGTTTGGGAAAGTTAGGACCGCTGATATTAACATATGTTTCTCTTTGGTCCAGGTTCAATAACAAGTTCAACTAACGTTCAATAACCAGTTCAACGTTAAAGAACAAGTTCAATCTTTCTTCTGGAGTCAAGCCCCATCCTCGAGGCTCCTCCCTAACTCCAACCCCTCCTTCCTTCATCACCTAAACGTACTCCGGAACTAACTGGAGTCCTTCATCTTGATTCTTCAGCATCTCTTCCTCGCCGACGCCAGAGCGCATGGGTGCACGAGTCATTCCAGAGTGTAGAGTGCCGATCGTCTCCGCCCCAGGCCAGGCAGTTCAGAAGTCACAGCACATTTGCATCTCATGAGAGGGAGATCCCTGCGGACTTCGAGGGGAAAAGGACTTAGACGCGCATTCCTCGTCGAGCAGTACAAACTGTGTGATACTAGCTCCACCTTACTTGAACGCTGAAACCATCCAAGCTCGAGCAGTGCACAGACACTCTTGTACGGACCCATGCCTACTTGGCCGAGAAAGATAAGCAAAGAATAATACTAAGTCACCTCATATCCATCTGTTGGCATCATTAAATTGATACGTTTAACTTTCATCAGTCTTTGTTGACTACTCCTCAAAGAGCTCCTTTCTACTATCATCCTCACTTTCCTTTACACGTACACCTAAACACACATATAAGTTTAACCCGACTCATAACAGATCAACAAGAACCTAAAATAACGGCGATCACAGTCTGCCAGTAGTATAACCCCCTAGACTATATTACAGTGAGAGCCAGGGTTTGTCACAAATTGGGAACCTCGTCCGGGGATCTTGTTGAGTCAAAATTAACTTAAGAAATTCTCGTGTGTATTGTACGTTCTCATCTCATCTTAGTTATTTTGTGTTTAGTTTAAGGATTAGTTAAACCCCAATCCCAAACCTAAACCACCTCTAAATGTAGAGACGTTGCTCTGGGTAAATAGCAACAAAGCATTCCATTCCCACTCCTAAAAACGAACGTATCCTCTTATTGAAGAGACGATACTTCTGGGTTAAAAAGTATCAAGACCACAAGGGAAGCATGTCAGATAGCTTCAGTACAGTTTAATCAGACGAGGATTCTGTTGTAAACTGGTTAGTTGGTAACATAGGGTTGGGGAAACGACTCTGTGATTCCCTTCTTCTGAGAGAAGAACCAACGCAAGGTGTTAGTCAGAGCGGTATAAATACTCTGCAAAAGGGTGTAGTTTGTTCAAGCTATAAATTCTTTCACTTTGGAATTCGGAATTCAAAGTAAAGGGAACAAGAGAACCGTTGTTCTACGAGAAGTCCAGATCTGACATATAGTTGAGCAAATACATATTACTGATTTCGGTTAAATGTCATAGCATTGTGTTTGATCAGCACAAGTGCGGAGTTGGCGAGGGTTCCGATAGAATTGGATTTTATTAGAACACCGAATTATCAGTCACGTTAGTTTGACGTGGGTGGCCGATTTGAATAAGACACTTTGTCTAAAGTCGTGGGCAACTTTGAATTCAAAGTCACAAACAAAGTTACAATTCGAGGAATTGGTAACTGGAGTGTGTACACACTATAAACTAACTTGGTCGTTTTCAATTTCCGATTTTACAAACGCGATTTACCGAGTTGACGGAGACGGTTTCCGAGTTGGCTGCGGCAAATTCCGATTTTTGTGGATTTTGAACGCGTGTAACCAAGGGTTTTCAGAAGGATCGCTAATTTCGTAAAGAGGAGGATTCTTTCGACGACATGATGTCTGAAGAACAGCAAGTCGCTAGTGGTGTCACTACAAGGAGCAAGGCTTTGGAGCTGACGAAAGAATTGATGGAGAAAGGAGAGATGTTAGGTCTAACGGGAGCTGAGCTGAGAGAGTACGTGATCGAGCAAGAACGTGAAGCAAAGAAGTTCGAACTCGAGCAGATACAGCAGCAAGTTGAGCGTGAACGCGAAGCTAAGAAACTCGAGCAGGATCGCGACGAACGTGCCAGAGACAAGGAACACGAGTTCCGGCTCGAAGAATTACGGATCCAAGCCGAGGCTTCTCGCCCTACTAACTCAGGAGGAGGAAACTCCAATAACAGCAGCAACCACACCCAGCAGAGAGACCGAGACAACTATCAATCCAAGTTGCCGTTCTTGGAGGACAAGGACGACATCGAGTCCTTCATATTTCAATTCGAGGACCACGCCCGAGCGAACCACTGGAGCAACGAGATTTGGTTGCCCAGATTGACAGCACTCCTCAAAGGAAAGGCGCGACTCGCCTACACCCGCCTTACGGACGACGAGCGAGGATCGTATGAACTTCTGAAAAGGGCTCTGCTGGAGCACTTCCAGATTACGGCAGAAACGTACCGGAAGAAATTTAGATCTAGAAGGAAAGAACAGGCTGACACGTACAAGCATTTAATCAACGATTTGTCACTGTTCATGGACCGCTGGATCGACATGTCAGGACATGGGAGTGATGTCGAATCCCTGAAGGATTTATTTTTGAGAGAGCAGCTGATGGAAATTCTACCAGAGAATTTAGCTACTTATATCAAAGACAGGGAGCCAGAGGACATCAGCGCTATCAAGAAACTCATCGTGCGGTACGAAGAAGCAAGACCGTCAGCGAGCAAGAAGACCCGAGATGACAAGGGGTCAGTGAAGGAGAAGGATAGTCATCGATTTGAGGCACGCAAGGCTAGTGGGAAGTACGACGACAAATCTCAGTCAGGCAAAGTAGCGGACAAAGATAAGCCATACTTCAAGAAGGACATCAGATGTTTCCACTGCAATGGACCTCATTTCAAGCGTGAGTGTCCGAAGCTCAGAGAAGATGCCGGGGCAGCTATGGACACCAAAGTGAAGGTGGGAAACTCGACAAACTACGACAAGCTTTGTGGAACGTGCGCCGAGAAGACTTTCACCAAAGTCTCCAAAATCACCGTCGAAGGAAGATTGACGACAGGTTTCCGAGACACGGGAAGCACTTCAACAATCGTCGACGCAGCTCTAGTACCTGACGCCAACTTCACTTCATCAGTCAAGGAAACGACACTCGCAGATAAGTCTACGAAGAAACAACTACGCATAGCAAGAGTACACTTGGACACGCCGTACTTTGTAGGTGAAACAGAGGTCAGCGTGATGGACAACCCGATATATTCCGTCCTGATAGGAAATCAGATGGGTCTACAAGGAGAGACAGTAGAAGTTCCTGTCTACCCAGTACGTGACCCTGTGATCGTGGAAGGATCAGCAGCAGTGGAAACACGGGATCAGAGGAAACGAGATGCTGCACTGGAAGCGCAGATACCGTTAGTGCCTCAGGCCGAACAATTGTTTTCTGCAGCCGATCTCAAGAAAGAACAACGTGCAGATGAGTCCCTTAGTCGTCTACATGTGCTAGCCGAGACAAAGGTGACCCATGGACGGGTCAGTTTCACACACGTCAAGGACGTCCTTTATCGCCAGTACGTCGACAAGGAAGGGAAGGAGCATCGACAAGTTGTTGTACCTCGGAAGATGCGATCGAAGGTACTTCGCACAGGACATGACTCGCCCATGGCTGGCCACTTGGGACAGAAGAAGACTCGCGAGCGAATCTGGCAAGAATTCTTCTGGCCGGGGATAGTGGGAGACATCAAACGTCATTGCATGAGCTGCGACGCGTGCCAACGTACATCACCGAAGGGACGGACCAAACGTGTACCGATGGGCAGGATGCCAGTCATCGATACAGCCTTCAAGCGTGTAGCCGTGGACCTGGTTGGTCCAATTAAGCCTATCTCCGCTTCGAAGAAACAATACATACTCGTGATGGTCGATTATGCGACAAGATACCCAGAGGCTGTGGCACTGAGAGACATCAAAGCCAGCACCATCGCCGAGGCGCTTTGGAATTTCTGGACCAGACTGGGACTGCCCGACGAAATCCTATCCGACAGGGGCACACAGTTTACCAGCGAGCTGATGAAGGATGTACAGCAGCTTCTGGCTATAAAGGGACTCACGACAACTCCATGGCACCCTCAGACCAACGGATTGGTTGAGCGCTTCAACGGGACGCTGAAATCAATGTTGAAGAAACTAGCGATGGAGCAACCAGAGAAGTGGGATGAGTTCATACCAGCCCTACTTTTCGCATACAGGGAGGTACCACAAGACTCTCTTGGATTTTCACCATTTGAGCTCTTGTACGGACGCACGGTCAAAGGACCGATGCAGATACTGAGGCAACTCTGGACAGAGGAAGGAGCTTCCGACGAAGCAAAGACAACTGCCGAGTACGTAACTGACTTACGGAACAGGATAGAAGAAACCTGCGAGATCGCAAGAGACCACCTAGCAAAGGCAGCGCTTCGCCAAGCTCATCACTACGACCGCAACACCAAACGTCGGACGTTGGAGGTCGGAGCCAAAGTGTTGCTACTTCTCCCGACAAAACATAACAAGCTCGAGCTAGCATGGAGGGGACCATATTCTGTCGAGGAAAAAGTCAACGCATTTGACTACCGTATCAAGGTGGGACGCAACGTACGCACGTATCACGTCAACCTTCTGCGGGAATACCACGAGAGAGACAAGATGTTCCAGGCAGTTCATACTCCTGAGGAAGAGGAGGAAGAACACATCGCCATCGTCGTCGAAGACTATGACGAAGTGCCAAACGACTATTTCGCGGACGCGGACAGTCTGAAACACATCCCGACCCCGTCAACAAAGAGGACGGAGTTTGCTAAGGATGTACACATATGGGAGAAACTGAATCGCAAGCAAAGAAAGGACATCGAGGACGCATGCCAGGAGTTTGGCAACAACCTGACCGATGTACCAAAACAGACCACACTGGAAAAGTGCGTCATCAAAGTGACGGAGAAGAAACCCGTCTATGTGAAGCCCCGACCTATTCCCCATTCCCAAGTCGACGTCGTCGAACGGGAAGTCAAGGAGATGTTAGAACTCGGAGTCATTGAGCCTGCCTCATCACCCTACAATTCGCCGATTGTACTAGTGAAGAAGGCTGACGGGAAATCAATACGGTTCTGCAATGATCTGAGAGAGGTGAACAAGGTCGTACAGTTTGACGCAGAACCCATCACTGATGTGGAGCACCTGTTTTCAGAGCTTTCTCACGCGCGATTCTTCAGTAAAATTGACCTCACGAAGGGATATTGGGCTGTAATGATCCAGGAAGAGGATCGCGACAAGACAGCATTCACCACGCCCCTCGGTCAATTTCGATGGGTAAACATGCCATTTGGACTATCTACGGCTGGAGCAATTTTCAACCGTATGATGAGGAAGCTGTTGCTCCCATTGAACAGAAAGGATGTCCATCATTTCATGGATGATATACTCATCGCCACCGAGACGTGGGAACAACACATCGAGGCCGTGAGGGCAGTCTTGAAGAGACTACAAGAAGCGAACCTCGCCGCGAAACCATCCAAGTGTTTCTTCGGCTACGAACAACTTTCCTATCTCGGACACGAGATTGGGAACGGCAAAAGGTGGCCCGAGGACGACAAGGTCAAGAAGATCAGGGATGCAAAACCGCCAGAAACGAAGAAGGAGCTACGAGCATACCTAGGGACAACCGGATTCTACCGTTCCTACATCGCAGGGTACTCCGACATCGCGGCGCCGCTCACGGACAAGACAAAGAAACACGAACCAGAACACGTGAAGTGGAACCAAGCATGTCAGGTTGCATTCGACAAACTGAAGGATAGACTAGAATCTGAGATCTGTAGCTTGCAAAAAAAATGACACGCTAAACGTTGCTTGTTAGAAGCAAACATCCAGTTTGTATGTGTAGTTTAGATGTATGACAATACGACAAGGATGGATGCCCATCCTGAATATCGTTTTTATGGCCGCCATGACAGTTTACAAAATGGCTGCCGCCGCTATCACATTTTGGAATATCTCTGGCTCTAATACAAATAATTCAATAAAGTTTGCATTTATTTTTACATTTTCTGACACGAGGAATGCACTTAAGATATTTTAGAAACGATTCACTAAGTTTTTAAGCTGTTTTCCTAATTATCTACGACACATTGGGGAAAATTAAGACATTTGGACACCAAGACTGTCCGGTTTCTGTACAACTTTACACAGAAATGGTCTGCAGACAATGACAAAATTACGACTATTTGTTCAGTCATCCTTCTGCTCTGCAGATCTTGGATTTCTGCAGTAGTCTTTGCAGCGGCATGCTCGTGGCATGCTAGAGCCAGGTGGGTGCACTTGCAACAACGCGTGGCACAGCAGGTAGGACCAGCACCACATCCACAAGATGCAAGTTCCAAACACATTGACTCTGGGACTTAGAAGCTTAGGTTCCAGACGAGTGTTAGCATCTTCTGTCACAACAGCATGCCATCCACTCTTAACGACCGAAGGTAGCTGAGGATTTGTTTCCAGGGATCTCCTCCAGATCAGCGTTTGGTAATGAGAGCGTCTGATGTGATTGCAGAGAAAGAGCAGCATGTGTTGGCGGGAGATTCTCAATGCTTTTCTTTGCATTGTGAAAGAGAGAGCAGCGCACTTGTTGGCTGGCTGGCTGTGTTTGGATCATACAGCTTACATATGAAAGCTTCAGCGTCGTCCTGTACCTGCTGGTCAGGGAAGTCCTCCCTGCCAAGGTTCTCGAGAAGCTGAGGATGCTTAACATATGTACTCCATGCAGACTGTTTACCTATGCCAGCAAATTGACTGGTGCTGTCTGATCCTGTTATTGCATGGAATGCCAGTACATACGATTGCACTGCCTCTGGTAGATCAATGTCGTGCACAGGGATGTACCGTTTCTTCCCAGTCTGCATCCACAGAAGGGGACTCAGCTCGGTCCGATGAACAGTGAGGAGAACCATCTTTTGCATGGAGCAGCATTCGAGTGTCAGTTTCCTCATGATCTGCCGATGACAGTTGTGTCATGTCTCTTCCGGATGAAGACCAATTTTGGCTGCATCTGCAAACCAACCTCCAAGTACAAGTTCTCGTCCCTCCTCATTTGGCAACTTCTCGGCAAGCTGGGAACAGAGAAAATGTGCCAGGCTTGCTTTGTTTTCATTTGATGACAAGACCACCTACTTTGCCTGCTTTGTTCACATGCTCAACAACCTGGTCATCTGGGATCTGGTTGAACTTTTGCCTTGACTCCTTCGTCACAAAATCCTCAGCTAAGAAGGCTTGGTGCACATCTGGCGCTGTCTCAGAGAGCATTATCATATCTGCCAGAAACACTGCTCCCCATCGTGTGTAGTTGACATGGTCAAAGGCCCCAAACCAAGGCAGCATCTCTGAGAAGGATGAGAGAAACAGATTCCAATGTCTATCACGCAGGGAGCACGTGAAACGCAAGAGAATGGACACCAGCTTCATGTACGTCCGCCAGCACTGGAATGTTGCATTCTCTGCGCAGCTGCTGTCAAACTCATCCAACAAAGCTGTCATCTGTCTTGCCTCTGCCAGAAGAAAAGGAAGAGACGTGCTGATCTCTAGATCATCTTTGTCATCAAATCCTTGAGCTACATTTCTAGCAGCATCTTTTAAGGTGTCGCTGGTGAATTTCTCATGTTCTGCTGCCCAGTCTTTGAAGTGAGAAAAAAGAATGGTCCAGAGTGCTACCAGGGTTAGCTTATGTGCACGTACCACTTGATTCCAGGTTTTCCCTTTCATGACATTGCCAGCTGTGTTTCGCCAAGGACGCCACTCTCAATCCAGATGTCAGGGAAACCAGAAGAAGCCATATATTCACCTATCACCTTGGAAAAGTTCTTTTGAATGTAGAATCCTCCCAACATGACGATGAAATCTTTGCAACTGTCTTTCTTGTCCCATTGCAACATTATTGCTTTGCAGTATAACTGCTCATCAAACGTAATGATCGTGAATGTTTCGCCCATTTTTTGGGTCAGTGCATCGCATCGCTTCATGACAGTCCAGAGAGTGTCACATTAAAGGGCTGGAGCGTTCAGAATAGGCATGGGCCCTACTTCTGTACGAGGAGTCTTTTGATTGAAGTCACTTCATCCTGGAACTACCTGGAGATCAGGCCGATGCTATCGTGCAAAAAAACATGCCAGGTCCAAAGTGAGGGACTTCATCATCTTTTTAACATCTGGCTCATACCAGTTTTCTTGCACCTCTTTTTGAAAAAAAACTGGTTCTGGTTTCGGATTTGTCATGTTTGCTTTTTCCAGATCAGAACGTTCAGGAGGTGTTTGAACAACTTTTAAAAACGATACCTTGACCTGAATATCCATTACTGGCTCTTGGCGGGTTTTTCTCTTATACTGGGTTGCATGAAAGGTTCCCATTCCACTGATTTTTTTTCCAATGATGTCCATGTTGTCCGCTGAGAAACGGACATATCCTTGTTGTGTTCCCTCAGAAAAGTTTATTGGTATCATGACATTGCCATGTTCATGATACCGGCTGATGACATCATTAGCTATGGCTGTGTCGGCATGAAGTACGGTCTCATATGACACTGAATGACCAGCAGCATTGAGAAGTGTCACAAGCTCTTTGGACCGCGTTGCTTGATGAACACTTAGCCCCAGACCAAGATGCTTGGGTGTCGAGGTGTGTCATTTTTCGGCCTCCTGATGCCAGAAACACAATGTCTTGACAGATGCTAAGGCCTTTGGTCCTGATCTTTGTTTCCTTGTCATGGCTGACCTCTTCATCAAGGATACCATCTGCACACAAGAGTTTAATGAGAAGAAACAAGGTCTCTGGCACCACGTTTTCAGCATCTTCTATGTCTAGGTTGCCAACAGTGTCATGTCCTTTGGTATGTTTCATGCCATTGTGGATCTTCACAGCAACTCGGAACAACCAGCTCAGAATTTCATCTTCGTGGTGAATTGTGGTATGCTCATTTTCAGTCTGGAGCATATCTTCATCTTCACTGCAGCTCCCTTCTTCAATGATGTTTTGAAGCATGTTTTTCACTGCAACATCACCAAAACCTGATGGCACAATCAGAAGTGGCTTTATGGGGTCCAGTGGCTGCACAAATGACACCGTATCACCGAGAACTTTTAGTATCTTCTCTTTGAATCGGTTGCTTCTGTAAGGAGCAGGCTCGACATCAAACTCTCTCGAGAGCATCATGCTATAGTGGTCCCAGACAGTTTTCAGGGAAAAAAGATGTCCTTTTGCCATCTCGTTCTGAAGGTCTGTCATTGTGTTCTCAAAACAGATAGAATGAGGGTTCTTCTCCTCACTTTGACTGCTTTTGTGTTCATGCTTTCGGCAAAAGAGTACATAACACTTAAAGTGATACTTTCCTTCAGCTGCCATCATATCAGAGACCCCAGCTAATCTGGAGCTTATGACTGGATCAAACAGAGACAGTTGAATCATTTTGGTAGACGTGTGCTCAAACGCGACTTAGTTCAGTTTGCTTCCAGGGACGTTGGACTGGCAGAAGATGCATTTTGACCAGTCCGTAGTAGTGACTGAAGATCGGAGCAGTGTCTTTGTTGGCTGGGTAGTGGAAGTTGAACTTGACGGCATTTGTGTCAGTGACAGCTTCTGGCTTAAAACGCTGTTTAAGCCGTTCAATTTTGCCCTCGTGTGTAAAGCTGCTGTAGCAATCTTTATGCCAACGAATTTCATGGGCATGGTCTAAAAGGTTAAAAGGTTTAAGGGTATCAATCACTTCAATGAAGGTTTTATCATTGAACTTCTAACGTTGATGGATGCCTTGAGTGACGTTAATTATGCCATCCTCTGTAGCTTGTCGTAGTGGATTTGTCTTGCTGGTTGGTCTGGCATCTTGACAAACAATACACTGCTCCCACTCAATATCTATTGCTTCTTGCCGGCACCTTATTTCTGAGAAAAGTCTACGTGCTGGCTCCATATTCTATTCATGTAACAGAAACTGAAAACAAACCTACTTGAAATCATTTGAAGAAAGAACAATCGTTCATGATTGGACCAACACAGCTTGAAAAAACATATTTTGACCAAAACTTATTTTAAATTGCAATAAGCACAAATTGTATCATAATATTCGAGTTCTGCAGCTTCGAATTAGTATAAATAGCCATTTGGTTTTGGGATTTACTTCATATACAAGTGGAAATAGGCTTGTGTATTGCGGTTTCGGCCGCCATTTTGAAAACTGTCATGGCGGCCATACCAGTAAAATTCAGAAGTGGCATCCATGCCAGGTATGTAGCTAAATGTCCAAACTACAAGTCCAAAGTGGATGCTTGCTTCTAACAAGCAACGTTTAGGGTGTTTCACCTTTTGGAAGTCAGCCTCTAGACTAGGAAGGATTGACGAATCATCCTGTCGTCATCATGCCAGACCTCGCACTTCCGTACGTCGTGAGAACCGACGCCTCTGACCGTGGAATGGGAGCTGTACTGCTCCAAGATCAAGGAAAAGGCCTTCAACCAGTGGCTTACGCAAGCAAGAAGCTGAACAGCGCTGAGCAGAACTATGCCACAGTTGAGAAGGAGTGCCTAGCTACTGTGTGGGGAATACAGAAGTTCGAACGCTACTTGTATGGAAGACATTTCGTTTTAGAAACGGACCATCAACCCCTCCAGTACTTGCAACGCATGAAACCGACGAATGCAAGGTTGATGCGTTGGGCATTACAACTGCAACCGTACGACTTCACCATCAAAGTGATTCCTGGCAAGGACAACGTGGGAGCTGACTACTTGAGTAGAATGACCACAGCGTAGGATAAGATTGACCACAATCTTCATTCCCCCATGGGCGTATGTGACGCTTTTGGACATTATACAGCACAGTACACGAGACTACTTTGCCGAGACTGGATCAGCTGGAGGACCGAGACTATAACCAGCTGCCATCTCGTCATAAAATATGACGTCATGACAAGAAGACGACGTCATGACAAGAAGGCGTAACACATTCCACGTTTTGATTTTGCTCGCATCGATACACGTATTGTGAAATATTGTAATATCGCCAAAGAAAAGCGATGCTTGTGTATGTTGTTGGTTAAAACACAAGAAGATTTCTTGTGACTTTGGTCAAATAAAAGAATAGTAAATTGTACTATGGTGTTGTGTTTTGACTGAATGAATGGAACTAGATTGTGAGTGGACCTTCACAAGTCAGTGCTCATCCAAAGAAAGAAGAAGTACCAACTGTCTTTTGTAACATTTGAGAACAAAAGGGCAGGCGCTTTTCTTGTGGGGGGGCCGTAAACTCACGAACCTGTTTGAGGTAGGTTTACCTATTAACATCTATAGTAACAGATGCATCACACAACGATGTACCCGGAGGTCTTCGAGCGGCACGAATCCCTCGTCACATTCTAATAGAATTTGTAATTTCGATGCAGGTTTTGACCGGTGCAAATCTAGGCAGCCATCTTTATCATCATCATCCGTTGGTCAATTGAAGGCTGATGACTGTGTGGAATTGTATGTGTATGTTTATTGTTTGGGAAAGTTAGGACCGCTGATATTAACATATGTTTCTCTTTGGTCCAGGTTCAATAACAAGTTCAACTAACGTTCAATAACCAGTTCAACGTTAAAGAACAAGTTCAATCTTTCTTCTGGAGTCAAGCCCCATCCTCGAGGCTCCTCCCTAACTCCAACCCCTCCTTCCTTCATCACCTAAACGTACTCCGGAACTAACTGGAGTCCTTCATCTTGATTCTTCAGCATCTCTTCCTCGCCGACGCCAGAGCGCATGGGTGCACGAGTCATTCCAGAGTGTAGAGTGCCGATCGTCTCCGCCCCAGGCCAGGCAGTTCAGAAGTCACAGCACATTTGCATCTCATGAGAGGGAGATCCCTGCGGACTTCGAGGGGAAAAGGACTTAGACGCGCATTCCTCGCCGAGCAGTACAAACTGTGTGATACTAGCTCCACCTTACTTGAACGCTGAAACCATCCAAGCTCGAGCAGTGCACAGACACTCTTGTACGGACCCATGCCTACTTGGCCGAGAAAGATAAGCAAAGAATAATACTAAGTCACCTCATATCCATCTGTTGGCATCATTAAATTGATACGTTTAACTTTCATCAGTCTTTGTTGACTACTCCTCAAAGAGCTCCTTTCTACTATCATCCTCACTTTCCTTTACACGTACACCTAAACACACATATAAGTTTAACCCGACTCATAACAGATCAACAAGAACCTAAAATAACGGCGATCACAGTCTGCCAGTAGTATAACCCCCTAGACTATATTACAGTGAGAGCCAGGGTTTGTCACAGTCGCTGTACATAATTCTGTACATGATTCTCAGCCATATCTGTTCCAAAACCGCGCCCAGGATAGTCATAAATAGACCACAGCTTTAATGTCCATCAAATATTAGGTAATTAGTTCAACAAATGTAGAAGGTATACCGTAAGCCTTTTTGAGTTTTTTTGTTGGGGGTCACCCTGTAATTTTCACTGTAGAAGCACGCTGCAAAGCTTGGGAAAGTGAAACACTGCTCGGGGCACCACCAACGTCATCAAATGCACCACCAAAGTCGACACAAGTCCTGTGACCAGAAGATGTTTTATTATCACAAGTTATAAATAAAAAGCATACTAAAATTGGATACAGCATTTCAATAGTGCAGCAATGAACATGACATCACAACAATCATCAATTGCATATGCAAGACACCCCCCCCCCCCCAAAAAAAAAAAAAAAAAAAAAAAGAGAGAAGAAAACCAACAAAAAAAACCGCATACAAAACAACAACAAAATAAACAACACAACTACACACAAACACAAATAATGACACCCCGCCGCCTTTCCCCTACAACCCCAAAGGCGTCGCCCCAACCCCATCAACGCCTAATCCTGAGTAGCTGCGTCGTGGCTTCGCGGAGCACAGTGTAGAAATGCACGTGCAGCTGTGCCCGCCAGAAGCGCCGCACTCGGCCCCACGTCTTGGCAGGGAAGCGCGGGCTGTCGATGCCGTGCAGGACGCGGGCCACCGCTCTGGCAGTTAGCTGGTGCTCGCTGCTGTACAGGTGAACAAACTGCTGCACGTCCGACACCAGCTGCTGCAGGGTGTTCTTGTCCACCTGGAGACACACAGAGCAGAGGAGAAGTTAAGGATTATGAGTAAAGTAGATTTTTTAGGATTATGAGTAAAGTAGATTTTCAGGATTATGAGTGAAGTAGATTGTCAGGATTATGAGTGGAGTAGATTTTCAGGATTATGAGTGAAGTCGATTCTCAGGATTATGAGCTTAGATAGCTCGCTGTCGTTCAGGTGAATGACTTGCTGGATGTCTGACACCAGCTCCAGCTGCTGCAGGGTGGTCTTATCCGCCTGGAGACACATGGAGAAGGAGAGATACTGAGAATTATGAGTAAAGTAGATTGTCAGGATGATGAGTGAAGGGAGCTGGAGCTCGCTGCCGTACAGGGGAACGAAGCGCTGAATGTCTGGCGCCGGGTGTTGCAGCGTGGCCTGAACCACAGGCAGACACAGAAGAAAGACAATCAAGGTGCCGAGGATTGAGTCAAGTCAGGTGACTGACTGACAACGGGCGGGGGGGGGGGGGGGGGGGGGGGGGTCCAAGTGCAGGTATAGGGGGGAAAGGAAGAGAAAGATGGTAATGAATATTTCACCGATGTATGATGACTAGCTGTGTCCTACGGGCTGGACATTGGTGGACGAGACTTGGCAAGGTGAGAGGCAACATGGGAGGGGTTGGGTTAGGGTTTGCTCAACAAAACTTTGTCCTTGACGCAGAATAAGTCATACAAACGTCACAGAACTAACTAACGTCAATATCACATTACGATTTACCGGACATACACAAAATACCCTCACTTTTAAAGACCGATCTATATTATTCAATCGGATTTTTTAGAGCTGTGTGACGAGCAGGTGTACACGCCACGCATTAGTCCATACGAATGAATGAGGCTGCTCATAGATATCCTTGACAAGTTGAAGCTGAACAGTGAGAAGACGGAGGCCCTTCTCGTTGGAACACGACAGAAGATTGCTTCCCTCACTGTGACCGACCTCCAGCTGGATGACGCGACTGTTCCATTCTCCCCTGCTGTCAAGAGCCTTGGCGTCTTTCTCGACTCCACTCTCTCCATGCAGACACACATATCCTTCATCATCAAGACCTGCTTTTTCCACCTACGACGCATCGCCTCCATCCGTCGCTACCTCACCCACGACGCCTGTGTCAAGCTGGTTGTCTCCCTCATCTTCAGTCGTCTGGACTACTGCAACTCCCTTCTGGCTGGCCTCCCCGCCTCATCCATTCATGGCCTACAACGAGTCCAGAACACTGCTGCCAGGCTGACGTTGAGGAAGACGAAGCGAGACCACATCACCCCCCTACTTCGCTCCTTGCACTGGCTCCCTGTCAACACACGAATCTCCTACAAACTGTCCACTCTGGTCTACAAGTGTCTCAACGACTCTGCTCCCGAGTACCTTTAATCCTCCCTGGACCTGTACACCCAGCCCTCCGACCGCCCCCTTCGTTCTGCTGCTGACCCACTCCGCCTTCACATCGCTCGCTCGAAACTCGCATCTGCTGGTCAGCGTGCATTTCCCTCCGCGGGCCCCTCCGTCTGGAACTCCCTGCCGCTTGAGCTTCGCCAGAGCCCCTCTCTTGACGCGTTCAAGAGTAGGTTGAAGACTCAGTTCTTCACGTAGCTGGCTGCGACTTTCATGTTCGACGTGATGTGTTGTGCCCCAAAAGACATTCTTGTGCTGTGCTCTGTGAGAGGTGTTTTCTTTGTGTTTAATATTATTTTGTTTGGACCTAGCTATTGATGTGTACATTGTTGTTAAACAGTTGTTTGTTGTATGTTTATCAGGGTTTGCTAGTGTGTGATAGGGTTCGTGTCCGGTTTCTTTGTTAGTCCTGTGTTGACAACTCTTCGACAAGCGCTTAGAACTGTACCCACGGAATACGCGCTATATAAGCTTCATATTGATTGATTGATTGATCTATGGGCTGCTCCAGTGCCAGAAGCAGCACCCCCTTTGTAAGGCCAAAAAAAAATAGGTCTGTTTACGGTAACCCGACCGACCCTAGTTTTTTTGCGCGACCCTAGACTTTTTTTTGGCATTTGGGAAAAAAAAAATCTTGTTTTTTTGGCAAAATAACGTAAAAATATGGTTTTTTGGAGAAAAAAAACAAAAAAAAAACAATCCCGACCTACCGACCCTATTTTTTGGGCCTATGTTACCGTAAACAGACCTATTTTTTTTTTGGCCTAAGCAGTCCCACCCTCACAGCTCCATCATTCCTTGTTACCGCTCGCGGACACCAAGCAGGTCCAAAACTTTGGATGTCGTTCAGAAGTTCAACCTGCGTTCGCCTGTTTAAGCCTCAACTCTGTTGTTTTGAACTTCTGCAAGTACGGAATCCCCGTGTGGAACAGGAAATTACTGCACGTGCAGGGTGCGTGCGGGTGAAGGGAAGTATTGAACTTTGAAACATCGACTGACAGACTTGGCGGTCCCCGAAGGTCCCTGAGCATGTGGATTACGCACGGGATCAAAAGATCACCGTTGGGTTCACGCACTCCGACAGAAAAAGAAAGGACGCATCAAGGTGATTGTGCTTGACAATATGCGGCAGGATGCTGAATGTCATATGTAGTGTGACGAAGTCTTGTTGAACTTGAGCGCGCGGGTGTGTGTGGGTGACTGAACAGAGAGAGAGAGAGAGAGAGAGAGAGAGAGAGAGAGAGAGAGAGGGGCGATAATTATGGAACTAAGTTGTAAAACCCAACGTGTGTGTGCGGGTTACGTGTGCTCTTTCGCCATCGTGTGTTTGTGCGCACCGCGGGTGTTTGCGCAAATCATCAAAGAGCGGCAGAGGGCACAGCTTGTCAAGCTCAATCGACGTACTTCACGTCTTCACAGGAGGTGGTCGAGAGGAAGATCGCGGCCAAAGAGCAGGAAACGGAGATCGTAAAAATAGACAGCTGTTACAATAACACTCACAGGCGATCTGTGACTTTTATCCACTCACCCTGCCCTGACCGGACATCGGCCGACTTCTATCGGTTTTAAGGTCACTGACCATCGGGTAAGCCCATCCTGACCTCAGGTCAAAATGAGTTCGGCTCATTCTCTCCCTGACAGGATGCCTTGGTTTTCCTTGTCTGGCGAGGAAATCGATATTTTTAAAAAAAAAAAATTTTAATTTATTTTTAATTTTTTACATATTTAGATCTTTTCGTAATGTGTTATAGATATAAGCAGATTCGCGATCGTCGATAATGATTTTTCATGGTGTTGTGTAATTTTTAAATTACAAAGGAATTGATATGTAAGACAGTTTCAAGCGAGCTATTTTTCGCGGCTGTATTTACTGTTCAAACAACTCTAAATATGGCAAAAGTGTCACGTGATAATCAACCGTTTGGTTTCAGAGCTCGCTGGAGTAGACGATTTTTTGACAGTGATGCAACCATATATTACGGTCTCCTTCCGGCAGCAGTCCCACAATTTCGACTTGTTGGCTCACGTAAGTGTAGCCTATGCAATGCTAACTTTTGTCTGTCTGTGCGTGTGTATGTGTGTATGTGTGTGATAGAAACTTTAACATTTGACTGAACACCGAAATACTAATTTTACCTGGTTATTATCCAAGCAACAGCTTCAAAGTATTGAAGCAATGATCAACATTTCGTCGGCACGTATGTAGTTAAAGTGTGTATCCAAAGAAAACGGGTGGTGGGGGGTTTTGGGGGGGTAAAAACAGGTGACTGGTTTGTGTCGTGTGTGGTATGTAGACCAGGTCAGGGGTCAAGGTTAAGTCAGATCGCGTGAAGGATTGTGGTATAGATACAGTTCTCACCCAGCGGCAGTTCGCCGATTCGGGGAAGACGATTTCACATTGTTCGGTTTCGTAGCCCCAGAAAAATAGATAAAGAAGATACCAAAGGAGATTTCCTACAGGTTGATCTGCACAGCGTGTTTCCAGTGTGTGCGCGAGGAAGCGCTGTCCCATAGTCGAAAGCGCAGTGTCGATCTGGCAGTCGTGTCCCCGTAAGTAGGCTACAGACAGACAGATCTAGATCTAGTGTCTCCCACTCTTGCACCGTGTCACCTATGCTTACTGTGTGTGTGTATGTGTGACGGAGTGAATGAGTTTGTGTTACTGTTTGTCGATTTCTTACGGGAGCCTTGAAGGCTTCGCCTCTTGTTTTGACCTTAGTACGATGTCTTTATCATAACTGTGAAGAACAGAACGGAGATCACTGTCGAAGTCGGCCAATCTGCAATCATTTTCGTCTCGCGAACACTGCTCGAGAACAACATATGGGAGATAACTCTGTATTCTTGGTTTGATAGATTCGCGTAGGACTTAAGTGTCCGGTCAGAGAGATAACTGGCGATAGCCATTGAGCGATGACTGATCAGAATGCGGGTAAGCCCTGATCTCTTCAAAGCGTCTAGGTTGTCCTCATTTCACGGTCAGATTCACAAGCACCCCAGGCGGAAACACAACACATGGGCCAGCTGAGGCTTCACAGTACACATGAGGATTTAATGTGGCTTAATGTTACCACGGATCACTGGGTGGCCGAGTGGTAACGCACTTGCTCTCGGAAGCGAGAGGATGCGCGAGTTCGACCCTGGGTCAGGGCGTTAACAATTTTCTCCCCCCTTTCCTAACCTAGGTGGTGGGTTCAAGTGCTAGTCTTTCGGATGAGACGAAAAACCGAGGTCCCTTCGTGTACACTACATTGGGGTGTGCACGTTAAAGATCCCACGATTGACAAAAGGGTCTTTCCTGGCAAAATTGTATAGACATAGATCAAAAATGTCCACCAAAATACCCGTGTGACTTGGAATAATAGGCCGTGAAAAGTAGGATATGCGCCGAAATGGCTGCGATCTGCTGGTCGATGTGAATGCGTGATGTATTGTGTAAAAAATTCCATCTCACACGGCATAAATAGATCCCTGCGCCTTGAGTCGGAGTCTGGAGATACGCGCGCGATATAAGACTTCATATAACATAACATTAATCACGAGAAAGAAGTTACTATTCTTTTACAGTATCTCTGCTTTAGTTTAAAATGTGAGCTTGTGATTGGCAGAAGGTGTCTTGTGCTGTCAACGCACTTCATAATTTGTGTTTTCAAGCTTGGAGGTTGGTCATGTCCTTGGCAAAAGCGTGGCCCGACATGACACTATCTTTACTTCTGACCTGTCACGGAGCACGGAGTAAGTTTCTGGACTCAGCCACCTATTTTAGGTCTGCGACGATCATACACTCCACCATCATCCCCCGTCTTACTTAATGAAGTCTCGAGGATGAATGTTTTTCAGTGTTCTTTCTTTCTTTATTTGGTGTTTAACGTCGTTTTCAACCACGAAGGTTATATCGCGACGAGGTTTTTCAGTGTTGATCTTGTAGATCCAGGGCGACATATTGACCAAATGCTTTAACATCGCTTCACGCGACTTGTTTAAATATGTAAGGAATGCTATTTTTGTCAAATATCCTATGAGTGGAATGTATGCTTTAGACAGTGAACCAAAACTCAGCAACGAAATAAAAAAAATCTCCCCGTTTTGTCGATAAGGCACAAAAAGGAATCGAAATTGAGGTCTTTCACGAATCCGAAGATGGCTTTGAAATGACTTGCCTCCGAAGAACGACTGAAACATGATAACAAATTACGTTTCTATAAAGGGGTCTCTTAGTCAGACAAGCGATTGGTTTACTAATTGCCTGGGTGTTTTTTGCGTGCAGAGAAGCCATACCTGTCATGACGGCCTTATTGTACCTCGGACATAGATGCCAGGTTCGATGGAGGTGATATCCAGGCTTAGTCTAGTCTAGACGAAGGAGCTTTGATCATTTGCTCCATTTATTGTGGTCAATACTCATGTCTACGTCAGATTGCTCTTTGAGTCAGATATACTTTCGATCTAAATACGCACCTTATTTGTAATGTAAGGTATCGTTGATCTCCTTGGAATAAGAGAATCCTTCAATTCGGTCACAGAAGAAGAATCTACAGCTTGATTGCTTCCCGTGCAGAGTAGGGATTCTTGTGATAAATTAATCTGACAGATTGACACAGGTGTAAGTTACGAAATTGACCCAGCCCCATATTCCCATTCTGTGCAGAAAACAGCCACGTTGTAGATTTCTGGTGTGGTTCTAAGAGGAAGGAGGATCTTATCTCAAGCAAAGCACTGGGTGCTGTACAGATCTTCAACGGTGCGCATGATCCTTTATATGGGGTGAGAGTACTTTACGTACATTTTGAGGAATCTGAACACACACACACACACACACACACGCACACACACACACACACACACACACACACACACACACACACACACACACACTCTCTCTCTCTCTCTCTATCTCAAAGCAATCAGGGGAGGTCACGAAGTACAGACCTGCAATAAATCACCCTCTTTAAAAAAACAAAACAACCACCGGTTAGGCAAAAAAAAAAAAAAAATAGGTGTGGTTACGGTAACATAGCACAAAAAAAAAAAAATAGGGTAGAAAGGTAGGCAATCACAAACTTTTTTTTCTAATGTGTACAAATTAAACGTACTTGACAGGGAAATAAGTGTGCGACTCGGGCGATTTCGCTTTCATTGCGTTTTCTGCACTGTTTGGTTTGTTTTTTTTTGACAAATGTAACAAAAAGTTATAGGGTCGGCCCCTAAAAATAGGGTAGGTCGGGTTACCGTGACCACACCTATTTTTTTTTAGGCCTTAGCAATGCAAAACGCTTGAATCTCCTCACTTCTGATTTTATGCCTACAGTTACGGGCGTCTTATTTCATATTTATTAGGAACGTGAATGTTTTTCTTTCCCTTCAAGTTGCACGCCTTCCCAGCTAGAGCACGAACACAGGGTAGTCCAAAAACATATGAACATGAAAATATCGCGCCAAATTATTGCCAAATAAATTTTTCTCTCAATCGCACATTAAAGGCGACAACTTCCGTCTTTTGAACGTACGTTCGGATTCCGACAGACACTGTGTTCTGTGAATTTGTGCGTACAAAAAAATAAAATATTTGTACAAATAAGAAACAAATAAGAAAAAAAAACCACACACACCAAAAAACACCAAAAAAACAAGTCGCGTGAAGCGATATCAAAACACTAAGTCAATCAATATGTTGGTCTGAAACTAAAACATCTAGCCCATTATGGCCATACCCGAACACCGAGACGGATTGCGCTCGTCTCAAGTGGCGAAGCATGCCAACGTAGCACCTACTTTGCATACACCGATTTTCTGAGCACAATTTCAGATTAAACATATTATACTTATATATTTTTAGATTCAGGAGCAGACAAGGAATGAATACAATGCTATCATTTTCAATCAGTTTAAATTTTAATGACAACTTTAATGAGCAAACTACTCAACTAATTTTAATGCTTCTGAGATTGACCAAAATTTAATTCAATTGAAAAACGAGGTCGTGACAGTGCCGCCTCGAATATGACGTCATCAAGGGCATGTATCGAGAAAATGAAAAAAAAGGTCTGGGGGTACCACTTGTGAGTATTTGTATGTGAAGTATCATGAAGTAGTCCAGTAGTTTCCTCTGAATCGCTCCACACACACACACACACACACACACACACACACCACGACCATAGCTCGTCTCGATTCGTGGTCTATGTTTAAATATTTAGTCAAAACTTGACTGAATGTAAAAAAGAAAAACCTCAAACAGAATAAACTCACACTCAAGACAGAACTTCGATTTTGAGAACTCGCCTGAAAGAGCCCTCGCTCCATCATTCGGACTGTCACAAGAAGTTTGGATCTCTAGGACATTGCAGGTTGGCTTGACCTTGCTTGTCAGACAAATTGAAAATTTACCAGGGTCCCCACTGGTTTTTAGAAACAAAATTCCATGACTTTTCCATGACTTTCCATGAGCCTCAATAACATTTTCCATGACTAGATCCACAGGTCGCCATTTCCGAACACGCAAACTTCTTACGTCTTGTCACTGTCAGTTTTGACACTGGCTTGCTTTGCACTGAATTTGAGTCAGTTTCTTCGCAGTGTCTCTTCGACAAGCAAGTCAAGCATTTGCTACGCAGTCAGATTATCGGTAATGTTTGCTGGTCCTGTCATTTCACTAAACTGGACCAGCCACTGTTTGTATCCATCTGCACTTTCGTAAATTCCGTTTCGTAACCGTCACTGTGACTTGACGAACTGTCATTTTTTTCACCGCGATACACAGTTCATTGCGAAGATCTTCCTTGGTAATTCGTTCCAATTCCGCATACTTTTTGTTGTCAAGAAACAACTCGAAAGAAAGTTTCAAACTCATCATCCTCCATCTTGCTTGTCGAAGCGCTAAAGTACTTTATCGATGCAAAAACAAAAGCAGAAAACTTCGACGAAACCGACTCAAATGCAGCGCAGACGATACGACGAGATAACGGAAGGAAGTGAGCCTCGCTTTGGCTCAAGTGCCGTTAAAAATACCGTTATTCTCGTATGCAAATACGAACGAGAAGTTGGTCATACGAACAAGCCTTGTGCTGGCGACGCAAATCGCTGCTGGCTGGCAAAGGGGGGGGGGGGGGGGGGGGGGGGGGAATAATGGCTGGGCGACGAAAATAGCCGCTGGCGTACTAAAGGTTAATATTTTTTTCTTTCTTACTTTTGTTACTTTCCATGACTTGAATTGAAATTCCATGACTTTCCAGGCCTGGAAAATTAAAAATCAAATTCCATGACTTTCCATGTTTTCCATGACCTGGACGAACCCTGATTTACAGACACGATTGAAATGTGGTTGCGCAGGGGCATTCAGTTGTGTTTTTGTTGGTGTTTGTTTTTTTACGGCAAGAAACGCATTCCCTGCGGAAGTCCCTACCGTACAAACATCGAGTGCAGGACACAGACTTGTCTGAAAATGTGGCCCAAAAAATGTCCGTTGACACGCAATATTTTGATAACTGTCACTCGTGTTGTCTGCAGTCATTACTTTCAATTTGACCAGAGCAATAGAGAACATGAAAAAGCAAGCTTGAAATGGGCATATATATTTTCGGCCACTCTGTCGATGATATCTGAAGCTTCCCGTCGTTAAACCAAGGGCTGGTCATATAAAAATGCCGACTAAAACATACCGTTAAATGGATTGAAGGTTCGCTTACTTTGCAGCACTTATAGCTGACGAAATTCCGTTCTTAATGATCATGAAAAACGAGTTCCGTTGAAAATGACTGATTTGGATAGTGAACAACCTCGCTTTTGAATCGCATTCTCGCTAAAGTGTAAGGCTCCTCGTAGTGTACTTCAGAATCTGGATGGATCTGCATGTTACAGGGTAAGAAATGCATCTTTACTGTAGACGCTCCTAATGGTGGTTGATTCTAGTGCACACAGGTAAGCAATGAAACAGTTTTAAAAGATTTGCAACTTTTAGCAACAACTTCAAATTTCAAGAATCCTTCCTTCATAAGAAAGCCATACCAATTCCCACATACACAATACCTAGACAGCAAACACAACCATCACGTACAGCATGACTGTCTTCTCAGGTGCTCTCATGCACACTGCAGAGAAAACATTTTTCTTTGACAACTCAACTTTTTTTCGGACAGGCGATATATATCAACAAGTCTGTTCTGTCTGAACTTTTTAGATTTAGTCAAGTTTCGACTAAATGTTTTAACGTTGACTGGGAATCGAGACGAGGGTCTGGCGTGTGTGTGTGTAGAGCGATTCCGAGAAAACTACTGGACCGATCTTCATGAAACTTTACATAAGAGTTCCTGAGAATGATATCCCCAGAAATTGTTTTCTTTCTTTCGATACATATATTTGATGACGTCATATCCGGCTTTTTGTGAAAGTTGAGGCGGCACTGTCACACCCTCATTTTAGGATCAAATTGATTGTAATGTTGGTCACGCAATCTTTGACGAAGCCCGGACTATGGAATCGAATTTCAGCTGGGAAGGTTTATTATAACTAATTAATGAGTTTGGTCATTAAAAATAGCAAAGTTCTAATAAACATAAACATTAATTTTTAGAAATCGATGCAAAAATTATTTCATCGTATTCTTTATTATTTTCTGATTAAAAAACCCCATAGACATATAAACATATGTTTGGATTAAAAACAAACTTGAAAAAGTAAAAAGAATAGAGAAAAGCACACTTTCCTGTGAAGCGTTGTACGCTACTGCGATATACTGGTTTGTCACTTTCTGTGAGTGAACGTGTTGGCAAGGCAGCAGGGTATGTAATTAACAACGCTGTTAAGTGTTGTCTTCTAAGAAAATTATGCGGTGCGTTCAATTTTATTCGGTAACTTCGACCGATTGACTAAATGTATTAATTTCGCGTCACGCGACATGTTTTTAATTTGGATTTGAAAAGTCAAGATTGGTGTCACGCTTTAATGCGAAAAGAAAACAAAGGTGTAAAATCAAAGATCCTGCTACAAAAAAAATGATTTTGTTTTATTAACACAACACTGCAAGCAGAAATTCTCTACACTCAGTTGTTACGCATTTTGGGGAGTTTAAACACGTCATATATGGCCGCCATATTCGAACGTTTCCATGGCAACAAAATATAAGATTTTGCTATCAGGCATATTTCTCTGCTCGGGAAGTCATACTCGACATTGTTTGACCAAAAAAAGGTGATTTTGCTTGAAAGTAAATTTCCCCCTTTCGACTCCTGTCTCCCCCTTGATCAATGCATGTTTTGTCAGCAGAACATTATGCGTAACAAAACCCTGGTATACAGAGAGCCGATAAAGTCAACCGAGCGTGTTTTATTTTCTGCTTTTTAAAACAAGGCAAAGTCCTTCCCGTGAGAACAATTGCGCTCAATATCTCAGATCTGCCTAGGCTTTTTACAAGCATGGGTTAGGAACATCCCGCAACTTAGACACATAGGCCTACCACACACCAACATCCACACACATGCTTCTCGTGTCAAATTGGAGTTATGTTATGTCATTTCTTAAAAGCCACAATTGTAGATTTTTCAGAAATAAGTTCATACGCAATTCCCACTGACACATACAGGAAGCAGCCAAGCTGTTGAGTCATAGCCAAATCTCTGACGGTGTGCCAAATTGTTTAAAAGGACGCACGCACACCAACACCGACCTACTGAATGACAGTGACAATCCTATCGTGGTTGGCAGATATTTGAAGATAACAATCGCTCGACGATGTTCTGTTAACTTCACGATTTATTAGATTGTTTCTTGAATCGGTCAGTAACCGAAGCCTGAGGACGCCATCTTGAGGCACTAAGTTAGATATAACTCAGTGGGCACGAACAAGCATCGCCATAACTTTTGCAATAATTATCTCTCTCCCCAGCTCTTTGGTCGCGCCCATCGCTTCATCTACTAACAGTTTTAGAGGCTTCCCTTGCGTTTGGTTCCTGAACTCAACCGATCGGTCTTTAAAATAAACGAAAAACTGAAAGAAGAGGAGACGAGAGATGAAAATGAACGTTCGCTGGTGTTATCTTCATCGAGTTTAAATTGGCTGTTCAATTCTGTAAAGTGTTTGTACCGAAAGTGTACCCCATCCCTCCGCACCCCCCAACGCAATTTCGCCCAGTATCGCTTTTCTTGACATAATTTTGCATCCAGTGCTTTTTAAAAGCGTGAAACTGATTTAGTGTGGCGAAATATTAATGAGAACATCTTCATAAATGTTGAAACTGACGAATTTCTCCACAGATTCCAGCGGAGACTGACAAAAATAAAATAAAATATGACACTCTCATCAATGATCAAAACATCTTTTGTATTCCAGGAGTAATCAAAGAGTTAACTAAAAATGCTACACAAAAAGCTTCAAAGGGACCTCTTTATCTCTACCTGAAAGCAACCATCCTGGTAACATCACGAAAGGAGAACCAATTTTTCCCGTGACTTGCAGATTTACGCAAACTCGTGTGCAGATTAAGAAGGAAGAAAAAGACAGAAAGGAAAGAAAACGCTACGAGCGAGGGGCACAAGAAGATACAGAAATCTGGCACGCGCGTAAATGCTCCTGTCGGAAAAATTTACTTTTGCCCGGATGAGAACATTCGATCGTTCTTTACAGTGAAGACGTTTCGAACAGCACGCTTACCGCAAGACAGACATAATCGCAAGCGCCTTGTGACCGACCAGTCACAGGATTCAACATTATAAGGTAATCGACAATTTCAAAAACCTCTGACAGAAAACCCGAATGCGGCTCAGTCTAATTTACCCCTTATCCACAGAACACACCCCCACCCCCTCCCTTCACCACAGGGCTCTCCAGTCATTATTTTTGCCCAAGACCCAAGAAGTATACAAGAGAATTGCCACTGTCACTTGGTCTGATTCAATGTAGCTGTAAAGGTCTTTCTTAATTGAGTTCGATTATTTTTAATGGAAAAGTTAGAGGCACAGCTTCGTAAAGTCGAAATCGCCAAATTAATATCAGGGTTCTGATCAAGCCCATTTGGAAAAACAAGTGTCGGCTAGAAAACCAATTAAACCGTCATTTTTGTAGTACAAAAACGAATGTACGAATGTTAATGTATCAATATTCATGAGGGAGCTTATCTCAACTTTCATGCTTATGATCAAATCCGCCAATACGTTCGTTGTCGTTTGTCTCAAGTCGTTTTGGGCAAATGACTGACAATTAAATCGCACCTTGCACTGGGGTGTTCAATGTTTTTGGGATTACAGTTGAAAAGTTTGTGTTTTTGAACAAAAATAGTAAGCAGTCAAAACCCTTTCTGTTAAATTTAGCTAAATCATTATCATTTCTTTTAACGCCTATTCTATCAGTTGCCGGAAGATGAAACTGCAAAGCACATGTTGGATTGTAAGCCCCAATACAACACCTTTATCGATCTACCAACAGTCCTTTGAGTTGGATGGCTTCCGATACGACCACGGTTCTCGAGGCAGTCTTGTTCTCATTATTATATATCAATAATATTAACTTCTATATATATATAAAGATATGTTACATTATTGATATACAGCATGTGATCATTACCTGAAGAAATGAGCATAATACTTACGATTTTTTAAGATTTACGATTTTGTTACAAGATTTTTTGGCCATACCCTTATTTCATTGTTTTCAGCATGACATACCGTAAACTGCTAAAGTCTCTGGACAACCACGTCAGCCATTCAACAACGGTGCTTCTCAAAGTCTCATCAGCAGCGAAGGTGGCCTGGGGCGGGGCTGAGGGGTATTTTGAGCGGGTAGGGGCCATGTTCCGGAGACAGCTGATCAAACAGTGAGAAGGCTTCGTGGCGCATTTTACGTCGCCAGGCCTCGGGGGCTAAATGCCACTTTCTACCTCAGCTTAATTTCATTTTTTACTTTTTTTTTATTTGGCACCAGCCTCTTGCTGACGACCACAGATCCTCACTCCCTTCAACAAAAAACCTCGCCGTGTCAACACATCCGATAAATGAAGGCATCCTTCTTGTTGGAAACTTGTCTTTTTTCAGTGCGGAGGTTGTGGAGTAGTTTGCCTTCCACAATCGATTTCCACCGAGTTCCAAGAGGTGCGATAAATGGCGACCGAGTGAAGGAGTAACGAGAGAGAGAGAGAGAGAGAGAGAGAGAGAGAGAGAGAGAGAGAGAGAGAGAGAGAGAGAGAGAGAGAGAGAGAGAGAGAGAGAGAGAGAGAGAGAGAGAGAGAACTCAGAACTCAGAACTTTATTACATAAGGATAAAGGTTTTAGGCTTAGCCTAATCTTCCAACTTGTCCTTGGAACATATACAAAGAATAATTGTAAACAAAAACAAAGACTGCGCACATACCTCATCAAAGTATTAAACTAATAAAACATCAAAATAATGGTCGAGTATAAACATACAAAATATTGGACTCACAAAGTCATATAAAACAAAACGAAATACAAACAAACGTAAATGTTTTTTACATTTCTTAAAAAAGTACAGCAATGTATTGCCGAACAGGGCCATGTATACAGGCAGCTAAAGTTTCAAGAAGAAGGGGGAGGGGGACGAGGGATTACACATTCAGATTAACTACATATACAATATTTAAAAAACAAACAAACACTTAAGAGCATTGCATACATTATCCGAGTACACAATGGAAACTAAACATCAGGGACAGTTTATAGTGTGATCAAATGTGTGTGCAACTGCCTTTTAAAGGCCTTTAATGATGCGGATCGTTTGATTTCTATTGGCAAAGAATTCCACAGAGATGATCCTGAAAAAGCTAAGCTGGATTTATAAAGATCTATACGAGGAATTGGAGGAAGTAAATTTTGAGACCCATACCTCTTCGTAACATGTGTAAAATAGGATTGCACATAACTGGGCACATCACCATGAACTAATTTATACATAAAGACAGCCTTATTGTATGCAAGGTGGGTTTTTAGGGGAAGGAAATTAAGGCTGTTTAACTTCATTTCTGTAGACATGTGCGATTCATACATGATAAGTTTTGCAGCACGACGGTACAGAGAATTGAGTTTCAATAAGTGAACATCACTGCAGCCATCCCACAATGTCGAAGCAAAATTAATATGAGGCATTATGTGAGCATGAACGAACATTTTTAATGTTTCAGACTTGGCATAATGTTTGAGTTTTGACAACAAATACAAATTCCTTGATAACACTTTGCAGAGGTTGCTTATGTGTGTTTGCCATTTCATTTCTTCATCGACAGTTACACCAAGTATGCGATGTTCTTTAACTTGCTGTATTTGAGTTGTACCTAAGGACAGTTGTAATTTAAGAGGACTTATCTGATGCTTTTGTCTTGTGGTAATAACAATGCTTTTAGTTTTTTCTGGGTGCAGTATCATGGCATTTGATGTGCACCATTTCGCAACTTCGTCCAAAGTGTTCTTCAGGGAAGAATTTACTGATTCCAACGAGGTGTTACTGGTATGAATAGACGAATCGTCTGCAAAAAACTCGCATTTGACTTTATCATCCGATACATGTAAAGGCAAAACTTCGAAAGCTACAGCCAATCAGAGAGAGAGAGAGAAAGAGAGAGAGAGAGAGAGAGAGAGAGAGAGAGAGAGAGAGAGAGAGAGAGAGAGAGAGAGAGAGCGAGAGAGAGAGAGAGATTCTTTGTACAATTGTGTGTATATCGCGACTGGAACTGATACCTACACCGGGAAGAAAAGACGGACAGCAATATGCAATTATGCTACTTCACCATCTCAAAAGAATCTTTTTTTTTTTTTTTTTTTAAATTCTTCTTCTTCTGCGTTCGATCAGACAGGCACTGATACAACGAATAATGTAACAAAAACGAATAATGTTACAATTGTTACATTATTCGGGGGCCGGATGTAGCTTTTCCTTGAAATTGCTATCGAGATTTTCTCCATAAATATAATTCACTAGGAAACACTAGACTGATAATTATTGTGATGCACACAAATTCGTGCGTAATGATGCGAATGACCCTTCACCCAGTGAGGTCAAGAACAAAGGGTTTATAAGAGTGTCCAGGAGAAATTATTTTTGCTTTCTTACATTCGAGGATTTTCTTATCGGGAGACTCCGGATATAAGAAATATTTTTTTTTCTCTTATCGGAGGAAAAACAAATGTCATCATAGTTTTGGAAATGCATTGCATTATATGCCCGCAGGCAGGTGCATGAATGTGTATGTGATAATGAATATTTATGTTTGTAAATGTGCGTGCGGGCCAGGAGGCCCCCATTCATACGGATAGTTTCGAGGTTGACCATGGGCAGCGCCATTTTGTTGTGAAATACGTCATCAGTTTGTGTACACAGGAAGTTGTGACATCCGTCACCCTATGGGAGGGGTGAAGGCAACAGTTGTTCATCAGTAGAAAGTTGTGAAATCCGTCACCCTATGGGAGGGGTGAAGGCAAAATTGGTTATCACTAAGTTTGTGTAACACAGGAAGTTGTGAAATACGTCACCCTATGGGAGGTGTGACGGCAAAATTGTTCAACAAAAACATCATAGGTCGAACTGTGCAGGGTCAACCGCAACAAACTCAAACCATTCATTCGATACTGCAATTGAGTGACTTATATACCGACATTTTCATTTCTTATTTTCAGCACAGGTGTAGGAAAAACCATGAACCAAAATGTTATTTATTTTCTAATCTAACATTTGTTTTACAAATGTGACCATGGTCTTTCAAACATACAGTGACATTAAACATTGTTATGTTAAAAAAAAGAAAAAAGAAAAAAAAGCTTTTGTGCACAAATCAGAAAATACATTGTACATTTTACCTACAGTGTCTGTGGCGGCAAAGGACCCAGCAAGTTGCACTGATCTATATTTTTAGATCAGTGGCAAGTTGTCAAGAACAGGCGCTTGCATTTGGATGTGTCCACTGATAGTAGGTTTGGTTGTGATCAATCAGAATGATGTGGGAATAAAAAAAATGTATGACAGTTTGGTATGATGACATGTAATTCACATATGCTGAAATGTGATATTATACATGATATAATATTATTATGGCTGTTGCCATGACCATGAACCCCAAGAAAGGTTTAATGTTATGTAAAATCAAAATACCAAAATCAAGCACCTATTAATCTGGTCTACGGCGCGGGAAGATTGAGGCCTTCGTAAACGTTCAACGTTGGCCAATAATGATTTTAACAATGTTGTGTCGTTTTGTATTATGTTTTATTTTGTTGATCAATTGATAAATATGTCTTCCCAACATAAAACAAATCAAACAGAAATAAAGTCTTAGAGAACTATAATAATTATTGTTGCCGTCAAAACCTTGCAAGGCCTCAACCGTTCTCACAAGATCAGTTACATTTCTCTCTCTCTCTCTCTCTCTCTCTCTCTCTCTCTCTCTCTCTCTCTCTCTCTCTCTCTCTCTGTATGTATGTCTTTGTCTGTGTCTCCCTCTGAGTCTCTCCGCTTCTGTCTTTCTATGTCTGTCTCTGTCTATGTGTGTGTGTGTGTGTCTCTCTCTCTCTCGCTCTCGCTTTCTCTCTCTCTCATCTGACTCTTGGCACACAGGTCAAAGCAGAGGTTAACTTGAGTGCATGAGGGGGGGGGGGGGATTTCTTGAATTAGCTGAGGGCGGTGGTGAACATGGGTCTCAAAGCAGAGGTTGGGCTATTTTTAGACCGTCAACACAGACAGTACAGCGTCGTCAATCCCCGCGTGAACAGGTGAAGGAAATCGCTCACCTTCCACGTCCAAAACGTAGTGATATTATTGACACGCCAGATTAGCGCGGTAGTGTATTGTGATAAGCAGGAAAGCGCGCTTTTCTGTATTCTCGTTAACTTCGCAATTTCCGGAAAACATCCACTTTCACTTTGAGACTGTTCTGTTTACATTCGACACTATCAAAACCACTTTGCATTGCAATACTGAAATAATTTTTTCTGTGTTCGAAAGCTACAGCCAATCGTTATTATATCCCCTTAGGTACAGTTTTATAACATTATTGGCACATGTAAACAATAGGAATTAATTAATGAACGCTACGAAAAGGGCAGCCTTTAACCTCCCTGTTGTCACTCAGCATTTTTTTTTTAATTCTCATCGGCCACACTTTCAGCACTCCCCCCACCCGCCCTCCCCATCTCAGATGTAATTTGTAAATGGCGTTTTCAGCCTTCAATCCACTATTTAACATAGTAAGTCAAGCTTTTCAAACCTTATTAATAATTGCTTTGATGTTTTGCTGATGTTCAGTTTATTATTTAATGAAGATCTCATGGTTCAAAATTTCATATTGTTTTTTCAAAAATGTGCGTGTGTTCCATTTAAAACTAACCTCACTGATGTGAACTCCATTATTACTGTCACATTTGTTTTACAAATTACACCCATAATCCAAACCAACGCGCAAACACACACACACCCCAACTACACACATATGTACTCGTTACCATTTAATAGCCAACGCTCGTCACAACACTGATAGACTACAAAGCAATCTCTTTGATCATCTCTGCGCTGAGTCGGTCACACTTTTGCTCACCCCTGCCAACAATCTCAAACGTATCCTTTTTTTTCAATCACTACAAAATTATCATAAAGCTTTTTATGTCTCACTAAATTATAAATCAGATGTATGTCGTTGTTTGTTGCCTTGAATGCCCCAAGGGGAAAAAATGAGTGTTTTTTCCATACTAATTAGCCTCATTTGCCTAAACCATATAGGAGTTATCCGTCCTTATAGAGTTAAAAAAAATTTATATAAATCCCCCCCATGCTAATTTCAAATACAGCGTTTTGCTATTCACTTCAATATAATAGTAAATAACAATCAAGAAATAACGAAGTCTTTAAACCACAATTTCCCAGATATTTACACTTTTCATTTTGTTTCAATTCACACCACAAAACATACACTTCGCCTTTTGCTATTCAGTCTCAAGTCTAAATGATAATAGTATAAATCATAACTAATTTTCTTCACACCATCATAGACATATTGTTGCCTCACATGTTCTTTGTACAATCGTTGGTTTTTACAATAAATATTGCATTACTGTAATTGTCTTCTTTTTCTTTAACAATGTCTTTCCAAAAACAAAACTCAAAGTCCACAAAAGCTATTGCAACCTACTCCTATCTCTCGTCTCTCTTCCTGGGTACAATGGTACCTAAGACTTACATTCAAATGCTTACATTTCCATGCTACCCACATTGTCAAAATACCAATAATTATTCAAAACAAATGTTAATACTACATAACTTCATTTCAGACCCACACCCATTATTATCCACACATTTCACATTTAAACCATTAGTCGGCCCCCTGTCGATATTTATCGACTAAGTTCCTTGTTCCCGACTTGTTGTAGGGTTTGGGACATAGCACATGGTGGCCGACATTATTAGCCTCGGCTTTCCCATATGTGTGTGGGGCTTCAAACCTCCTGTTAAAATACACGTGGAAAAAACACTTTTGGACAGGAATTAAGGTAAGTGTCGTCGTGGTTTTGTTGTTAACCCGTGATTTGTAAAAATGTAAAAACATTTTACAAATCACGTCGAACCTAAAACCGCGATTTGTAAAAACCTAAAAATATCGCATTCCACAAAGTAATGCATGCCTTTTATTATTATTAATTTTTCTTGTTTAGAGCCACTACGCTGAGTGGTTTTAAATCCACATCCCATTTTTTGCCCCATCCTATTTTCGCGACATTTCACAAGCCAAGCGTCATTTTACTAACATGTTATAACAATAGCGCGACATCCCATTTTGACACCATATCCCATTTGGCCGTCATGCCGTTTCACCGCCATTCCATTTCGCCCCCATCCTATTGTCGCGACATTTCAAAAGCCAAGCGCCATTTTACTACCGTGTCATAACAATAGCGCGACATCCTATTTTGACACCATCCCATTTGGCCGCCATCCCATTTTTGATTTATTCTTCTTGCCAAGCCTCACTATACTACTATACTGCGTTATTCAACTAGGAAGACATTCCGTTTACGCAAAATCCCATTTTGCCACAATCCAAAATGTCGCAAAATAGGGATGGCGGCGAAATGGGATGACGGCAAAACGGCATGGCGACAAAATGGAATGTGGCGCTAGTGGTACATGACATGGTGGTAAAATGACACTTGGCCTGTGAAATGTCGCAAAAATGGGATGGGGGCAAAATGGGGTAACGGCGAAACGGGATTGCGCCAAAATGGGATGTGGAGCTAATGGTACATGACATGGTGGTAAAATGACACTTGGCCTGTGAAATGTCGCAAAAATGGGATGGGGGCGAAATGGGCTAACGGCGAAACGGGATTGCGCCAAAATGGGATGTGGAGCTAATGGTACATGATATGGTGGTAAAATGACACTTGGCCTGTGAAATGTCGCGAAATGGGATGGGGGTGAAATGGGATAACGGCGAAACGGGACTAATAGATCCCTTGACTTTGGGGTAGCGCGACTCTGTTACTGCTAGCTTTCCACTGGGAGGAAGCGACCCGAATTTCCAAAAGATGGGACAAAAAAGTAATGACATTTTTTTTCTCAATAGATCCCTTCACTTTGGAGATGATGAGTTAAATATCGGGCGCATTTACGTGATTTGTAAAAATGTTTTACATGTTTTACATTTGTACAAATCACGGGTTAACATGTGTGCCCAAAGTGGGTATCTGATTGGCTGCGGACCTGGGTGCACGAAGCGGGCGTTCTGATGGGCTGTTGTGACGGTTAGCCCGGAGAGAGAGAACGAGGGGAGAGAGAAAGAGGGAGTGGGGGTAGGGGTGGAGGGGTAGGGGGGTAGAGTATAACGGCGTGTGTCTATCTGTCTGTGCATGTGTGCGAGTGGCGTCACTGATTCTGCAAAAAGCGTGCATGCCATGTGAGTGACATGTGATTTTTGAGAGTGGATGCTAACCCTAACCCGAGACTTTGAGCTATTTTACACTTTTTCTAATCTAAGTCTAACTATTCGTTTTTGTTACATTATTCGTTGTATAACAGGCACTCCGGTCCTCCTGACAAATTGTGCTGTCCATCGAAGGGTTTAGACCTGTGACGCGTTATGTGTGTATCATAGCATGTCACAGGTCACGAGTTGGCCACCCTACCGTGGGAAGGGAAACGACCCCTGCGGGATATCAGTTCTAGTTTGCCAAGACCGCTGTGTCGAAGATCAGTGACCGTAACGTTTTGTTTTGTCACAATGACGCGTTCCTATAACATACCTTTCCAGGTTTTTTTTTACCGTGCTTGATCAGACGCTCAAATAAGCTTCCTGAAATAAACACCAACTGGTGGCCAAGAGACGCTTTTTCCTCGAGGAACATCCTTTACGTGAAATCAGTGATGACACCACACCCCCACGTTTTCAAAGACTAACATGTCTCTTTTCGCAGGGGCAAAAAAGGAAACCAAACGTCTAGACCATAGTATTAGTATCGTTAACAAACGTCTGACGTCATGTCTGTGCGTTGGTTTAATCATCGGCATTTGGATGGAGGTTATCGGTTAGACAGCGATACAAGGCTTGAAGATAGACCGGGACACCCTATTCTAGTGGAGATTCAGAAGAAGGTAAAAGGTATCGCGAAGAAGGTAAAAGGATAGTGTTTGCATGGGTACTTGCCCTTGTGGGAATTCAAGGAAACTCAGCAAACGATGTAGCTGCTAAAAAAACCCCGTAGAATACCCCATCACTCACAAACACACCACATTTTCAGACTTCAAAGATCGAACGAATCCATATATTAGACACCTGTGGCTGAGGGAATGGGATGAATGCGATGAAAACAAACTTCACACAATCCCGCCCATATTGTCTGCGAACGTGCATCACGTGTATCGACGTGCAGGAAAGTCGTGACAACAAAGACAGTGCCGAAACTCGGAAGGTTTTATCCCGGGACCCCGGAACATGATTTTTAAATTTTGACAGAGATTAAGTTTTGTTACAAGATTTTAATTACCAGCTGTAAAAGAATCTGACTTATAAGGAACCTTCTGCCTTTAAAGGCACAGTGCAGCTCACAGCCTTCGTTTTGCGTTTTTGTTGCAGCTGAGTGCATTTACAGTTCAAAAATCCTCCTATATGGTAGTAAAACAAACCCAAAACTACCCAACGACGACATCTGTGAAGCTCGACAGTTTCTTGTTCACGCGAGTGCATAAATTAACCTAGTTATTACGTGGTGTTTGGTCGGAGTTCGATTCAACTGAGTGATTCCGGCCTCCATTTTGTTTTACACAAACTCATGATGACGTCTGACATAGTTTGCTGGTGACGTGTCTTTTTGTGCATGATGTGGTGATCTACCTGATCTAAATTTAGATCCAAAAAAAGGCCAAGACCAGCCGGGTCCGAGTACGAAATTAATTCGTAAACAAATCGCAGTTCTTGACTCTTTGGGTGCATCTCACACGGCATTAAGTCTCAGGAAACATGAATACACGCATGCAGGAAAAAAAAAATATGGGTAGCGCCGTATGTATGGCAGCTCGCTTTCCCCGGGGAGAAAGCAGCCCGAATTTCCATGAGGGTAACCTCACTGGACTGTAAATCTTATCCAATCCAATCCAATCCAATCCAATCCAATCCAAGTCAAAGAAACTTGGTAGTTCTTCTAACGGATAGCTGCTGAGGTATGACTAAAAGCCCCAGGGGCTGGATTTGACAAGTTCAGTACCTTTAACCTGGAACGCATTAAATGTGAATAGTGTATAGAGTTTACCGAGAACAAAAACGGATTGACCGCACATAAAGAACTTTGGCTTATGTAATATCTGAATTGTGATCGAAGAAGGTAGAGGGGATTGACCGCGCATAAAGACATGCAATCAATCAAATAGACACCTTAAAGTCCGCTCTCTCCCCCGAAGCCTTTTTCGTTCGATTTTTAAGTTAAGTCTGGAAACACATCCGTAGTATAATCTCCAGATCCTCTTACAGATTGAGGGCCAATTTCAATAAACAACACGATGAAACAGAAATGTGCAATTCCCTCTCTCTCCACACTAACACACACACACACACACGCGCCCGCGCGTGACAGACAAACAATCACTGATAGATACAAGAGTGCATGGTTACGAAAAGTTCCGCTAGGGTAGCCACAATCCCTCCTGGGAGGGGGAGGAGGGGGAGGGGGGGGGGGGCGGGGTACCGACGTTATTATACTTTTTCGCAATATGTTAAACATATCCCGACTTGTTTTGAAGTCCGTGCGGAGTTGGTTCTCTTGATCATTATAGTATCTCTAATATCAAAAGAGTACCTTCACTACTTCGACCACTGTTCCTGCAAGAGATCAAGGCGAATGAAAAGATTCATCTCCGAGCTATCAGGCTGGCATCAGACAGTCCAACGTGACTGAAACGTAACTTCCCGAACCTACCTTCGTATTGTAAAATGAGGGAGAAAGGTTGCTGTAGTTTAATGACCAAGCGAACAGCTATATTAAAAAGCTTACGACTCGGAGGAAAAAAAAACAAAAAAACCAAGAAGGGCAAAGCCCATACGACTCACATGCTTTACACATTTTTCCTACCAAAATACATGTGCCCTTGACCAGGTCATCCAAGGTCATGCAACACAAAGCTGTTAATTCAAGACATAGGAAGTACAATGGTGCTTATTGGCTCTTTCTACCATGAGATATGGTCACTTTTAATGGTTCACTACCTTATTTTGGTCACATTTCATAAGGGTCAAAGTGACCTTGACCTTGATCATATGTGACCAAATGTGTCTCATGATGAAAGCATAACATGTGCCCCACATAATTTTTAAGTTTGAAACAGTTATCTTCCATAGTTCAGGGTCAAGGTCACTTCAAAATATGTATACAATCCAACTTTGAAGAGCTCCTGTGACCTTGACCTTGAAGCAAGGTAAACCAAATTGGTATCAAAAGATGGGGCTTACTTTGCCCTATATATCATATATAGGTGAGGTATTGAATCTCAAAAACTTCAGAGAAAATGGGAAAAATGTGAAAAATAGCTGTTTTTTAGGCAACATTTATGGCCCCTGCGACCTTGACCTTGAAGCAAGGTCAAGATGCTATGTATGTTTTTTGGGGCCTTATCATACACCATCTTGCCAAATTTGGTACTGATAGACTGAATAGTGTCCAAGAAATATCCAACGTTAAAGTTTTCCGGACGTCCGGACGGACGGACGGACGGACGTCCGGACGGACGGACGGACGGACGGACGACTCGGGTGAGTACATAGACTCACTTTTGCTTCGCATGTGAGTCAAAAAGGAAAACAACGTCATGAGACGTGTTTTTGTGTGCGGAATTTAATGACACTTTTAAATGAATCCAGAAAAATCCTCCTCTGCACAGAAAGCAGCCTATTTAGTCAAGGCGAGTAGTCGGTCCACCAGCTTGGTCGTCGGAGCCGATCTGTGACGGTTCACATGAACCTCTACATGCAGTATGGTTGGTTGTTGGTTTTGCATGTCCCTTCTACCTATGTGGTTGTTCGGGACCTCTGTATGGAAAGGGATGTATCTACAGAAGTTCAGTTGAACAAGGTCAGGAAAAGAAGACCAGTCACCAGCTTTGGCGTGTCGGCAGATCACACAATCGTTTACATCTTTAAAGTTCAGTTCAGCATAGGCAGGATGCGAAGCCTGGCGGCCAGCTTGGTCGTCGGGGCACTACATTGCGGACACACGCCCCTATTCTTTCTCTCCATCTCTGGCCTGTGTTTGCGTAGTTTAAAATGGAGAAAACCTAATTTTCCCATCCAGCGTGTCATGGCAAGCCAGTGGAAATTAACATCCTTAACCGAGAAGCTGGGTCAACACAATTATGATCACAAGTTCGCACGTTTTCAGCCACGTTTAGAAAAACTAAGAAAAAGAAGATGCTTCTTGTGAACTCTAGACAGTTAAACCTGTCGTCTGCTAAGCCCGCTATTCAACAGCTTGCTTCGCGTTTCAGGCACCGAACGCCGACTTAGAAGAAGACCAAGTTGTCTGGCGCTGCTTATATTGCAAATTTACTTTACTTGAGGTGTTTCTCACAAATTTTCAAACAGAAATAAAAATAAAAATGTAGATGTTTAAAAACCGTAGCAATCAGATTCTGTACGCCGTTGCTGCAATGTCAACGTATTAAAACTCTTGATTGTTAAAAAAAAAAAAAGACCACAAAAAGAATACACATCCTAAAAACAAGTTACAAGAAGATGCTTGAGTAACATATTTTTAACTGGGCTGATTTGACGTCAAATGTGAGGTCAATGCCTTGTTGATATCGGTCCTTCAAGACCTCGTGCCGTACACGATTACTCTTATAATCGATCGGCGAATTACAGATAATGTATCGTGGCTATTTCTCATGTTGGGTATTCCGTTTAAACATGACATAAGCAGCTTACACTACGGTTTCTAACGGAGTTAAAACAAAATGATCAATAACATGCTGTGAAATCATGTGCTCGTCTGTCCGTGCAAATTAATCTTGATTGATGTAGATCCTGAAGACCTCCTAGGGTGGTACATGCCTTGGTTGGCACACGCGTTACATTTTGGTCACATTTTAATTAAATGATTTCAGATAATCTGTGAATCGTTTTCATGCCACTAGGCCAACCGTGCCGGTTTGAAAGCAAGTGTATTGACTCTTTCACAACCCATGCAAACCCGACACTTATTCCCGGAATTCGTCTATTGGATGCTTTCGAGAGTTATTTCCGAACTTCGTCTATTGGATGCTTTCGAGAGTTATTTCCGAACTTCGTCTATTGGATGCTTTCGAGAGTTATTTCCGAACTTCGTCTATTGGATGCTTTCGAGAGTTATTCCCGGAATTCGTCTATTGGATGCTTTCGAGAGTTATTTCCGAACTTCGTCTATTGGATGCTTTCGAGAGTTATTTCCGAACTTCGTCTATTGGATGCTTTCGAGAGTTATTTCCGAACTTCGTCTATTGGATGCTTTCGAGAGTTATTTCCGAACTTCGTCTATTGGATGCTTTCGAGAGTTATTCCCGGAATTCGTCTATTGGATGCTTTCGAGAGTTATTTCCGAACTTCGTCTATTGGATGCTTTCGAGAGTTATTTCCGAACTTCGTCTATTGGATGCTTTCGAGAGTTATTCCCGGAATTCGTCTATTGGATGCTTTCGAGAGTTATTTCCGAACTTCGTCTATTGGATGCTTTCGAGAGTTATTTCCGAACTTCGTCTATTGGATGCTTTCGAGAGTTATTCCCGGAATTCGTCTATTGGATGCTTTTGAGAGTTATTTCCGAACTTCGTCTATTGGATGCTTTCGAGAGTTATTTCCGAACTTCGTCTATTGGATGCTTTCGAGAGTTATTCCCGGAATTCGTCTATTGGATGCTTTTGAGAGTTATTTCCGAACTTCGTCTATTGGATGCTTTCGAGAGTTATTTCCGAACTTCGTCTATTGGATGCTTTCGAGAGTTATTCCCGGAATTCGCCTACTATTTCTACCAGGCGACTAGTGCTTGTGTGCGGACAACCAACTCGGTTTTTGCACTAAGAGAAAATGCATTTCCTATTTCGAAATTCATGTCCACGCTTTTTTCAATTGTGTAAACAAATGTGGGCATCAGAAGAAGAAGGAGAAGAAGGAGAAGAAGGAGAGAGAGAGAGAGAGAGAGAGAGAGAGAGAGAGAGAGAGAGAGAGAGAGAGAGAGAGAGAGAGAGAGAGGCGGGTGGCCCCCTCCCCATAAAATGGCGTCCAACCAAAAACAGAACAAGAGGACAGCAGTAAGTACGGTGACACAATAAATGCAAGGTATGTCTGTTTTGTCTCGCAGTTTCCTATCCCCCAGGGAGCACATGACCTCACACATCAAGACGCTCGTCTGATCCCCCCAGGAAGCTGGTTTCTCGGATACCAACACCACTTGCCCGACAATTTATAGCAAACTGTCAACTCAAACAACTTCTTGCAAAGCCTCCAGAATTCTTTGTCTGGGAAATAAAGTGCGAGACTTGATTCGATATTTATTGCAAAACTGTAGGAATCAGGCATGGGAATTCCAAAATAGAAAAAACTCTGAAAATACACCAAGGTCCAGGGGCCGCCTAGGCCCCGGCGGGGTACAGGAGCAGAACCCCGTTGGGGGGGATCAGCCCCCCGGAAGGAAAACGAATTTTAGCATTTTAGACCAATGTTTTGATAGTTCTCGTGTAAGCAAATAATGGATAGAGAGACAATAGTATACATATTTAATTTACCTTTTTTTTGCCGCGGATTTTTTTAAATTTTTGCTGAAACGTAATTTCCTTTTCGCGGACAATTCCCATGCCTGGAATGGACGTGCTTGTGTTTTGTTTAATGTGCAGGTATAAGAATATGGGATCTGGTGAGGCTGTCTCGACGGGTTTTGCTGTTCATCATATATAAACTCAGAGGAAAAAGAAACGCAAATGCTGCAGTGAAGATGGGTTACCCATGAATTTTAATGTCGAATTAATTATTTCGGGTTAACAATAACAAGGAAACGAATTGACCGATACAAAAACCATACGGAAAAGTGTATTGGGATGAGAGCATGACGTGCCATGTTCCACTGAACACTGTTTGAAGACTGTTGAAAGTCAATAGCGTGTTGCTCCTCCCTGGGCGTTGATGACTGTGGCGCACCTCCGGTACATGGAGAGGACGAGGTGATTAATTTGCTGCTGAGGGACCTGAGCCCACACCTGGGTCACGGCAGCACGCAGTTCTGCTGCTGTGCGGGGTCTCCGGGCAAGGGCATTAATCCTTCTTTGCATGATGTCCCAAAAGTGTTCGATTGGGTTGAGATCCGGAGATCGAGCAGGATGAGGCAGAATGTTCACGCTGTTGTGACGCAACCTGTCCTGGGTAGCACGTGCAGTATGGGGACGGGCATTGTCTTGCTGGAACAGGCAGTTCCGGTACCTCTGGACAAATGGAACTACATAGGGACGCAGGACTTGATTGATGTAGCGGTCTGCATTGACACCATTCCCACGACCTTGGCCGACGTTTTGAATGACAACAGGTCCCACTCGCTAATTGACACCAATGGCGCCCCATATCATGACGCTGGCACCTCCCCATCGATCATGCTGCAGGATGTTATTGTTAGCAAACCGCTGTCCAGGTCTTCGCCAGATCCGGACACGCCCATCGCCAGGTTCCAGGCAAAAGCGCTTCTTGTCCGAAAAAAAGAACCCTCCGCCAGTCCCGATGGCGCCAGTGGGCATGCTGCTGGGCCCAGGCTAGACGATCCAGGCGATGCTGAGCTGTCAAGACAGGACGTCGAGCAGGACGCCGATTTACCAGGTTCTGCCCACCAAGGCGTCGGCGTAGAGTTCTGGCACTGACGGGTTGTCCATGCACCCCAAATGTGTTACGGGCTGTGTTGGCGGCAGTTTCGAATGCATCTCGCTGGTGTTGATGGACAAGATGGCGATCTTGTCGGGCTGTTGTTACCCGGGGTCTGCCACGTCCTGGTAAGTCGCAGGTACTGTTAGTGGCATGGAAACGTTGCTGCAGGCGATAAACCGTGGTGACATTTACTCCAAATGCCCTAGCAACTTGCTGAACTGATTGTCTGGCATCAAGTCTCCCGATCGCCTGTTGGCGCTGATCTGGTGATAGTCTCGGCATCGCGCCTGTGTCGCAGAAATGAATGTTGTAACAGTATTGTGAGTACGGTGCAGCTTGCCTGAACACTCTGAACACGAAAAGCTGCTTTTCCACATTGTGCATGTGCTGAAAGTGGTCCCCATGACGGTTTGGGACCCCCGTCAACAAGACCTCACGTGTGACCCAGATAACGGCAAACACGGTTCTGACAAGATAAGACCGCTAAAACAACACGTGCAGAACATGCTAGTATCATTATTTTCTTTTTATTTCAAGTCCATAAAGGTTTAATTAACGCATCCTTTATTTGCGTTTCTTTTGCCTCCGAGTTTATATAAGGGACACAGTCAAATATCTATTACATAAAATATCGCCCAGATCGCTGCGAAACATTTTGTGATCGCGGACAGAAATGGGCAATAAGATCGATGGTATGATAACACAGCAGCTCAATTACGTGTAACGGTTACAATGGAACGGGGACACAACGGAAATTGGTCACAACAGATTGGGAAAACAACAGAATGGAGTCACAATGAGACGGGTGCACAGTGGGACCCGTAAAACTCAACATGTCCTGTAAACATTCCGAAATACCCGAAATGCAATCGGCAACCCGTTTGTATACCGTAACCGGTTTGTACTTTGTTTGACATAGTTCTTTCCGACAATTAGCCTATAATACAACCATTGTGTTTCAGACTGTGCCTGAAAAGTGACCGGTTTATGTGAGAGCCATGCAGGATTCGTAGTTGTAACATAAGGCTGGTTTAAAAAACAGATAGAGCCATGACGAGATAACTATTGTGTATGTCTCAGAACCTCGGAACGCACCGGGTCTAGCACTGGGTATCCGCGATAGCTCGCATTCGTTATAGTCACCACCTTTTTTTCGGATAAGCTGTTGGATATGGTGAAACACTTAAAAGCGTTAAGCTGGGTAAAAATTCACATACATCGATGAAACTATACTGGCAGTACCCAACCAGTTCAACCCCGACTTAGATACCAAGAACACGATGATAACATTTTTGTTTATGTAAATCCTATTTCTATTGCCCCAAGTGGGCACCTTGTGATGAGCTATAATAAAACTTTGAATACCATGAAACTTTGTTTTCAGATAGACTGGGGATCGAGATGAGGGTGGTGTGTGTGTGTGTGTGTGTGTGTGTGTGTGTGTGTGTGTGTGTGTGTGTGTGTGTGTGTGTGTGTGTGTGTGAGAGAGAGAGAAAACCATCCGCAATGCAATCAACAATTCAATTTTGTTTCTATTCAGGTTTTGCTATGCTTCGCAGAGACGGGGTAAGAACAACAAAACAAAAACAAACACATCCATAGTGCAATTATCGACAAGCGTCGAACCACAGAAAGGCACGCGGCAAAACTGGATTTATTATTTAACAGTACCAGTCCGGGGTAACTGATACGATCTGATACACACGTATCGTGCTCAAACTACCTCATTTCCGAGACAAACAGCGATCGCGCGTAAACAACAGGGAGAGAAAAAGGAAAGTAAACTATCAGAGAATGGCGAGAATGTTGCCCAATGAAGGAAAAAGATCCGGTGCCAAATACCATTGTACATGCCGTTCTGCGATAGCTTTCACCTTTCAATCAAACTGCAAGATCGAAACTGCGATGTGATGTAATTTCTGTGAAACTGGAACAATGGAAATCAAAAGCATCGGGGACGCGCACTGTACGATCAGCAAAAGCTGTGGCAAAATGTCAGCCATTATTATTGATTAAGAAAGTGACTGGAAACGTGAACGACGTCCCCTCTCATTGTAATAAGCGAAAGATTGAGCCTTTGGGACTCCTCATCTGCACCTGTCAAGACGCTAAAACAACAACCTGATATAGCGAGTCGGTCAAGGAAAACACAGCAGATACAAGCCTGAGAACAAAAAAGCTCCTATTATAGTTCGTTCGAAAAACATGTTTTTATAGCGTTTTATCAAAACATGCCCCATTACTGGACATCATTGGCATCGAGAAAATTAAATCTCAATTTCATCTTTGGGAAATTGCGCGTTCCCCAGTTACGATTTTAAGTACTTTATTGGCTGGACCAACGCCCGGTCAACCACAAAGGGCCGTCAAACGGACAGAGGCTCATACAAGGTCATCCAGTGTAAACTAGTTTACCAGCAATACGTCTTTCTTCCCTCCAGTCTCTCGGTTCCCCCGTTCCGCCAGCCAGGAAGGAAAAGATCAAATTATGCCGTTTTTCTTCGGTACCGGAAGACGGCGAATGAAGGATGACCAAATTTCGTTCTACCCAGTTCCACCGCTAGATGTCAGTGTTTCTCCATTCCTGTTCCACGTCACTCTTTTTAAGTCCTTGTTCGATTGCTTTAAGGTGTCAGGAACGACGGAGTTGATTGGTCGAAGAGTGCGTGGAATGGTGGTGGTGGTGTGTGTAATAACTATGTGTGTGTGTGTGTGTGTGTGTGTGTGTGTGTGTGTGTGTGTGTGTGTGTGTGTGTGTGTACGTACGTGGAATGGTGTGTGTGTGTGTGTTGGTCTGTGTTAAAAACGAGGAAGAATATAACTTCTGAACTTTATCCATCGGCGCACAAACGCAGTCAACGATTTCAGTGTTGTTGTGCCTGCAAAAAATGACTCTTGATTGGTTTCCAATCTCCGAACACAACTAGGGATTCGATTCGAATTTCTGAAGCGGTCAAATGAAAATATTGTTCAGCAAACCATGCACAAATCGATCAGAATAAAGCTAGCCTGTCAAGTTACACTACCTTTCATAATAATTATTGTCGATTCTAGACAGAATTAAATTCGTAAAGAGACATTTCTAAACCGTTGTGTCAGGTCGCGCATGAACCTGTCAGAATGGATGAAGCTTATCACACAAAATAACACTGCTTTTTTAACATTTTGTTTGAAAACTACCATCCTTAACCTTTTGTTTTGGTGCAGAATTGGCGGAGGGGAGGGAGGAGTGGGTGTGGGGACATGTGGGACGGGTCGGAAAGGATTTGACGTTGTCTAATGACAGATCCTATCTTCAAAAGCTCTGCTAGCCGTGCTTAAATTTGTCAACATGAATCAGCTTTTTCAGCTTTCTGTTTGTCCGCTGTCACCCTGAATTATCCTGTGTTTCGTTCCAGTTCAAAGTGAGTGGTGAGGGGGAGGGGATTTGAGTTCGTAAGTTGTCTCATAAAAGATAACTTTCTAAAGTTGTGGTGGTAAGCCACGCGTAAATCCGTCAGAATGAATCGAGCTAACCGAGTGAAATAACAGTACTTTAAAAACAAACATTGGTTTTAATGTTATTTTTATATATTTTTTTAACATGTTAAGTGTACACAGTCATCCTACGTCATCCTTTGCTATTTTGTCCTGGTTAAGAGTTTGGAGTATAAGCGCGCTGTTAAAACATTTCGTTCATTTTTTAACTGTCATCCTGCATCATCCTTATACTAAGGCTTGCTTGTTTCTTCCTGGTTCAGCCAGTAGAGGGGCAAACAGGGCTGTGGCGCTGACGCGCTAGAACTTTGGAAAAGGTTAATACAGACGAGAATCCAGGTGCCACTGATCGTGGCTTGTGATACTAAGCAGGGACAATGACGGAAGCACCGGCGTAAGTTAGGTAAAAGGGGGAGATGAGGAATTTCGTCGTGCGAAAAATGTCAAGATAGGAGACATGCGAGGAATTAAAATGGAGCAGAAATAAGCTAGATAGAGTGTGAGTGAGTGAGTGTGTGAGTGAGTGTGTGAGTGAGTGTGTGTGTGTGTGTGTGTGTGTGTGTGTGTGTGTGTGTGTGTGTGTGTGTGTGCTTGTGCGACATAGGAGAAAGAAATAGAAAACCGCTCGCTGATTAAAATTCATTTAATTATTTAGAATAGTCATGGAGCATTTTCTAGCCAATAATTGCAGATGTTTCTAAATCACAGAACAGCGAATGTCCCATTAAGTTTTCAAGATCCAATTCGTTAGATAACTTTTCCAAAATGGTGACCCAGGTGTTAAATGTTGAAGGTGTGCTCCAGTGTTGAGGCTCTGTGGTCAGCGAGTAAGGCATGCGCAGTTCACTCTCGCAGCTATGATTGAATTTCCCATCTACCGTACCAAGCCCCTCAAGCCCTTGGCTTTGAATCCAGATGACTGAATTAATATGACTCGGCCGTGATGCGTCCGTATCACAACAGTCTCCCAGCCAGACACGCCAACCTACATCAGCAATGAACTGGCTTATCCCCTCATTCGACCATCATTTTTCACGAGATGTGACGGGAAAGCAAATCACACCACCAAATCCCGCACTTCATTTAGGAAAACCTAGCTTTTCACAAATCCTGTGACGAAAAGTTCCTGAGGATGGACATTTGTGGCGAAAGAAGCTGAGCTTTCCCTCGCAAATTCCACCAATCACTCTGGCATTTCTCTCTCTGTTGGGACGAGACCGAAATAAGTGACGTAGGGGAAGGGCTCCTAATATGGACCACTTTTTGTTTCATGCTGATAACTAGCTTGTTTTCTTGCGAAGAAGTTTCATTTTGTGTTTGGTAGTCCTTCTCTCTTACATTAACCGTTAGGCCTAATTAGAGTGAAATAGCTTTGATAGACATTCAGCAAAAATTAAATACAGAAAAAATCACAAAGGGTCCATATTAGGAGCCTGGGCGCCTAATATGGACCAGTGAAGCGGCCTTCACTAATCACTGTAAAAAGCCCCCTATATTTCAAAATAACATGATACAACTTAGAGTATAAGTCAGCCTAATTAAAATATGCTCTAGATTTATCTGTTTCGGGTTGATGAGAGCATTATTTGAAGCGCACCAAGAAACTAAAGAAGCTTATCAAAAATAGAGTGAAAATAAGTGAAATTATCAACTTCCACGAAAAGAAGACCTTTTGTTGCATTTTTTAAAAATCTCGAGCGCTAGTTATAGGTTATTTCCAGCAAGCTTCTTTATGAATTAATGAAAATAGCCTTTAGCTTCTATTTTCTTCGATTTGTTGAAGGTGGTCCATATTAGGGGACTCGCACATACTTTGAGATTTTGCTATTATTTTTTGTTTGCAGAAGAAACTCAGGGTCAACACTGCTAAAATGTAACAAGTACGGTTTTAGCTGTCATATATATAATTTTTGTGTGAAAAAAGCTTTGGCTGTGGATAGAAACGAGTCCGTTTTAGGCGGCAAATTTAGAGTGAACGCTGCCAAAAGTGAAAAAAAGAGAAAAAGCCTAACGGTTTTGAGATTTCTGTTTCTGCAACTGTTTTGACATGTGCAGTTTATTCAGAGAGGGTGAATACAGCGAATAAAACTTTTTTGAGCGCTCTAGCGCCGTTAGTTTGTCAGAACAGAAGGTGGTCCATATTAGGAGCCGGTCCATATTAGGAGCCCTTCCCCTAGATCTGACGTCATTAATCCGCACGCGCTTGCGTGTGTGTGTGTGTGTGTGTGTGTGGAGCGATTCCCAGAAAACTGTTGGACCGATCTGCATGAAACTTCACATGATATCCCCGACCATGTGTTCTTTTTTTCGATAAATGACGTCATACCCGGTTTTTTGCCTTTTTAAAATTTTTTAATTTATCAAATTGATTGACATTTTGGTCAAACAATCTTCGACGAAGCCTGGACTATGGGATTCCATTACAGCGTGGAAGCTTACTAATTAATTAATGAGTTTGGTCATTACAAATCTCAAAATTTTAAAATGTTAGCAATCGATCGACAACTTTTATTATCTAATTCTTTATCATTTCCTGATTTCAAAAACATATTGATATGTTATGTTTGGAATAAAAACAAGCTCAAAAAAATAAAATCAATACAGAAAAGCGCGCTTTCACATGAAGCGCTGTACGCTACTGCGTTGTACTGGCTAGTCACTTCAAGCGAATAGAGAGCCGCTACGGTTTGCACGAAAATGTCGGCGCTTTCAGTCTCGGTCTCTGATTATCTTCTTTTTTTGGTTAAATGAGAAGTGTTCAGTTTCCTTCCGTGTGTTCAACAGATTGACTAAATGTATTATTTTCGCTTTACAGGACTTGTTTTCTTTTCTCAAAGGATTTTGGAGTTAGCTGCTGCAACACTATCTGTAACCACGGAGTATGTAATCCAAACTGCTTATGCGGATGTGCATATGATGCTATACCTTAACCATATAACAAGACAGGAATTGTGATTTGAATGTGAAACTAGAGAGACGTAGAACTGTATGCAGCTCTTCCAATCATTGTTTAATTTGTGAGGCTCAACAGCAGCATAACAAACGTTTGAATGCTTGAAAATTCACATAAAGCTCCCGCGTGACAGACAAATCGAGAGAGAGAGAGAGAGAGAGAGAGAGAGAGAGAGAGAGAGAGAGAGAGAGAGAGAGAGAGAGAGAGAGAGAGAGAGAGAGAGAGAGAGTGAGAGAGAGAAGACTGTTTAATCAATAAACTTCGTAGCGTGAGCTAGGCACCTTAACATCAAAGACATAATAGGAATAATGGCTTATTGATCTGATCTGACTGACGCGTATATAAATATAAACAAAATTGTTATTTCCCCAGCATATCAGACTCACTGATATTTCCTCATTATCTGCGGAAGTTTGACTTATGAATCAACTCCCCCCCCCCCTCGTTCGTATAATACTGCTATAATAATTACAGATCACAACGCTATACTTGTAACTACCCCCCCCCCCCCCCCCCCCCGCCGCAAAATGTTGGTCTTGTAGCTGTGGTGACAGAAGAACGGGGATTCTTCATCAAAGCTTTTCATCCTGCGGCAGTCTCAGTCAGCCTGGACGGGGTTGTCTCGTACAAATCTCGCCGTACTGGCGACCAAGACTGATCTCGGAACTTTGGTTCATGGGGTACCTAAAAACCAAGACGGGGGAGATTCCTGATCAGCTAATTTCCCTTAGTTTCGCCGGGATCAGTCCTAATGCGTGCAAATTCTACAACGGGGTAAAAATGTAGTGTGTGTGCAGAGTAAAACAACGCATAAAATTTGTTTACCAGCAAAATAGATGGTTTCAGCAGCAAATAGGAAGGAGTGAGCAGCGAATGTGAAGCAGCAAATTGGATGAATTCAACAGCAGA